>NC_143395.1:388231173-388537443 GCF_052110815.1 Crocodylus siamensis | reverse complement strand
CGTATGCACATTGCAGAACATGCACCGTGGCCAAAAACCCAAAATCAAATTAAAAGGAAAACAAATCCATAACAACAGCCAAAACACTGTGTAAATTGTACATGAAAATGTTTTCAATATTACAGCCAGGTTTTCATCAATTTAAGGTATTCCTATTTCACTTGGTTAATTTAAAACATGATGATAAACAAGCATATGCTGATGATACTAGTATGCATTATTTAGCCAGGTAATGGATGTTTGGTCATGAATATTAGTATTTTTAGGAACAAGAAAACAGACTACATGCAATGAGGCCATACAATATGCTCCATTCATAAAATATTTTCAGGGTTCTAGGGCGGAAATCTAACTGAGCATGGAAAAAAGCTACTGTAGCTTGGAAAATTACTTTGGAAACCAGTATTGTATTCAAAAATTTCATCTGCAGGCTCCAAGCAGGAAGGTCTATGAAAATACTAGAGCTCCTGCCAACCAGTTGCTAGTTGCTCATCCAAACTTATCATTGACCAATGCAGAGATTGTGATGCCAACACACACAGCTCCAAGAGTGATTTGCACTGGTCATTTTACATGTACTGAGAGACAGAGGGTTGTAGTCTTGGGCTTGACTTCTAATCCAGTTATGACATTTTAGACCTTGGGTAGGATGTTTATAGCCATATCTTTAGTTGGTATACATTGCTGTTGTTCTGTTGATATGGCCCCTACCCTGTTCTCCCTCCACTTCCCACTCTACTAAATCAGGACAACTACTACTTACTTTCCACACAGGGATATTATGATAAGGATCGCAGGCCTAATCCTGCTCCTATTGAAATCAACTGTAAAAAATGCATTCACTTCAATAGAAGCAGTTCAGGGCCCGTCAAAGTTAATGTTTAGAATGCATGTAGAAGATGAAAACTGAGGTGGTTGAAGTTAATTTGTTTTGCTGTGGTTCTCATGACATAGCCAATGGATTAAAATGGAGAATTCAGTTGCTTTTTTAAACAGCTCAGGTGGTAAGGATGAAGAATGGAATTATTATTGCTGTTAGTAAAAAAAATGCTTACACAAAAGAAAACATTTATGAAAATGATGTTCTACACATCTCTCTGTTCTGATGATTAATGCATTTCTTTCCAAGTCTGAATATTTATTTTGTTTAGTTATCTCTTTTATGGATGTGTGCCTTTTGCCATATATAAATGTATAAACACCTGGTATATTTCTCCCAATACAAACTGTAGGGGGCACCTCTGGGCTATGTAAACATCTGAGTAAGACTGTCCTCAAAACAACTCCCTTTTGCTTCTTAAAACTAAAACTTATTTGAAACAATTTTACTGAGGGGAAAATTTTGCAGACAATTTCATGGCCATATTGAAATCAATCTTTACTTTTCATGAAAAAGACGTTTTTAATGCAAATGAAAACTGCTTTTCTTGGAAATTAGTGAACAATCTGAGGCAAAACCCATAACATCTTTGGTATTTTCCTGATTTCCCCAATAGTGAGATTTTTCTTTCTTGCATCACGTTCATTTGAGCCTTATTTTGATTATTGAAAGATAAATTTCATATTGTCTTTCTTGCTATGACATTTACTGTAAATGTCTAACTCCTGTTTATGTTGGAGAGGGGGTAACCAGCTTCTTATGAGATATCTTTATTAGTGTAGCAGGCTTACCTTTCAGAACTTGGGTTGAGTCCCAGGCTTGAGATTCGGACGTTTTGATTGGTGGAGCCCATCCACCAATCAGGAGGTAGCAAGAGGAGTGAAGTCACGCCACTTTCCTGAGGGGTGGGGGAGAGGAGCTCCCCCCAGACCTGATTGTAGACTGCAATGCTGTCAGGTCTGGAAGACTTCAGGGGTGGAGCCCTAGAGAGTATAAATGTATAAAAGGAGCTCGTGTGCCCAGCATGAGGGAGATGCATCTGGAAGACAAGAGCGAGGCTTAGAAGAGCTGAGGAGAGCTGTGCAGCAGGGCAAAGCAGTAACCCAGAAGTGCCCCTTAAAAACTTTCATCTGTGGGGAACAGTGGATGGCTCTAGTAGCTAGGCTCTCGGTGTGCAGCATGGCACAAGGCATCCAGACCCTGGGACTTGTGTGAGGCAGCTTGGGTCTGTAACCTCTGGCGTGTGCCCAGAGATACGGTGCACAGGCTGGTGCACAGAGCAGGATCTTTGGAGTGCTTGGGCAGCTCAGGTCCCCTACCCTCGGCATGAGGCCGGGAGTTTGGTGCAGGAGGCACTGCATGGAGGGTCTGGGAGTGGACCAAGCCCTGGTGCTGCACGAGTTGGCCCAGGCCTCCAACCCATAGCAAAAGGTTGAGTCTAGGGAACCAGATGGTGCTCAGGCTACTGAGCCGGTGGGAAGGGCTGAGCCAGAGGCCCCAGAAGCTCTGCATAGCAGAGTCTCGTTCTGGGGGACAGCGACCCCTGAAGCCCATCGCAGGCGAGAGAGGTGCAGAGGAAGAAGACGAGAACGCATCTTGGCACAGAGGACAAGGGCCACCCTCCACACCTGGGAGCCATGAGCCATGAGTTGCAGGGAAAAAGGATTCCCACAGGGGAGGGGGAGTCCCCCTTGGTTAGTTAAGGGCTCCAGAAAATGGTTTCCCCTTGGGATTAAGTTTAACTTTGAGGTTCTTGCGCCATAAGTGGTGTGATATTATGCCTTATATTTTGTGAACTTTCATGGTAAATTAGTGAATGAGTAGAGTCTTAAATTTAGAACTTTGACTAGGGCTCTGCTGGGACCCCCTTTTGCTATTGCTAACCTGTTGTTTATTTGTATATATTTGTGGCTTATTTATTGTTCTCCTATACTTACCTATAGTTTATCTGTTGGTTATCTGTGTTTATTTTGTGGTTTATCTGTGTCAGATCAAATACTTACCTGTCACTTACCTGTATCTGGAGCACTGGTATACGGTTTTATACCATTTACCCAAAGGATATTATTTATGTTATTTGTTTGGATATCATATATATATACATAATACATATGTTTATATCCATGTTTCTTTTCCTTGTGATAAATTAATGTAAATACATTTGTATGTAGTTAAGTTCCTGACTGTCCTGGCCTCGTTCTGTAGGGATGGAGGGAAACTAAGCAGTCTGCTGTTCCCCCTACAGCACACCTGCCAGCTAACAATTCCCTTCAATTGGAGAAGGGGAGTATATACCCGAGTACACTTAGGCTACATTAGGGTTCTAAAGACTCAGTTTTAACAAAACATGTTGCAGCCTTGTGCTAACTATGGTTCTGTGTGGTCATTTTGGTTATAACTGAAAAAATGAAGTGTCATCATTGTCATTGATTCTTCAAATGCCATTCGTGTAACAGAACCGATAGAGCACATAAATTGTATATAAGCAAGTCTTCTGTTGAACTGTAATATGCATTGTGTATTACATGATGATTACTTTTTATCTAAGTATACTATAAATTAGTGCTCACGTTATCACTTTTTCTGAGCAGTTATATTTTCTGAACATGAAGAATAGGACATAAGTTTTCCATCTAAAATAACTTGTATTTTAAGTTAAGGAAAACTGCAATCAAAACTTCTCTACCCAAATCTGCATGAGATATTTGCCACCTGTGTGACATGCTGCAGCAAATAAATGTAAGATCTTACATTGCAAAATTGGATTCTCCCGTTTAAAGAGGGGACCAGATTCTTTGTGAGGTCAGTACAGGAATGGAGTTTGGAGGCAAAGGCAGCTTTCTGCCTGTCCATATTATAAGGCTGTATTGTTTGTGGTTAGACTGCCCAAAGGAATAGGATACACATAAAGTATAAAGTGAGCTAAACAAGCCTTCTCATTAGCAAGGGTTTTCAAAAACACACCCTGTTCTCAGGAGCTCCACATAACACACAGAGAGCAATTAGTGATGTCCTAGGACCTTGTTATGCATTACACTGTGAAATGCACACATATTAATTGGTGTTAGTGTCAGCTCAAGTTTGGAGCAATCACATAGTCTGGCCAGTCGGGGCCTAGAGAACTAAAAGGTAAAAATCACCCCCTTCCCCTCATCCCTTGGGATTTCCCTAGTCCCCACCTTCTCCCCCCCATTACTTGTGGCTGCTTCTTGATAGTCTGCCTACATTTTCATCCTATTAATATCATCCTATTATAGTTATACCACCATCTGTCCCAGGGAAGCAAGCAGGAAAGGGTTAACTTGCCTGTTTGGTCCCTGCAGCCATTACAGCCAGGCTGCTGCTCTTTAGGCTGAGCCTGGCCCAGAGAGCAGCTGCGGGGGCAGCAATGGTTGGGCAGGCAGCTGAAGCCTTCCCTGCCTGCTTCCTCAGGACAGACAGCACGGGGAGCCAGAAGTAAACAGGTGGAGTGATGGCGATCTGGGGCACTGGGGAGGGTGGAGTTGGACAGTGGGCCTGATCCAGGCCAGTGGAGGAGGGTGGGCTGTTTGGATGTGGCCACACCTTAGTGTAACACAGATAAGAGAGAATTCTGCCCTGGAGTGACATAACTGTGAGCTGCCTAATGAGTGCTTAAAACTAATTTCAGGTGTTAGAATGTGGACAATCCAGGTGTGAAGAGCTCCTGGAGCCACCCAAAATTACCAAGTGACAAAACTTCTAGAACAGTGGTGGGCAATTATTTGGGCTGGTGGGCCACACTGGGAGTTTTAGGTAGTTGTCATGGGGCGGGTCAGCACCTCCTCCCCACCACAAGCTCACCAAACCTTCCTATGCAGGGTGGGGCTGTGGCAGGGAGAAGGGGATGGGGCGGCAGCTTCAGCAGGCTCAGCCTCTGGCCTGCCCTTCTATCCCGAGGAGGGGCTCAGGCAGATGCCCCAATCCCCAAGGGGAAGCTGCCGCCTATGCCCGCAACTAATGCTGGCTCCCACCTGGGTTCCAGCGCACAGGCTGGGAGCTTGCGTACTCTGTCTGTCTCAAAAGAACAGTGTACCTGGCATCTAACAATGACTACAGTGCACATCTGGATTCCAGGAGCCATATATATATCCATGTACTGATGAAACTTCTAAGAGGCAGTGGCAATGGCAAATAATTCCTTCTCTAGCATCTACGTATAATATTTCTATCGTTTCACTGTAGCATTTTATTTCTTTTTCAAGGCTGATGCCAGGCCTTGTCCAGCTTTTTATCCTAGTACCACTTGCTGTGTTGTTCCGCTGATCCTTGAAGAGGCGCTATGATTTGCGGTAGTCCTGACAGATGGGTTGCTATCCCTAATGTGGTTTCTAGTTCTTGTTGGGAGGTGGACACTTTTAACTGTGTTGTTGCTTTCATTTATTTGGATCAAGTCTGATGCCCCCCGATCACTCACTTTCTCTACACTGATTAACATTTTGCTTTACTGTTGCATCCCCTGAATCCTGTGAGTACTGACCTCACTTCAGCAATAATTTCAGGTTGAATTAATCTCTATGTTTTGATGAATTTACTGTGTTGAAAAAATATTGGATGAGCTCAAATGACCCCTTTTACTCAGTTTTGTCCTCTGTACTGCTTCCAGTTCTAAAGTCCTACGCAGTACATTTCTTATGGCTGTTCTCTGTGAAAGCTGCGAGTTCATTATTTCTCCAGCACCATTGTCTGTGGTTAGTCCGTTCACAAGAGAGGGGATTCACACAGGGATAAAGTAAGGGCTCTTAGCAGCTCAGATCAACACACAGGGAGAGGGAAAAAGTACTATCCAAGGAGGCATCTGTGTTACATGGTTCTGTGCTGTGTAGAGATGCCTGAACAAGCTCTCAATGAGCTAACTCTGGTACCAGAAGCATTACAGGCACATTAATGCAGTACTCCACCTGGCTAATTTAGCTTGTTTCTCAGGCTGACTACTGATGCCAAAGCTGATTTGTTCCAAGCCAGACCTGGAATTCCTACAGGGCTTTGCATTATACATTTTCATATCCACAGAGTTGATTAAGTGCCCTGGTAATGGTACGGTGTACCCAGATATCTGGCCTAGGAAAGGCAATCTAGGTGTGGGATGAGACCAACCTGAAGGTAAATCTAATCTGTGCTTAGGTTTTGGGGGCTGTTCTTGCAATCGAGAATAGCTGATGTACATTTTAGTCTGGTTGTGTGCTTCAGTCTCTAGTGGTCTTCATTTCCCAATTTATTTTGCTGCAGTACTTTCTGCAATTTAGGACCAAATCATGTAGTCCTCTTTTTCACAGCTAGTGTAGCACTGTACCACTGTAACGTAGCCTTCGTAGAAACTAGAAACAGAAGTAATAAGCAGTTTCTATTCCATGTGCAGTTGCAGCTGTGGCTACTATTCTTAGCCCCCTCAGAATTAGCACCCAGTCAATTCTGGTGCCAGTTGGTCCCTACTAAGTGGAAAAGAGCTGTTCTGTCAAATCTACATACATAGGAAACTCTCTTAACTTGGGGGTGTTCCCCAGGGGCTGGTCCAACCTACTATAAGGTCCTCTTATGCCCCTGGAAGAGTGTAAAGAGGTCAGAATGAAATCTAGGGTCGGTCATAGAGAATTCAATTTGTGGTGATGGGAAGGTATTTCTTTTTTTTTAAACTATATTAAATCCTAGCTTGCAGACTTATGTGCTGAATATATTTTAACATACAATGTCAATTCCTATTTTTCCTCACTGTGTGGATTTTTTAAAAAGTAAAATTAAGTTTAAAAAAAGCAAAATTTGTTTTAGTTTTCCTGGCATTTGTCATCCTATTGAAGAAAGCATTGACATGCTACGGTTTGCACTGTTACAGCATTATTATAGTATACCGTATGGGTGAGTGGGCCAGCTTTTCCTTGGCAATAAGACGATCAAGTTAGGACAGACAATGAAACCGAAAATGAGTTCTGCTTGATAGGTAGTGCATGCTTTTAACTATTTCAGTGAGTCTATGCTAATGTCTTTGTCCATTGTGTAAATATAATAAAATAGCTTTAGTTTAAAACTGTATTTGCTTTTCAGTGAAAAACACCTGCTTTCCCCCTATTTTGCTGTTCTTCCATCATATAACCTCCTGCATCTTGTTTGTGAGCCAACCCACATCATCTATTAATGTCACAAACATTGACAGAGAATGGTCTTGGATACTACAGGTGTTAATGAAGTATATGAAAACAACCACTTAAAGATATTGAGGATGAGGACAGTGTAGTGTAACATATGGGAATATAGAGTTGATAATATTGGAACAGTAATAGAAGCTATGTGTGCAGTGTTCGTATATCTATTCATATCTGTATCTACATACACCCCCATGTGTTCTAAATATATATACAGTAGCTCTAACTTTCAGGAAGTAAAATGGGAATCTATAAAAACGGAGAATGGAGAGAACAAGAAAATGAAAACAAAGGCAAACCCAGAATAAAACTGAGGCAATTGAGATAAATTACTGGAGAAAGAAGAAAGATACTTATTAAAATTCATCCTATGCAAGGGGAAGTACAAAAGCACAGAGATGTTTCCAGTTAGAAAATAGCCGAGGAAGGATTGTTGGATTCACCAAAAGAGACCAGCAGTATCGAAGCGATGTCCTTTTGTTTCTATTGTGACCACTGCTGTGGTGGTATTTGAAGAAAAAGAGAATGAACTAATACTTTTTTCAAAATAATGGAAAGCACTTTAGGAACAAGAAATATAAAGGCTTCCCTGTGCCAGGGGTGGATCCAGACAGTATGCAGTGGCACAGCTGCCCACCCCCCTTTTGGATTGCACCACACCACAGGAGCCTCTGGACACTAAATGCCTCCAAAGTAGATGCAAATTCTTTCTCCCTTTACCCTTCCTGCTCAAAGGCACATCCCTTCTCTGCCCTTTTCCCTGCCCCTGCCATTCTCTACTATCTTGGAGGCAGAGAAAAATCAGATCTTTTCTTGCCCTCTGCCTGGGGCCTGGGCTTAGTTGGGAAAGCAGATAGTGGCAGGAGGGAGATGAACCAGGGTTTCCCTTTGTCATGCCCTAACTGGGCGGGGTGGGGTCACAACTCTCCAGCTGCCCTGTTGCTGCTGCCTCTCTCCAGATGAGCCCAACCCCACTCAGCTGGGCTGGCTCTGAAGCTTCCTGGTACAAAGCACTGGAAAAAGCGGAGCAGTGCAGGAGGGGAGGGGAAAGAGGAGGGAAAGGGATGTGCTTGTGAGCAGGAAGGGGAAGAGAGTGGCATTTTCATTTGCTTTAGGGACTTTAAAATGTCACCAGAGGCACTGCATGCCTACACTGGTGGGGGCAGTGGATGCTGATGGCGATGCCCTCCTTGGGTGCAGGGGGCAGAGATGTGTAGTGCAGCCAAAGATAGTCCTCCAGGTGGCAATGGAGGTTGTGGGGCATTCTGGGCTTGCCCCTAGTGCTGTCATAGCTCAGGTTCCCATACCAGGTGTGCAGGTATTTTTGGGGCACCATGGCTATCAGCAGCAGCAGGGCATAGTGGGCACCCCCCAGTCCATGCAGACAGCTCCTCATGTGCTGCCTGGGGCACGTGCAGCAGAGGCATGCTCGAGGCACATTGGCCATCCTGACTGGGGCAGTGCAGGCCACGGATGACAACTGCTGGGTGCTGGACCCCATTAGGGCCCTAGCAGTCACCCTCATGCTGCCCACTGCCTAGTACCTGACCCTAGCCTCACCTGCCCCCTGCCTGGACCTGTGAGGAGGGTCTTTGTCTTCTTCAGCAGCCAGGAGTTCCTGGCCAGCTCCCCGCCCCAGGTCCGGTGTCACCAAGCCCCTCCACCTGGGCCCAGCCCTGCTGCTTCAAGCTGTCATGGAGCTGGAGCTGCCTGCAGTGGGGTTAGGACCACACACTGGCCCTGGACACCACCTGCTGGAGGGGGAGCTGCCCCAACCAGGGGAGCACTGGGTGCTGTTGCCCCTGGGCAAGTCCCCTGCCCACCACATTCACTACGACATATGCACCCATAGGGGAGAGTCAGAGGCTGGGGTGCTGGCTGCCTGTTCCCAGGCTCTGCCCACTAGGTGCCCCCACCCTATGGCCTCCCACTCCTGCAGTGGCAATGCATAGAAGGTGCACGTGCACCTCCTGAGAGTGCTGATGCACCCCCTGTCACACTGGGCTCCCTGCTTAGGTAATGGGCAGGGGGACAGGTGGGAGCACCAGTGCCCCTGCTGTGAGCACCGGCCAGAATAAAGTGCTGGATGAAGTGGTTGCGGCGCTCCCGAAAGTGGCTGCAGCTGTTTCTGGAAGTGGCTGTAGCCACTTCCGAGAGCTCTGCAATTGCTTTCAGGTGAGTGCGATAGGCTGTGAGATTGGATGCAGGAGACCCCCTGGTTGCTGACTGGTCGCTGACGGGCACATGCCCCCCTGACTTGGATGGCACCAGTTGCACATGCATCCCAGGACAGCACACAAAGGACATAGTTTTTAAAGGGAAAAAGGTTTTTTTATTGTTGGTAGGTTGGGTGGGTGTTGGAGGGGGTCTGTTTCTTGGGGAAGCAGGGGAGCTCTGTTGGTTGGGAGGAAGGCAGGAGAAGGGCTGTGTTTGTTGGAGAGGGATAGGGAAGAGGGGTTCTGGTGGATATGAGAGGAATAAAAATGTGTTCTTGTGAGATGTCTGCAGTGAGCATGGTGCCGGGGGTGGGCAGGGGCATTGGGGAGTCCATGGGCAATGGTGCAGGCAGACTAGAACAGGAATTGCTGGATGAGTTAGTCATCCAGCGCCTTCCACACGTGGTGTCCTGGTCCCCACTGGCAGGTGTGTGGATTTCCTGGGGCCTCAGTGGGAGTCCTTTGCCTGCTGCACTTCCTCTGTCCAGGTCTCATGGAAGAGCTTTTCCCGGGGCCTCACATATGTTATGTAGCATACAGGCTGCAATGATGACCCAGGGGAGGTTGTCCTCAGTGAACTTGAGGTGGATGGTGAGGGTACGCCAGAGTCCCTTGAGGCAGCTGAAGGTGCACTCCACCAGGGTGTGGGTCTGGCTCAGGTAGAGGTTGAAGTGGGCCTGGTGGGGGTCCAGGTGGCCAGTGTAGGACTGCATGAGCTAGGGCAAGAGCTGGTAGGTGGGGGTCCCTTATAAGCAGGGGTCGGGACCACCCAGCTACAGGCTTGGCACCCCCTGCACGAAGCATCCACTCTCCAGAAGGCCAGAGTTCCAGAAGGCATGTGCATTGTGGGTGCTGCTCGCCCATCCATCACTTACGTGCGTGAAGGAGACTTGGTGGTCTGTGATGGCCTGGAGCGAAAGGCCCTCTGGTTGTAGTGGGGGCAGTCTCCACGAGGTGGGTAGGTGATGGGGATGTAGGTTCTGTTCAGGGCGCTGATGCACTGGGGGAATCCCAGGGAATGGAACCCCCCACCAGTGTCAGGGAGTCATGCATGTGGAGCACAGGGTGTGCCCCAGTATGTCCTGGAGGGTGATGCATACCTTCAGGATGCCCTCCTTGGCAGTTGCCTTGCCCACACCAAACATGTGGCTGATGTACTGCAGGCTGGTGGGCATGGCCAGCTTGAGCAGGGTGAGGACCAGCTGGGTGTCCCAAGGAAGGGCAGCCACATGCTGGTGTGCTGGCACTCCAGGTGGGACTGGAGCTGCTCCATGAGGTCCCAGAAGGTAGCCTGGGTCATGTGGAAGGCCTCCAGTCACTGTTTGTCATCCCAGGTATGCCGGGCATCATGCTGCCAGCAGTCCTGGTTAGCCTGGTGGGCTCACAGGCAGTGGCACTGGAGGCCCAGGAGGGGGATGGCAGCCCAGGAGATGGCATTCTGGAGTGCATCATCAGTACCCCTGCTGAGGTCTGGTGAGGTGGATGGGATGGATGTGGCAGGTGTGTAGTGGCCACCCTATGACGGTGTACGGTGGGCAGGCAGGTGGTTGCTGCATGTGGGGGAACGAGGAAGTGTGAGACGGCCATAGGCCACATGGCAGTCATTGCAGTGGGCCAGCAGGGTCGGTGTGGCAGCCAGCAGGAGCACAGAATGCTGGTCATTGCTGCTAGGGACTGGGGCTAGAGCACAGGCGGTGAGGAGAGCACAGCCATGTGCTAGGTATGCTGCTCCTAGCCAGGGAAGTAGCTGGCCAGAGAGAAGCAAGTGGAGCTAGCTTTTGAAGAGGGCTCTTGGCTGCTGGAGCTTCCCCTGGTGGCAGCAGGGGCCCATTGTAGGGCCCCAGGAAGCAAGAGCTGATTGGCAGCAAATCTGCTCCTGCTTTTTTGCACTTGTAGATGCATGGCCGGCACCATCTACTTTCATGTAATTTACTCGCAAGTAAATTGGTGCTACATCAAATGCATGTGTAGACACCCCCAGTGTGAAGTACCACACAAGGGCGTGATTTTAGATGCTGAGCACTTTCTGAAAATCAGAACCTTCCAAGGTATCTCAGATTGGGCCTCTAAATGCTTAGTGGCTTCTGAAAATGATGGCGATAGACTGTTCTTTTTCAAAGGTAGGACCATTCTCTACTGGATGCTTATTGGGGTTTTGTACAGTCAACAGCATAAGGATGCAGCTGGGCACCCAGGGCACAAGGGCAGCAGCAACTTCTGGTTGCCATTGCAATCACAATTCCAATTACACAGTAGCTGGCACCAGCTGCTTTTTTCCACCCCTCCCCTCAAAGTCAGTGCTCAAGGTAGTTACCCTGTTCACACCTGTCCTAGTTATGACACTGTATGCAGTTCAGTTGCTTTTAAATAACCTAAGATGTCTACCTAAGAGAAAACTCTTTTTCTCTTCCTACTGCAAGGCTTTTTCCTGCAGATTTAAACTTTCTTTTTGCTCCCTTCTGCCTCACTATGCTCTCCTTCCCTGTCTACCCCAAAGAATTATTCTCCTTACTTGGTGTTTTCACTTTTTGAACTTTTGTATCATGTTCACCTTATGTGTATAGAATGATATTTAATCACTCCGTGTGCATCAAGCCCTCCAGCTCTTCTAAGTTTTGTAGCTGTTTTCTCAGCTTATTTGCAACTTTTCAATAGTTTTCAAGAAATGAAACATCCGAGACCGAAAGAAATCTCCCAGGTGCAGTTGCGCTTCACCCTGAACAGTGGAATTGTGACTTCCCTGCTCTGTAATGCGACACCTCTGCATGTACAGGCACAAATTGCACTGACCTTTTGTGTTGCCATATTGCACTGCAAATACATGAATAATTTGTTGTTCTCTCTCCTCCTAGGACTTTTTCAGCATTACTGCTTTCTAGGAGCTTCCCTTCCATGAAATCTGCCTTCTAGATTAATCTCTACTGCCCTACCATGTATTTTTTTTTAAGGTGATTTTTATTTTGCTGTGTTTCAGTAGGCCCCTCTGTCCTATTTCTCTGTCTTTATTGCTCTTCTTATCTCTTCTGAGTTTAGTGAATTTTATTTAACATGCTCTTTACTTCCCTTTCTAGTTTGCTAATGAAGATATTAAATAAAGAGTGAACTAACATTTGTCTCTGCAGTATTTTCCTCCCCTTCCTGCGCTGATACTTTGCCTTTGGTAATTATCCTTTGTTCTTCAGTCCAGATGAGTATTTTTACATAAGAGGATTCAAAGTACCATATTTTCTCATCTACAGCAGGTTCTGTAATAGAATACACACCCTGATTTTGGGAAGGAAGAATGAAGAAAAGAAATATTTTTCCAGACTTAGGGCTGCATTAAAATAGTGACAGAGCTAAAAAGTCTGCAAGGCTGTGAAACAGGAGAAAAATGAGGAATAGCTACTAAACGGCAAAATTACAAGAAGAAAGGTTAGCTTGATTAGTAGAACATCAAAAGCATTAAAAAGGAGAGATGACTGTTAACACTTGTCAAGTGAAGAACAATGAGCCATTAAGTAAATTGAGTCCCTTAGCTGCCTGAAAAGAAATGTCACAGCTGCTGCTAGGCCATTGATTTTGGAACAGGAATCAAAGTGGGGGTGAGGGGCAGGCTTCTATTCTGGGCAATAAATCAGTGTCTCCATTTAGGACATTTACCTCAATTTTGGAGGGCCTGATTCAGAAGAAAAATGTGTTTTGTGAGAAAATATGGTAATTTTCAAGTCAGCCTCTGTGAAATACAGTAAATTTGATTTTTTTTCCACACACTCCATTTTAGTTTCATTGCCTCTGAATAAGAGGAGAATCTGGCTGTTTGTGCGTGTGTGCGTCTTTGTTGTGACAGGCCCCATCCGAGTCACTTCCTCTCTACAACCCAGTTGGCTGGGACATGTCCAGCTCAGCTGCTACTATGCAGCCAAACAAGCTGGGGCAAGGGGCGTGGCACAGCAGCCGTGGAGTGAGAAGCTACCTGGGGGCTGGGGAAGAGGCAGAAGGTGCCAGGCACTGAAGATGGAGCCAGATGCTAACCTTGTTGCTGGGGACCCTCTGTTGATACTGCCACTCCTGTTGCTCATAAGACCATCATTGCTGCTGCCATTGCTCATGCTATAGTTCAGTAAGCCAGGGATCCAGGGGGCTCACATGAGCCAGGGGCAAGCCAGGCCGGGGCGAATCTGGGCCACAGGCAGAGGTATGGGACACAGCACCCTAGCCATCCTGCAACCTAATCATGTGCATGGAGTTTACCACCAGCAGACCCGTGGCTACCAACCACAAGCACTCCCAACAGGGAGCACAGAAAGTCACTGGGATGTCTGACTACAAGAGCTCTGAGAGAAAAGGGACTGCATCAGGGAAGTTGACCCTTATGCTCCAACACTCAGGAGCAAGCAGCTCAGAATGGGGCAAGAATGCCCTGCCCTGCTTAGCTTGAGCTACATTGAGTTACCCTGTTTCTTTTGTGTCAGCCTTTTATGCGAAGTATAATAGAGCCTGGCTAAGCACAGCCTGTGAGCTGCAAGAACACCCGAGTAGGAAGGGGAGGAAGAGTCACAGAGAAGACAGAGAGAAGCCCCAGAGCTGGTAAGAACACCTTCACATCATTATGGGGTATATGGCATCTCTCAAAGTTGTGGCAGGTGAGTAGGCTCAGGGGTGGTCCACCCCCCAGGTGGTAGGGCGCAGGTCTGCCACAGTGTGCATGTGGGTGTAATATATGTATATGTATGGGTGCAGGGGTGAATCTGGAGGGCTGCAGTGGTGCACTTATATGCCACTTTGATTCCTGATCCACTTCAACTTTAAAAACAACTCCGTGATAGGGGCAGCCACATTTCTATTCAGGCAGTGCTAAGAAAGTCAATTAACTTCATGGCTCATTGTCATCTCCCTGATTCCTGTTAATCTCTCTCCACTCCACAGGTGTTAATGGTCTTAATATTCCATTATTCAAATGATCCTTTCTTATGTAAATTTCCAACTGTTAGTAATTTCTGGTAATGGTAATGTATTTCTTCTATTTCACAGCTCCACAGACTGTTTTTAACTCTAACTAAAAACCTTGACTTACATGTGGGAATAGTAACTCAGGTGTAGCAATGACTGACAGTGAAGTACTGTCAAGAACCAGAAGAAGACTAGATTTTGTTTCATGAATCTGAATAAGACACATACATTTAACCGTAACAACTCCAGGACTAATGAAATAATGTCTTTTGACTATTTTGATTATTTTTTGCTGAGTTTATTGTGTTTTAAAAAAAAATGTATATATATAATCTAGCAAATGAGTGCACATTCCAATGGTTATATTTTTTATAGCTCTAGCCCCTTAGCACAGTGGTTCCCAAACTGTGGGTTGTGACCCCAAATGGGGTTGCAGAAACAGCGGGTGTAGTTGCAAGAAATAAAATCACTTTAATCCAGGGGTGGGCAAAATACAGCTGGCCAGGCACTTTCATCTGGTTTGTGGGTGCCTGCTAACTAATTGTACCCCACTCAGCCTGTGTGCTTTGCTCCCACCCCAGTGCACAGAAGGGCCTGGCCCAGCCAGTGTGCAGCTTCCGTGTGGGGTTGCTGTTGCCACTACTGCAGCCACCAGGGAACCTGCTTGGCTTTCCCAGCATCCAGCTTACTCTGGGCACCAGGTAGGGAAGTGGGTGGGGGTGGGGGGAGATGGAGATGTGGCTGGGTGGGAACCTGTAGTGTGGGGCTGGGGCTGGAAGCAGTGTGGAGCCTGTGCCCATGGGGGGCAGTGGGACCACAGAGCTTAGGTGGGCAGGGTGTGGGTGTGAGGGAGGGTGGAGGGATGTGTGTACCCCCCACATGCTCCCTCCCCATTTCACACAGCTCCTGCTAGTGGCAGCAGCAACAGCAGCAGGTGGTGGGTGCTCAGTGTGCTTGTAGCCCACATAGGTGCTGCCACCCAGTGGCACGTGGCTCTGGGCAGCACCGCACATGGTGGCAAGGAGCGCAGTCAGGCCAGCCCACATCTATTGCACAGGGCTCCACGTGGCACACATGCAGCTTCTGGCACTTGCATGTCACCAGGGGAAACCCTGTGCAATGGAACCAGCTGCCTTTCCCACCCTCTGCCATGCAGGTCCTGGGACTCCACTGCAAGTGAAGGGGAGCCCCGCCCCCTGCTTCCTGACATAGTCCTGGGATCTGCATGGCAGATGACGGGGAGGGCAACCAGTTTCATTGTGTGGGGCTTCCCCCATATTGCACAGAGCCCCTCACAATAAAGGTGGGCCAGCATGGTTGCGCTTCTTGCCATCATGTGTAGCACTGGCCAGAGCTGCGTGCTGCTGGGTGGCAGCGCCTGCATGGGCCATAAGTACCCCAAGCACCCTCTGTCTGCTGCTGCTGCTGGTGCTGTGCACCATGGGGAGGAGTGTGGGAAGGGGTTCCCACACCTCCCCACCCTCCCTTACACCTCACAAACCCCCCCACCCCTCCACATATACCCCAACATACCCTATTGTCTCCCCACACATACAGCTATACCCCCTCACAAAAGTACTTTAAAAACATAGATTTTCATATTTATATGCTGTCTTATGTTGTTCTGTAATACGCAAACTTTAATAATTATATACCGAAAGTTGTTTGTTATGCTGCTTTATTGCTGTTCTGTTTTCATTGGTGCCTGGGGTCCTGTGAATTTTCAAGGGTCAAAATGGGGTTGTCTTGGTAAATAGTTTGGGATGCAGTGCCCTAGCATATTAGTAAAGCAATCTACTAAATTTACTCAAATCTAAGATGACCCTTAATGCAAAATGACCCCCCAGTAATTAGATTCTATACATGGAAAATTTATAAATTCATTATAATTTCCATTGTATAGAACCTTATTATTGAAGAGTCAGCTTTAATTCATCCTTCCCACTGCTGCAAGGGGGTAGGCAGTTGGGGGAATGGGTGGTATGGCTGTTTGTATCTGTCCCCTGCCACTTTGGCCCCTGCTTGCTCTTCCTTCAGCCTCCCTTCCCTGTCTGTCTCTGCTCTCCACTTCCTCAGCTTCCGTTCCCCCCGGCCTCTAATCCCTGCTTCTCTTCCCCCCTGCCCTTTACCCTTGCTCTGTACTGGCAGGCTCCATTCATGCTGCAGCCTGAGACATAGAGCACAACTTCAGTCTGGCCCCCTATAGCAGCTGTATGGGTTGCATGCCACTGCTATAGGACTGGGCCGGGGACATGCTCATTGCCCCAGGCTGCAGTGTGGATGGAACCTGCCATTGCAGAGCAATTGTGAGGGGCAGACAGGAGAGTAGAGGCTGTCTGCTTGGGGTGGGCAGATGGGGGAAGAAACTGCTGGGGGGAAAGGCATGGTGCAGAGATGGTGGGAGGGTGTCACAGGCAGCAGCTGCAGCTATGGCAGCTCTGATCTTGGGTAGAGGCTGAAGCCCAAGCTAAAGGAGCTACCTGTTCTCTTACTGCCCTTGTACTTGATTTTAAGACGAGGGGCTTTTCCCTCCGTGTTAAATAGGGGGGAAAAACTTTTTCTGAGACTCAAGTAAACATGGTAGTTTCTCTTTTACTGGAGAAAAATGTATTGTGTCATATGAGCTAAAGTACCACACCATCTGCACTCTCCTTTTCAAAATCTAGATGTGCCCTGTGTGTGTGTGTTATCTGTATATATAGATAGATAATTCCATTCATCCATTAATGCAGTTATTATATTTTTTAAAAACTTTCACTTTTTTCAGGAAAGATCCATTCTTTACAAATACTTGTGACTTACTTCTCATGGTTTGGCTACTCTGGAAATAGTGTGACCTTTGTTTCTCAAGTGTCCCCCCCATTATTTTATAAGAGGAAAAAATAAGTTTAAAGAACTGTGATTAGCAAGAACACTAGTTTTTCCTTTTCTGAAAAGCAATAAAGTATCATATTTGTTATTTTATAATCTTCTGCAGTCTTTCCAGAACTTTTCAGTAGTAGTAATAACTGGAATCTCTGAAAACTTTAATCAAAAGTCCCAAGCTCCCGGAGCAGATGTTGAGGATGTGGGAGAAGAGGGGTGTCTCGTGTTGGACCCTTAGTGGAAAGAAGATGCCTACAAGGGAGTGGAGACACTGGTGAGAGACTTGAACCACGGATATGAGGTTCTTAGTGGACTTGGTGATTGGGTTTGGTGGGCTGTGGCTGGGGGTAGGAATTAGCTGTAAGCTGGTTAAACAGTGGCCAGCTAGAGTTTTTCATTTGAAATCCCCCTGCAGCTAGGTTAAGCCTTTCTATTGACTCTATTAAACAATGTACCAGCAGTCCTATAGTCTTGGAACCAGAAAAGAGATTCTGTTTTTGTGAAGAACAGAGGCCCAATGTTTCAGAAGAATACTGTGATGCTGTGACTTTTAGAAGAAAATTAGAAAAAAAAACTAACTGAGCCTGTCTCCTGTCAAGAATGTAAGAGCCTCATGAAAGCTCTTTTGGCTGTTTATTTTTATGGCATCCTTAAATATTGATATTAATTGCCTGTGCCTTACAGAGAAACATTTCGCCCAGGGCATAGTAATTTTTAATGCTGTTCATTTTACTGAAGACCCTAATGCTGCTCTGTGTGGGGTGATCAATGAGGAGGCTAAGCCTCTGGTGTCCTATCTGAAATGCTTAATTGGTACTTGAAATGATAAAACCCTACTTAGGAGAAGGGTCTAGCTATTATATAGCATAAACTAGTATGAGGCTAGAAAAAGCAGGACATTTTTGATGAAAATAAAATATTGTTTTAAAATGCATTCTCACTAGTGTCATGTGCTACTTGTTCAGTCTCTTGGAAAGGAGGTGGGAGGCCAGAGGTGTGTGTGTATGGTGTGTGATGAATCAGCCCTGGGAGGGTATGGATAGATGCAGATTTTATTGCCCTAAAAACATTACCTAAAACTTTTAGTTGGGGCAGCATATTGTCACCTCTACTGCATAATAAGGGTAAACAGGGTCCCTTCAAAAGGGCCTGTTGGAACATGTTTGAGCTGAAAATCTGGAAAATTTTTGATGGGTGGCCACCTGAATTAATCAGGCCTGTTGAACACAATAGAGTGGGATGTTTTCACTTAAAAACATTACACTGGTCCTAGTGGGGGTGGTACCACACAATTAAATAGGTTAGACTCCATCAATACATCTCAATGTCTCTACAGGAATGAACCAAAGCCTGAGACCTACAATCTTCGTGAATCAGAATCATGAGTCTAACCACTGCATCATCAGAGAGCGAGGCCTCATAAATATATAAATCAGAATAAAAGGCCTAGTCACCCTTTACTTTGGCTTATGGCACAGTATGGATAAGGGGTCTTATGGTTAAATTGATAAAGACTAATAGGTGCAAAAATATTATTACAATACTGTTTAATATATTCCCCAACTGCAAGCTCAGAGTTTGCCTTGATGGTAAAATAAGTAGAACTAGATTTGCTAACAATGGTTTACCACAGGGCTCTGTTCTGGCACCCATACTCTTCAATTGGTATACACATGATATTCCCTGTACAAAATCAAGAAAATGTATTTATGCTCATGATATTGCCATCCTAGTACAGGACTCCTAACATTATTGAAACTATACTCGGTACTGCTTTGGGAAAATTAGAAGACTATGGGCATGTCTGCACGTTGCCCTATGGTGACATTGTTACTATGGCATGCTTTAGTACCAAAAGGAAGTACTAAAGCATGGTGCAGTAACCTCTTGTACTGCACTGTATGCACGGCACAAGGTTATTTTTGGGAGCTACTTTGTCATAGCAGTGTGCTATAACAGGGGAGCATGCTGCTGCAGTGGAGTAGCTGCTAGTCACGTGTAGATTTAATACACGTGATTTAATAGCGGCTCTTTCAGAAATCACTCTGAATACCTTAAAAGGAAATATCCCTTTGACACCCTGCCAAATCAGTGTGCTGAGAAAGATATGTGAAATCATAAAAATAATAAAAGACTGTTCCTCAAAAGAAAAAAAAAAACAGCTGGTGAAACAGTCTGGGATATTTATCAGATTTATTGGATCCCTGTAAAATTGGCCATCAGAGGACTTTAGACTAAGCAGTGGTAAGTATGAGGAAAAAATGTACCTGGTGCTCAGCCACCAGCAGGAGCAAGTAAGGACTCTCCTGCCACCTGAGGAAAATATCAGAACTGAGGTGACTGCCTTATTGGCTGCTGAAATGACAGACATTGTCCAAAGGGAGGGGTCAGCCAAATATAATAAAGCTAAGCAGAATACTTCTGTACTTCAAAAATACCTGATGTATGTGAAGCACAGTGATCTGGACAGAAGGAAATTAACCTTATTGATGCCAGAACAACCCCCCACTAGAAACTGCAACCCCCGTAGAAAGTCCAAGGTATTCTGACCCCGTCATTCAGGAAGTGTTGGATAATGTGGATGCTTGATATAGGAAAAATGGTAAAGTGTTGCTCAGCAATCTGAGCCAGTCTAAGCATATTTCTTTTTGGGATGGTCAACGGTTTTTGTATGCAAAGGGTGTGTTTACACAAGACGTTAACTGTGCAGTCTCCCGGTACTATTGTACAGTAGCGCTGCATGGCAAAAACTGTGACACAGCACTACTGCACAGTAGTATTAGGTTAGTTCACAGTCAGCATCACAAAAAGGGTGCTCGCTGGTGCTAGTGCACAGTAACTCAGGTTTAAACAACTACTCAAATAAAATGCACAGTAACAACTGTGCAGTAGTATGTCATGTAAACGCAGCCAAACGGTCATTAAGAGGTCTAACATGCTTGATTTAGTCCAGGAAGTGCTTCATATTCATGCTGCTTCAAGTAAGCGCACACCTAAAGCTTGGGATATCCTTATGAAAGCCATGGCCAAGCTGAAAGTATTGTCTTGTCATGGGCAATGCCATGAATTGGGATCTTCTAGAACATCTGAAAGTATCTACCGCAGATCAAAAAACACCAAACTCCAACCTAAGAAGTAAAAATAATCTAAAAGAAAATGACTCATCCTGTAAAGTTTTACTCTTGAAATAAACCATTCTATACTGCTTCAAAATGTTGTCTACAAAGTGTTTTTTTAAATGATATGGGGTAAACTGCCCCCTCACACAGATCAAAAAAACTCAAAAACCAACAGCTCAACAGTGGGGTTGCTTTATTTAGGCAACATCTTCATGAAAGTAATTGCAAGAGACATGTTCTAGGCATGTTGAAATATGTTTTGAGCAGATCCAATCATGTGGAAAGTTTTATATTTTCTTTTTATAAACTGCATCACCATCCAGTCATTTTGTACTAAATCCAGTTTTAAAATCTGTTCAAATGAATCCCCTTGTTACAGTGATGCAGGAAAAACACAGTGGTATCTACAGGCAACAGAATGGAGGGTCTTGTAACTGTTTCATTTGAAAAGTGGTGCTAGTAGCATTCTTGTTTAAAAGGAACATCATACTTCGAGGAAAGAGAGTGCTGTTTGGGGATGGCCATATGAGTCAAAAAACTCTCTGTGGTTTCCATTGGTCAAGGAACTGCCAGCAAATGTTCACCAGCTGATTATGCAGGTATACGCTGACCACTAAGCTAAGGGGTCTTTGAGACACCTGAGCCTCTGGGAGCCAGTCACAGGGGAACATGGTTAAGAAAGTCTCTTTTACTTAAAGGTCTGTGGATAAAACCCAGGAGAACTGTTCAGTGTCCATCTTCACATGTAATCAAGCAGGACATTTCTCCTCTGCTTTATCTTTGTAATGTTGTCAAAGACTCCATACATGATCATGTTGAGAATGGTGGGTAAAACCCTAGCAAAACATATTTCTGCTTTCAGGTTCCTGGTTTTAATCAGTGAATAATGGTCAGCACATACCTTGTCAGGAGAAAGTTCAAAGGCAAACAAGGTGTACCTGCAGGCAAATTCCTCATGACTGATTAACAGTGAATGGTCTTTCATATGTTCACCAGCTGTCTTCACCAGGTGCACATATTCCCTCACTCAGTTACCATTCTCAGAATCAGGCTGTAGTGGTCTTGCTGGGATTTGTACTCCATCAACATACAGGGCAACAAAATTATTCCAGTAATATCTAAAGTTGAAGGGGTTTTTAGCATACTTCTTGCTAAAGGCATTGTTATTCATGAACCCAATAATGACAAGTTTGGAAAGCTGTCCCAAAAACAGATTCTGCTGAATACTGACCCAGATACCTGCAGGGATAGAATCATAGAAATTAGGGTTGGAAGGGACCTCGGGAGGTCATCTAGTCCAACCCCCTGCCCAAAGCAGGACCAGCCCCACTAGATCATCCCAGCCAAGGCTTTGTCTAGCTGGGTCTTAAAAACCTCCAAGAACGGACAGTCCACAACATCTCTGAGTAACCTGTTCCAGTGTGGTACTACCCTCCTAGTAAGAAAGTTCTTCCTAATATCTAACCTAAACTTCCCTTGCTGCAACTTGAGTTCATTGCTCCTTGTTCTGTTACCTGCTACCACCGAGATCATTGCTCCATCCTCTTTTGAACCATCCCTCAAGTAGCAGAAGGCTGATATTAAATCCCCTTTGTCTCCTCTTTTCTAGACTAAACAAGCCCAGTTCCCTCAGCATCTCCTCAGAAGTCAAGTGCCCCAGCCCCATCACCCATCAAACAAAAATCATCTTTACTGTGAGTCAGTTTAACTTTCATGTCTGTGCCATTCAACAATAGTTTTTTTGTGAAAAAATGAATCTCTGTGGAGATGGTCAACAGCAATTTCTGATCTAGGCCATCAGGTTTGCCCATCTCTTAAACCCATGATTACCTAATCTGATGTAATAAGGCAGGATTTCTTTCCTGGTGGTGTCACACAGCAGACAGGCAGGGAGGTGTAGAAATCTTTCTTGTAGTTTGGCAATGTACCTTAAGCCTGAAGAAGGGCGTGTGTGCTTGAAAGCTTGCAGAAAAAGATACATTTTTTTTGCAATTTCTTAGTTGGTCTCATAAAAAATATCATCTCTGAACCAAGAGTTCTAGAGTTTTGCATTTTTTTTTGTCTCAGAACAACACAAACACAGCCCTCAGATAAACAGCACAGTCAATAGGATGAAAGCAAACCACTGGTGTTCTCCAGCACCACAACTGTTAATGTCCTTAACCAGCTGATCAGGGACAAAACTAATGTTCTTATGAAATTATTGATCCTTTTCAGTAGGATGAGATCTACAAGCACCATTCCCCCTGTACCTGTGACAGAAGTAGTCTTGAAGCAGACTAATATTTCGTTTCTCTGAGTCTGGGAGGCTGGCATTAGCAGGCCACGCAGGGGGAAATGTTGTGAACTAAAATGAGACTCTTACAAATATAAGGACTGAATCCCTGTGTCAACCTTGGTGGCAAGAGAATCTGCCTTATAATTTTACCAGTCATAACGTAGCAGTGATTCCAACCCCAGTCCTCTGATCCACAGTGAATAGTCTTTCAACTATAAAAATATGCACATCTTTATGCTTTTCATCTGTCTTTATTTATGGGAAACAATGCAATGCATTGTTCTGGTTGTCTATGTCTGTTCCATTTTGTCTATTTCTTTGTGAAATTCTCCATGGGCCTAATCAAACCATAAACACATGTGAATTCGTTTTTTACTGTTCAGAGAAATTAAAATATTGTCCCAGCTCAAGCTATGTCATTTTTGTTTTGCATCCCTAAATGTTTCTGTTTCCACAAAGGCAGGCTGAAATGCAGGTCAAAAGCAAGCAGACCAATGAAAACATGCCGTGTTCTTTCATCTTCCAGTTCTAAGTGCAAAATATTTTTCCTAAATCTGGTAAGCGGACATCAACTTTCTCTACTACCATACAGTATGCTAACCAAAGACATCCTTGCAAAACAGTCTAATAGGCAGGCTGAAATATAAAACCATTGCTAGATAATAATGGCTCAAATCCTGTAATTCTTTTGGGAGGAACTCATTGAAGTCTTTTGACTTCAACTGCACAGAGCTTAGTGCAGGCCTGGGGTCAATGAGACATTGGCAGAGCAGACGTGCTTAAATGTGGCCATCTGTGCTTTTGTTAATACAGTACAGCCTCATTATACCAGACCCTGCTTATAACAACCCCCCACTGTTAACCATACCAATGTCAGGGATGGATTTTTCCATTATTATGGTGCAGCAAATTGACTAATCCTATTACAGCAAACACCTTTTAATTAACATTTTTCCCAGTCCCATGGGGGTTCATTATAATGAGGCTGTACTGTATCTGTCTGAACTAGTTGTGCATATGTTTGTAGTATGTGTTTGCTCCTCTAGAGAAAATTCTGTAATACCAACAAAAGTTAGGAACAAAAGTATTGCCATGATAGGTCAGGCCCAGGGTTCATTTAGTCTAGAATTCTGCCTCTGAAACCAGCCTGCGTGAAATGCTTCTGAGGAAGGTACAAGAACTCTGCAGTAGGCAGATAATCCAAAATAGGCATAATGTGGCCCACATTTGATCTCATCTTAATCTTTAAGATTGTCTTAAAACCTCATGCCTGACATTTAAATCCTAAGGTTTTATTTTCCTTCCAAAATTTTACTTAGTGTTAACTACCATAACCCTGGATAGTCTTGTTATTAATCTGAAGGTCTAGTACTTCTTTGCATCTTGCTAAATTGCTCATAGTCTACCATCTGGGGTAACCCTATCATCATAAAGCAATATGTATTATATAGGCAGGAGTAAAAACATTTAGGTTAGTAAATGCATTTAAGCATAGGCTTCCACAGAGGTGTTATGAACAACAGTGCATAAAACAGAATAGATGCTAAGGTGAGTCTGTAATAACAGCTTATAAAATTAATATTTGGAAACAACTTCCAAAATTATCTTGAAAACTGGAAACAAAAGTAGTAAAAATAATTTAAACTAATCAAATATAAACATTGATTCAACCAATTAAAAAGAAACAGCTGGAAGAATACAGGTAAATAAAAAGCCTCTAAATCCTGATAAATGAAAATAATGGATAGCAAATAAGTTATATGACTGAAAAATGAACAAAAATATCTCTTTAGGGAAAAATGGTAGAGAAAAAGATCTCCTGACAAGATTACATTTTATAGTAAATCCCATCAAACCATAAAAACCTAATAAAGGCCTATAATCTAAGCAAGACAATGAAACATACTGCAGCTGAAATAACCATTAAAAAGTGGCATAGTTCATCTGTAAGAAAGCGTTAAAGTTCCCAATAGAATTAAAAAGGTAAGAGCCCCATAGTTCAGCCATCAGCTGATTTTCCCAGAAATGTGTTCCTGAATTGTAACAGGCTCAAGTCAACCTTTTGAACTTACAGTAGAAATAAATGAAGGTCCCAGGTGGTTAAGAGCTGGATTTTTTAACAGGACTGTAGATGTAGATTCGAGTACATGTAGTCCCCAAGGTGGGGTTAAGAGGTAGCTCCTCAGCAGTGTGGTATGTGCTTGGCAATGCTTCAGGGGTTTTTTTGCTGGTTTTCTGCAGGCACCAGGAAGGAATTTCTGCCCTCATAAATGCAGTATTGGCTTCTCTTCCATAATTTGGTTTTTGTTTTTTTGTTTTTGCCTTCCTCTGAATCATTGGACATTGGGCACCATCAAGACTTTATCACAGGTGCCGCTGCTGATACTTAGAAGCCTCATAGGTACCTGATTAGAGGATCTTTCTCTTCTACTAGGGTCAAACCAATTGGTTAGAAAAGCTTTTTTTTTTCTCCAGGGTAGACTGACTCTGGTTTTTTTGTTCTTTTTTGCCTTTCTCTTTAGTATGGGACACAGCTATCTTCCAAAGATCCTCTGAGCACATATTAACCAAATACTTTTCTTCCACTGCAGGAACAGGGCATTCACAGTACCCTCATTTCTTCTGTTTTTTACCTGTAAGAGGTAGTAGACTGTTCCTAGTGTTTCTGGTTCTGTGTCTTGTCATAATGGTATATGAAGGTTTAGAGTGAATGTTTTTTAGGAATCTTGGGAGTAAATGCCTGAGAATGCAGGGGACTACATCCAATGGTTTAGGAGGCTCCCACCAGTCCTGTGTTCCTGCAGAAGAAAAGTCTGTCCTGGCAGCAACAAATAGTACAGATGCCCTCCCATGACTCACCTGTATAATAAGCTCTGATGTGAGCTGCTATAATAAGATACTGCTTATAGTTGATTATAAATATTTTCAAAATGTAATTGCGCATATTTTCTTAAGCTGCAATGGGTTTGTCAAGCTTAGTTCCCCTTGTGGGGTTGAGGGGGACTTAGATGTCCTGTTGAACTTTCCTAGGTTTTTGAGGATAAAAAATAAGGCTGTACTGACACCAGGAAAAAGGCATAGTTTTGATTTTTGTTAGTCAGCATATGTTAAAGTATATGTATTACAATTCCGGTGTAAACAAGGCAAGTGGCACTGTTAAACATGTGCTTCATGTTAGAGGTAACTCTTGGCTCCCTTCCTGCTCATTATAACCTCCCATTAAACCTCTACAGGGATAGTGTCTTCACTAATATATCAATAGCAGTTGAATCAGAATAAATTACTGTATTTTCCATCCTCACCAAATCCACCCCACCCTGAAACCCTAGAATAATTGAAACTAGAGAAGTTTCAAAGGCCAGATGTATGATGCCTTGAAAGAGCTACTCAGACTAGGTCTGTACCAAGTTCTGAGACCTGCTGAGGCCCATGTTAAGCCTGCCCAAGCCACATGTTCCTGTTCTGATAGGTCTAAGACAGGGGTGGGCAAAATATGGCTTGCGAACTGAATCCCCCTGCCAAGAGATTGTATCCAAGCCCATGGTGAGTCTCTTGGCCCCACCTGGCTCAAGCACAGGCTACGGTGCATGTAGCCAGTCCTGCTGTCCCTGGGCACATGGTGGGGTGGGAGTGGAATGGTGCGGCAGCCGGATTTCACTTCCTGGCAGTTGCCACAACAGTGGCTGCTCTGCCTGGCTGCCACCCCCTGTCCACCCTGCACCCACCACTGGGGGTGCTGGACAGAGTGGGTGGGTGGGGGCTCCACAGAGATTGGCTCAGGACCCCTGTGGGGAAGGTGTGCTCAGCTGGGCAGATGGGATGGGGCCACTCTGGGCAGGTAGGGAGAGGTGATTGGGAGTGGGATGGGCAAGCGGGGGCTGGGCAGGGGCCAGGGCTGGGATTCCAGGGCAGTGACAGCATGGAGCCAGGTCCTGGGGCAAATTCACAATCTTTTCCCTGCAAGTTTCTGCCCATGGAACTGGCACCTGCTGCAGGCACGTGTGAGTAGCAGATCATCTTTCTGCTTCGGCTCCCAGCCCCAAGCTGTCACCGCCCCATGATCCCGGTCCCAGCCACCTAGTTTCATAGTTTCTAGGGTCGGAAGGGACCTGAGCAGATCATCTAGTCCGACCCCCTGCCATGGCAGGAAAGAGTACTGGGGTCAAATGACCCCAGCAAGATGTTCATCTAACCTCCTTTTAAACAACCCCAGGGTAGGAGCCTGCACCACTTCTCTTGGAAGTTGGTTCCAGACCCTAGCCCCCCTGACCGTGAAGTAGCGCTTCCTGATAGCTAACCTAAACCTACCCTCTGCCAGCATGTGACCGTTATTCCTGGTCACTCCTGGCGGTGCTCGGGGGAACAGGGACTCCCCCAATGCCTGCTGATCCCCCCGACTAGTTTGTAACAGGCCACAAGATCCCCCCTCAGCCTTCTCTTGTGGAGGCTGAACAGGTTCAGGTCCCGTAGCCTCTCCTCGTAGGGCCTGCCCTGCTGTCCCCTAATCATGCGAGTGGCCCTCCTCTGGACCCTCTCCATGTTGTCCACATCCCTCTTGAAGTGCGGTGCCCAGAACTGGATGCAGTACTCCAGCTGCAGCCTGACCAGTGCCACATAGAGGGGGAGGATCACCTCTTTGGACCTGCTCGAGATGCATCTGTGGATGCATGCCAAGGTGTGGTTGGCCTTCCTAACTGCCTCTCCACACTGCCGGCCCATGTTCATCTTGGAGTCAGTGATGACCCCCAGATCCCTTTCCGCCTCCGTGCTGACAAGAGGGGAGTTCCCCAACCTGTAGGTATGGTGCCGGTTGTTCCTCCCCAGGTGCATCACCTTGCACTTGTCTGTGTTGAAGGTTGAAAACCACTTCTGGAAACCAGCAATTGGGAAAAAATCTGGAAGGTTGAAAACCAACTTCTGTCTGGCTCCTGGATGCTGCTCCCTACCCACTTGCAGCCCCATCCCATCCACCTGGCTGAGCGCCTCCTGTTCTTGGGGGTCCCAGGCCAGTCTCCATGGAAACCTCACCCACCTTCTCTGTCTGGGTCCCTTGGAGGTGGGTGGATGCGCCCAGGGCCAGATAGAATCAATTCTCCACTTCCCCTTAGGCCCACAACAGCTCACCAAAGCTCCTTAAGTGGCCCTTCAGCCCAAATAATTGCCCTTCCCTGCCCTAAGATCAGCCATGGGGAAAGAACCCATGGAGTGGCTTCATTGCTATGTTTCTGGGTTTGGTGTGTGGAGTGGGCAGGCAGCGATGCATGAGAGGGTACCAGAGGGAGGACAAAACGTGCAGGGTATACGTACTTTCAAAGACCCGAGGGAGACCTCCTATGGGATGGATTTTGACAGAAGTTGGAGATATACAGTGTAGCTCAGGCTATAGTGATAAGTGCTATTAAAACCCTAAAAAAAAAGATTGGGCCAAGTCATCAATGGTGTCATTGACTTGAGCAGAGCACACACATATGCCAGCTGATGGTTTGACCCATGGTACTTATAAACAGGAGAGAGGCTAATAAGCCTCCAGGAGTAAAAAAGAAGACTTGGTAGCTGCAGAACTTTGTCTGGCATCCTTACTGAAAGAGATTCTAGAAACCTGATCAGGGATAAGGAGAGGACTCTTGAACAGGCAAAGATAGTCTCTCAGCACAGATATAGAGGAGGAAAGTCATGCTTAATAAACCTGATGCATTAATTTCAGGAGGAGATGACAGGAGTAGGAAAGGATGAAGCAGTAGATGTAATTCACTTAGGCTTCTGGAGAGCTTTCAATACCCACCAAAAGAGCAATGTATTAGGTTAGACTAAGATGAATAAACAAGGAAGAAGTGCCAATTGGAAGATACACTGAAACACTAAGCAAAGGGCCACATGTGTAATCGCATGCACTCAGGGTATGAGGTCTGATGATGAATGCATCTAGCATCATTTATGCATACCAAAATGTTACCATGCATTATTTTTAACGATGAAGCTAATTGGGAAACAAGAGTAATACTGCACAAAACCTGGAGAAACCCAGAGCTGATGCAGTTAAGATTGTATTGGTTCTTGTGAGAATATAAATGACAACAGAAAAGCAACAAATCCCAAGTCAATAGCCCTGCACATTTTATGGTATTGAAGTATGCTTTTCAGATATCCATCTTAAATGCAGCCAGTATTGATCTGTGACAATGGGCTAAGAATGCATTTCAGCTTGTCATGATATGAATCTGAAACAGTGAAGTTAATGTGTTCTCCCGAATATCAACATTTTAGACCATTTCTACTAGCATACTTAGGTCAGGTCATATATGTGAAATGCAGATAAAGTAAGTCATATTCCTTTTGGTGCACATGCACTGTATAAAGCGTATGCCTTAGGGCAGTGGTTTTCAATCTGTGGTCTCTGGACCACTCAGGGTCCACAGACTGAGGGACCCACAGACCAAGTTTAAGGGGCCTGTGAAAAATGACTATGAAAATAAAGTTTTAGATCCCAGAAAAGGCATTCCATTTCCAAAGGGGTCTGCATCTCCATTCAAAATTTTTTTTATGGGTTGGCAATTGAAAAGTAGTTGAAAACCATTGGCTTAGGGGTATCTGATCCAAAGCTATTGCCATAAGCTCACTCTATCCAGCATAGATTTCATAGACATCAGGGCTGGAAGGGACCATGGGAGATCATCGAGTCCAGCCCCCTGCCCAAAGGGCAGGAAGTCAGCTGGGGTCATAGGATCCCAGCAAGATAAGCATCCAATTTACTCTTGAAGGTGTTCAGTGTAGGTGCTTGAACCACCTCCGCTGGCAGACTGTTCCAGCCCTTGGGGGCTCGGACAGTAAAGAAATTCTTCCTTATGTCCAGCCTGAAACGGTCTTGCAGGAGTTTGTGACCGTTCGAACTAGTCATCCCTTGGGGCGCTCTGGTAAACAAACATTCCCCCAGATCCTAGTGGTCACCCCGATAAACTTATAGGTGGCCATCAGATCACCCCTGAGCCTGCGCTTTTCCAGGCTAAAGAGTCCCATGTCTCTCAGCCTATCATTGTAAGATCTGTTTTCCTGACCTCTGATCATGCGTGTGGCTCTCCTCTGGACTCTCTCAAGCTTCTCCACATCCTTTTTGAATTGTGGAGCCCAAAACTGGACACAGTACTCCACCTGCGGCCTCACCAATGCCGAGTACAAGGGGAGAATGACGTCCCGGGATTTGCTCGAGAAGCATCTATGGATGCAAGCCAGCATTTTGGTCACTTTATTAGCCGCAGCATCGCATTGGAGGCTCATGTTCATCTTGTGGTCAACGATGACCCCCAAGTCTCTTTCTTCTGTAGTGCTATCCAACGTAGCACTGCCAAGCCTATAAGGATGCTGCAGGTTTTTCCTCCCAAGTTGGAAAACCTTGCATTTTTCAGTGTTAAACACCATCAGGTTCTCGTCTGCCCATTTGCTGAGCTTGTCCAGGTCAGCCTGGATCACCCGCCTATCTTCTGGCGTGGATGCTTTGCCCCAAAGTTTGGTGTCATCGGCGAACTTGGCCAATCCACTCCTGACTCCAATGTCCACATCATTAATGAAGATGTTGAACAGTATGGGTCCAAGGACAGAGCCTTGAGGGACCCCACTGGTCACAGGGCACCACGATGAGTGACTGCCATCAATTACAACCCTCTGGGTCCGACCACGGAGCCAATTTCCCAGCCAGCGGATCGTGGTGGAGCCAAGGCCACAACTGGCCAGTTTGGCCAAGAGGTGATCATGGGATACCAGATCAGAAGCTTTTTTGAAGTCAAGATATATGACATCAATCTCTTCTCCCTTGTCCAGGTGATAGGTCACCTGGTCATAGAAGGAAATGAGATTGGTCAAACAAGACCTACCCGCAACAAACCCGTGCTGGCTGTCCCTTAGAATGTTAGCCTGGGCCAGTCCATCAAGGTCGGCCTCCTTAATAAACTTTTCTAAGATCTTCCCCAGGATAGAAGTAAGGCTACTGGGCCTGTAGTTAGCTGGATCCACTCTCCTCCCTTTCTTGAAGATCGGCACCACATTGGCCTTCTTCCAGTCTTCGGGCACTACACCAGAGTGCCAGCAGTTTTCAAAGATCCGTGCCAGGGGCCTTGAGTACCCTCGGGTGCAGGTTGTCAGGGCCAGCTGACTTGAAGGTATCCAGCTTCTCAAGGTGTTCCTTCAGGAGGTCAGCATTGATGGAGGGTAGGGGATCCCCCTCACCCAGATTTCCCTGTCCCATAGCAGGCATGGGCATCCCATGTGACTGATGAAAGACTGACGCAAAGTACCTATTTAATAGGTTGGCTTTTTCCTGGTTGCCAGTTGCCCCATCTGGTTCAGCAGGGGTCCAACGTTGCCCTTGCTTTTCCTCCGGCTCCCCACATATCTGAAAAAGGACTTTTTGTTTTCCTTGATGCTTGAAGCTAGTTGGAGTTCAGTTGCAGCCTTGGCTTTCCTGGTTTGCTCCCTGAAGGACCAGACCAGCGCAGAATAATCCTCCTTGGTGGTGAATCCCGTCCTCCATCCTTTGTAGGCTTTCCTTTTTAGAATAAGAGGGTGAGAGACACAGCTCTTACTGTTAGCAGGTGTATGAAGATGTCAACATAGAATACTCTCAATTAGAATAGATAGGCACTTGCACTGAAAAAGAAATCTTCCCCCCCACCCTGAAAATCTGATGAAGGAAGTGAAGACTGGCATATTTCTCTCTGAGAAAACAGATGTGACAGTGATGAGGGCACAGAGCAGTACAGGAGGTATGTAGCTGAGGGTCTCTTACTGGGATTCTTATGAGAGTGACCGTTCTAACAACATGTCTGCTGTAGTCGTCCTCATAGATGGAAGAGCTGCACTGAGTCTGATGTTGTTATTAAGCCTTCCTCAGCCAGAAAGGGCTGCTGCAAGGCCCGAGACAAAAAGAAGCAAACAAAAGCAAACAAAAACAAGCAAAAAGTCCCAAACCACCAAACCCACAACATTTTCTGAATTGAAAGGAACAAAGCAACTCAGAGTGCAGAAAGATCAAACAGTGTACCAAAAGACCACAATATTGGTTTGTTAGTGCCACTTAAGATGTTAGGAAATTTCAACACACGGGTTTTAAAAAAGCAAATATGTGTTGCAAGGTGATACCAAAGAACAAATTTTACTGCAGCATGATTTTTTTTTACTCACTCTTTAACCTGAACCTGTGAAATGATTCCTTTAACACTGGATGAAACTGGATCTTGGTTCAGCTAAAGTGCCCTTGATCTCTCAAACTCTTCATCATTAACTTCAGGAAACATCACTGAGTTTGTGCAGGGAGGGATGCTATGTCTAATGATGCATTTTCAATTTTACCATTTAAAAAAAACAAGTATGCTCTGCTTGTTTCATCCTACAATGACCTGAAACTGTTAATTATCCCAATTCATGCCTCATATAGTTACATGAAGGATCAACTTTTATAAATATTAGATCCAAACCATAGGACATTAAAAGGAAAGGCAACAGAGTGGAATGGAAAGAAAATTGCAAATAATTGCCATTGACCAGACAGGCAGCCGATCTTTGTGGGACGGGGATTGTCGTGATTTCCATTGTTAGTGTCTGGTTGGTTATGGGTCCTTGCTAGTTGAGGATGAGGATGGTGGGGACTTATCAAAGCCCCTTACTAATATCAGCCTTTGTCTTTCTCTTGCATGGCATCAGATATCAACTTCCAAATATGTGAGCCACTGTCTGGTGTTATTGCTCAATGTGCAGATTCCATCTGCTCCATCTGGGCACGTGTAAAGACTGCCGCTTCTGATTGAGTGCTGTGCTGTTTGTTGGACACAGCATTCACACAGGGGACTGTCCAAGATGTTCATCTTGTGAAGTGTTGTTTTGAAGTGTCTGTATCTAGCTCCCAGCCTGTTCAGCTTGACCCACACTTCTTTCTCAAAGTCATGCCCAATGTGGGACTCGTTTGGTGTTGGTATAAAACATGGTAAGAATAGCCCTCTCTGGCTGCCCATAAGTTTGGTTTAGCATCCCCAAGCTCTTCCAGGAGATTGTGGGCTTCAAGTATAAATGGTTTATGACTTTTAAGCCTCTTAAGCCTCCATCAATTTGAGTCTTCAGTTAACAGCTTATGGAATAGTTGATTTTAGTCATCTGTTGCCTCTATTGCCAGTAATGTTAGGGTCTGTTATCTTATATCACTTGGTCTACTGCCCAAGAGTACAGGAAGTACATATATGTACAGCCTTTATGAGTCTCAGTGCACTGTTAAGTACAGTGTTGAACTTTTTAGTGTGACAACTTTTGGATCATACAGGAGCACAATATTCTGCTGGGGCATATACCACTGTTTGTACTCTGCTTTTTTCTCCTTGGCTAGTAGTGAGTTTGAGTGATTTGCTGGAGATCATGTTCCTGATGAGAGTGCATAGCTTGCAGTCAGGTATCATAGAATGCAGTTTATATTTAAGGCCTTGGTGCCAAACAATATCATAGGCAGCTATAAGGTTGTTAAGAACCATGCCAGTTTTCTGCCTCAGTAATGCAAACAGTTCTTTACCATCATTAAGCAATACAGTGATCCTGCAACTGTAAAAAGAACTACAGAACAGCTGGCTATCACTGAACAATATCAGCAAGGACAGATTGGACACTATCACAAAAGGATTTGGTATGACCCCCTTAAGCAGACAGGCATGCTGCATCATTAGCTACCTTACTGGCAAGGGTGGTATTGCCCGGTGTCAGAAAACTCCATCATGAAAATATTATGCAACAATAGCAAGTATAGTAACCCAAGCAACTAACACAAAAATGATTAGACACTTGATTGGTGAACAACTTAAATCACCCAATGTTATCCTTAATTTAACTGCTCCAATCTCTGACAAAGAATTTGACACAGCTGTTAAAGTGATCAAGACTGGCAAGGTTGCTGGACCAGATAAGATCTTTCCAGAATTCGTTACCAACCTCAGAACCACAATGAAGAGATGACTCCAGAAATTCATGTATAAATGTCTAGAAAGTAACAAACTTCCAAAAATCTGGAGAAAAGGTGATGTTATTGCTATCTTGAAACCCAGTAAATCACCAGAGGATCCAAAAAACTACTGATCTGTTTCACTACTCTGCATTACAGATAAAGTCGTGGAGCTTAATTTTGAACCAAAAAGAGAACACCATTGAACCCCATCTCCCAAAAAAACAAACTGGCTTTTGGAAGAAGTAGCGTACCGTTGACCAGGTCACATTACTTACATCTGACATAGAAAATGGATATCAGCCTTTGTGCCCTATAATAGAAAATATTAGTTTGTCTTAGGAAAAAAATGTATACTGCTTGGAAAATACAGCAGTGTGCGCCAATTATTAAGACTCAAAAGATCAAACAGCTGAATTCCATTTCTACAGCACAAGGCTAAGGATTTTGGGACCTAAGGGATCTCACACCCATACTTTTATGGAAAATGATTCAGTTGTCTCTCGGACCTAAACATAGGGATTGGTGACTTGTGGGTGGAAGGTGACAAAAAGTTTCCTTTACTCAAAGGCTAAACCCGGTCTGCTTATTAAAATGTTCAGCCTCCTTTAGGTGTACCCATAGTCTTGGCAGCTGCAGCAAAGGGAATCTCCTTTCTTGTGCCCCATGCCAATACCTTATATTCACATGGAGAGAGTACCATGTATTGCTTTCAACCAGCCATGTTAACAGTGGATGAGGAGAGGCAGAGGTATAACTAAGCAGTTTTTGCCCTGGGCAGTGGCAGTGCATGGGTCTGTAGTGGCTGCTATTTTTGCATTCCCCCAAGTTGGCACCTGGGGCTAGTGTCCCACTCTTCCCCCTTCGGTTATTTTACTGAAGAGAGAAGCCACAGTACTTCAGCATGAACTGGGTGCCCTGTAGGCAGTAAAGCTCAACCTCTGCCCCACTAGCCATCTGAAGAGCAGTTACTGACAGGGAAACTGTGATTTGCTCCCTCACCCATCATCCAGAAGAGACTTTCTCCCTTACCCTTTTAGCAGTCTTGTTGCTTTTTTTGCCCACTAAAGATAAGGAAGCTCAATATACAAAGAGAACTGGAGGAAGGGCCCATTTATCACCCAACTACCTGTCTGACAACCTACTCTTAGCATCCCAACAACCAATGACTCTACAGCCACAGGCAGCAGTATGGGAGTTTGCAAGGCCATAATTCACTTTGTTCAGCAGATGATCTTTGATGAGTGAGAGGGAAGTTCAAAGCTCACAGGAGACAACTATGGTGTAATTTCCCCATAAAAATCAACTTTTCATAATGATTGTCAGTCAGTAGTAAGTCTGCGGGGTTTATATCACTTAAAATAACTCAGATGTAAGATATCTTTGGAAGTTCTTTCTCATAACCTTTTTGAGTTGTACTCAGCTTCTCTAGTGGCTGCTAGTTTTACAGGATAGCCTGTTTGCCACCCTTGTTGTACCACTCTGAGGTTCAGGAGATGGAGGAGCATGGTGCATTAAGAGATAAGAAGGAGGAGTGTCACGGAGTCACGTAGGTGCCCCGTGACTGTGAGGGTGATTGGCAGAGCTGCCAATCGCCCAGGCAGCTCAGGTGCCGGTTACCAGGGTGACCAGGCGGGTCACGTGGCCAGAAGGGGGCAGGGCCAGGCCTTTATAAACAGCTTAGGCTGGAGCCTGCTACACAGTTCCCTTCTGGCTGCCGCAGGAGCAGGAGCTCTGCGGCTGAGCTGAGCGGCCCGAGGCAAGTGTGGCAGCCTTACCATACTAACCGGCTGCGATGATGCAGGGAACAAGATCGCTTTCAAGGGTAGGTAGATTCAGAGGACCGGGTGAGGCTGTAGGGGAGCGAGGAGGCCTCAGCGGGGCTCCCCAACAGCTTGGGGGTTCCGGATGCCCAATAGGGGCGTAGTACCAACGGGGCACTATTGTTTGTGCCGGGGAGGCACCGCCGCCAGAGGGGCGCGGTGTGGAGGGGGGTTGCAGACCCCAGCCCATCAGGGCGGTGTTGGGCCCCAGAGGGGGCGAGGCCCCAAAGGGGGCGAAGCGCGGCGAGCGCGGTAGAGGCCCCAGAGGGGCGAAGCCCCAGAGCGGGTGAGGCGCAGAGAGCGCGGTAGAGGCCCCAGAGGGGGTGAGGCCCCCAGTGTGTGCGAGGCGCAGAGAGCGCGGTAGAGGCCCCAGAGGGGGCAAGGCCCCAGAGAGGGCGAAGCGCAGAGGGCGCGGTACAGGCCCCAGAGGGGGCGAGGCCCCAGAGCGGGGCAGATCGAGCGGTGATACCGAGCCACCCAATGGCGCCGAGACTAGGGCGGCGATAGCGCCGGCCCAATGGCGCCGAGATTAGGGCGGTGATGGCGCCGAGATTAGGGTGGCGATAGCGCCGGCCCAATGGCACCGAGACTAGGGCGGCGATGGCGCTATAGGCCCTAAGGGGCGCCAGGTGGCCGAGGGGCACCCGGCGGGCGAGGGACAGGACAAACGTCCCCCAGAACAGCTGCGAGGCTTGGGGCGTGCTGAAGGGGAGGTTTGGAGGCACGCGTGGCCCTTAAGGCGGGGCGCAGATAGATACCCCATTGAGGAGTAGGGACAGGAACACCAGTACCGTCCACGAGGGAAACAGGCATCCTCCATACTACATATTAGTCATCAAAGTCGTGGCGGGCGAGATTCTGAGGGTGCTACGTTCACCCTGACGTGACGGTAGGGGGTGCTAGGGAGTTCACGGCCGCCCCTAGGCCCCGCTCCCTCACAAGGAGATTTTAGGATTTAGGTTGAGAGCAGTATGATAGATTTCCATTTGGATGGTAGAAATGTTGAAAGTCTTCCTCAGTCCTTCTCACTCAAAGACCATTTTGGGTATGTATACTAGAGGAAAACAGAAGAAAAAGGGCAGAAGAAATAATCGTTTCTGGTTATGAGAGGTAAAAGTGGAAAATAATTGGAACAGAAAGGGTGAATCAATCATACTTGGTCTCAGAGTATTCTGGAAATGTGTTAAAAAATTTAAAGGACAGCCCTCTTAGAACTTACCCCTGTAGATTCCCGTCTTTCCTTTCTTCAAATGCCCTTTGGGGCTCAGATTTCTTATTTTTGATCAGCTCTTCATTGTTTTTGGAGTAATAAATAGGAACTTGAATCAGTGCCATCCCCAGATGCATCTGTTCAAGGCTCTAGCTGCCTTAACACACCATTAGCAATGTGGTTAAATCTCAGCCGAGTGAAAGCAATCAATTCAAAAGAAATCAGGCAGCCAGACACCTTATGAAACTCCTCTCCATCCCTTTATCTTTATAGGAAGCATATTCAGAATGTTCTCTAAACCCTATCAAACAACTTTTGCAGGTCACTAGATTTGTATTAGTTCATTTGAAGAGGATGAGCAAGATACAGAATCCTGAACCCTTCCCAGAGAACCCTCTGCAAACACCCTTTCCTTTGTAACAGGGGGATCCAGCAGATGGCAGGAAGAGAAGGAGCAATACCTCAGGTAAACCAGTCCCAGACTATTAATAGTTGTCTAGGTGTTATGAGATTAGGCTTATCTCTGGATTTCTGTTGCAAATTTTGTCCTTACAGACTATGTTTAGAGCAAAGATTCTATTTTACATTCTGGATCCTGCTAAAGAGATAGCACTTAATGACATGATATGCACTGAACCTGGACTTTAGTCTGTTTCTACTACTGAAATGTTCTGTGACCACAGGCAAGTCACCACCCCACTATTTTCTCTTTTCCCACTGTGAATGCAGTTTACAGTGATGAGGCAATTTGGGGCAGCCATTATTCCACATTATGTGTCTGTATAGCAGTTAGCAAAATGAGACCCTGACTTGGCTGGGGTCTTTAGGTACTGTTGTAATATTAAAAATGGTGATGAAAAGAAGAAGTATCAGGAGAATAAACACCTTTTTCAGGGCCTTGTTAAAAAAAATAAAATAAAAATTTCCATTCCATCATGTGCTGTGCTGTGGCTAAAACTTTTGCTGGATTTGAAATGTCATATTCTGGAAAAACTTTCAAACTAATGTATGCTACATGAACACTTTTAATATCCTTGCACTCTTCACGCTCCTATAGGCTGCCAGATTTGTACAAATGGAGTCCTGACTAATTTTTTTTCCTTACAAAACAAACTATTAATAGATTGTTTTTGCTGTTCCTCTGCACTAATCATTTGTTTGCATACAAAAATTGCTTCCAGACTGTTTTGGAGCTGATTTATTTTATTTGATTAAAAATTTCTAGTTGATTATGTTAAATAAAGATATTGTTGTGGTTTCATAATATTATTAGCTTATTTTCTCCAAGTTCATTTGTGCTGTAATGGCATACTGTGGTCTCCATCATTCTAGAAGTTTATTTGTTTGGGGGTTTTTTTTGCCTTTTGCTATTATCATAATTTTGGTTGCTCATGTTATCTTTGTGTAGCTTGTTCTTTTTCCTTTGAAGAAGACTGAACTCTCTCCTGACTCCATTTATGCCAAGACTACCAGTGTAATACACGGCATTATTTTAAATTGCTCATAATCCGCAGGAATAAAATTGTAGTGTGCTCAGACTTGAGTTACAAACTGAAGAGGAAAGTAGATTTGGGGGCCTCTATCTGACCTTTTTAAAGGAGCAAGTCAGGAAAGGAAAAAAGCCAGATGAAATCATCACTTAATTCTCTCTTCTATCGGGACATTAACTCCTACTAAGACAGTGAGAACTCTCTTCTCCCACTGTTGTGCTGGTAACTGCTTTTTACGTTAAGAGTACTCATACGTGCCTGTGAAAAAAAGAATAATCCCCTGAGAGAATATGAACAGGAGCCATGCTGACAAGATAGTTTTGAATGAGTCATTTAAGTTTCTCAAGTGAATTATTAGGAAATGGCTATTCTTCATAAGCTTTGTCCTAATAAGATATAATGTCAAATGTAGCATGCGTTATAGATTACCTGAATACACTTTGGAATAGAATTTAGGATTTCTTGACCACATAGGCCCATTTATCCTTTTAATCTTATATTAACTTATTATATAATTTATAAATGTGGCTAGTGGACTGATAGGCTTATAAAAATCATCATACAAGTTATATGGTCTACATATAATTAAAAGCACAAACTTATGTCAAAATGGTGCATGGTCTCCACTCTCTGTTAGCTATACTTTGCATCTACCTACTACTTTGCACCTTTAATCTGAGTATCTCAGTGCTTTACAAGTATTAAGACTTGCCTTTTATATTAGTATTATTTTTACTCCATTTCTCATTTTATAATTGATATAGTGAACAGAGTTAGAGAGTGAGTCAGTAATGGGTTAGAAATACAGTTTAGGAATCCTGAATCCCAGTGAGCTCCTTTAATTACTCATTAAAGTGGTCTTCCCACCACACTGATATAGTACTTGTCCCAATAAGATGATAACGGCAACTGTAAAGCATTTTATAAATTGTATGAATACACACACTGATATAGTAGTATTGACCCTTGAAAAGCCATGTGTTTTTATTGGGGCAGAAATGCTTAGTCTGAGAGCAGGGGAAAGTCTCAATAAATGGGAAAGGCTCTTGTGCCTTGTAAGATTTTCTTCCATGACCTTATGATATGCTGCTACCTTCAGTCATTGACACTGCCGTAGATATGTGAGCTGTTCTTATCTGCTGATTAAATATGTATCAATAAATTCTGTTTAATATGAGACAATTTACATAATAGACTGGAACAGCTCAAATGAAGCTTAGTCTATTGTGTAATTATGTATTTAGGTTGTGTCCTATCTTAGTCATAATAAAAATCATTATAGAAAATCCACAGAGAAATCTACTCATTTTGTACAGTAGTTGTTTTATAAATGATAATGTCTCTTGCTGTTATTTATTGTAATTTAACCAAATTAGGATTAAGTCACCTACCAAAGTGTTCTTTTTCTTAAAGCAAGTTTTGGAGAACATAATAAATATGGTTAAATCTAAGAAGACACCCATTTCCATAACTGGGCTTGAAGCCACTGTACCTCGTGGGTACTGAACCACACCAGAAGAGCAGTTCTCCTGAGAGGCAGTTCAGGAAAACTGCCTTCTTGGACATAGATACATGGTATTTCCCCTGTCCGGTTAAGAAGCCACTACGCTTGAGCTGAGCCTTCAAGAGGATTTTTTTTTTTTTAATTTAATTTGTATCTGAGGCCAAATTAGCCCAAACTAATTACAAATCCAAGAGTCCAGAACCATAAGTGACCCTACTACTGACAAACATCCTACACCCACACCTGGGGCTTCAGAGGTTTCCAAAACCTTTGGTGGGCATTCTACTTGCAGGCTCAAGACTCCAGGTTTGGGGTTCAGATGCCCCCCGGAGGCCACCTGCTGCCAAGCAGCAGGCCCCCACCTGGGCCTGGGAGGATGTCCTGTGCTACCTTGAGTCTGGTTGGGGATTGAGTCTGGAGTGGGTGCATGTATGCCTCCAGCACATGTGTACGCCCTGTATTCACCAGCAGCAGCAGCAGAGGAAGAGGCAGCGGTGATGGATCCTCTGAAGGTAAGCGGGGCAGAGAAGCCAGCAAAGCTGTAGAGGATCTGGAGGGAGAGCCTCCCAGATCCCTCTTAACTGAGCTGGCAGGGAGCTGCATGCGAACAGAGTGCACAGACAGGCGCGCTCTGTAAGGGCACGCTGGCGTTTGTGCCGGCGTTTGTGCTAGGCAGCCACACAGGAGTAAGCCAGGAGGAAGTCTCCAGGGAAGACTTGGAGCTCCAAAGACATGGTGAGGACACAGCAAGCTGCTGCTAGGGACTCTGCCCCAGTAGCATCACTTGCTCTGGGCTCCTCTGAGGCCTTCACCAAGAAGGAGCCCATGGCGAGGTAGGCGGCACCCAGCCCCCCTGTCTGTGAGGGCTGCCTGGCAGGGGCCCTGCAGTTGGGAGTGGGAGAGGGGTCTGGGGGCTCCCTCGCCTGTTCCTCTTGTAACCACCTATGGGCCCTGGAGGAGCAGGTGAGGGAGCTCCAGGCCGAGGTGATAGACTGCAGGGGATCAGGGCTGCAGAAGACAAAATTGATGCTTATTTCCATTCTCTGCAAGGTCAGAAATCAAGCAGAGAGGCCCCCCCAAGTAGGATGTACTGCAGAGGCATGGCAGAAGGTACCCACCAGAGCAAGACCTGCCCAGGCTAGTACAATGTCAGCTCCCCAGGTACAACTGGGGAGCAGATACAAACCCCTGGCAGCCTTGGGGGAGGGGGCTGCTGCGGATGCTTACGGAGGAGACAGAGCCACTCCAGGCAATGTACAGACTGAGCAAGGACAGAATGCCAAGAAGAGACGCAGAGTCCTCGTTATCAGAGATTCCATCCTCAGGGGAACAGAGGGACCCATCTATTGCCCCGATTGCATGGCACATGTCCAGATTCAGGACATTATGGAGATGATCCTGGACCTCATCCGACCCTCTGACCAGTACCCCATAGTCCTGATACATATGGGAATGAATGATGCGGCCAAGAGCAGTCCAGACCACTTCATGAAGGACAGCAAGGCTCTGGGGGCCAAACTCAAGGAGACGGGTGCAGGTGGTATTCTCCTCTATTCTTCTGGTGCATAGACATGGATGGTGCCATGAGGCCTGCATCGCTGAGGTCAACCGATGGCTTTGGAGCTGGTGTTACTAGGTGGGCTTTGGGTTCTTTGACAATGACCCGCATTTCCGTGCAGGGGGCATGCTCAGGTGGGATGGGCTTCATCTTCCTCAAAAGATAAACATGTCTTTTCTTCCAGGTTGGCTGATATCATACGGCAGCTTTAAACTAGTCTCGCCAGGAGATGGGGCCACAGAGGCACAGGAGGACACTTTACCATCAAGCCAAGTGTCGAACACAGGAAGTACCTAAGTAAGTGACAGGGGCAACAATAGACTTAGGAACAAGGGGGCGGCATGAACACCCACAGGAGGTCTTAAATGCCTCTACAGTAATCCTAGAAGTATGGGGAATAAGCAGGAGGAGCTCACCCTCCTGCTAGCTATCATAAATCCAGACATAGTAGGGCTCACAGAAACCTGATGGGATTCTACCCATGATTGGGCAGTAGATATTAAGGGCTACAGGCTGTACAGGTGGGACAGAGCAGGCAGAAAAGGAGGGGGTGTAGTGCTCTATGTCAAGGAGCAATACACATCCTTGATGAGCAAGGTGGGGTCAGAAGAGGGGCAGATGGAGGTGCTCTGGGTAAGAATGCAAGGGGGTCATGGGGAAAGGGATTTAACTGTGGGTGTCTGTTACAGACTGCCCAACCAGGGGGAAGAACTGGACCAGGAATTTTTAGGACAGCTCACAGAGGCTGTCAAGTTCAAGATATGTGATAGTTATAGGTGACCTGAATTACCCAGACATCTGCTGGGAAGAGCAGTCAGCTAGGTCTGACTGCTCAAGTAAATTCCTAGCCAAGATACAGGACCTCTACCTCACTCAGGAGGTGCACAGTCCCACCAGGGGTGCACAGTCCCAGGATTAAGGATAATAACAATTTCTTTTTTAAATACATAGGGAGCAAGAAGAAGGCACCAGGTAACATAGGGCCCCTGCAGGATGTGCTTGGCAATCTGGTGAAATGTGGCAAATGGAAAAGTGGACCTCTTTAACAAATTCTTTGCCTCCATTTTTCTGAGCAGGGACCGAGACATCTCCCCCACTGGGAGTACAGAAGGACTCAGGGAAGGCACCACGAGGCCCAAGGTTAGGGATGATGTAGTTAGGGAACTTCTGGAGGGGCTGGATGTGTTCACATCAGCAGGCCCGGATGCTCTTCATCCAAGGGTGCTGAGGGAATTGGCAGGGGTCATTGCAAGGCCCCTGGCATGGCTATATGAGCACTCATGGAGCTCTAGTCAGGTGCCAGATGACTGGGAAAAGGCCAATGTGGTCCCCATGTACAAGAAAGGGAGAAAGGAGGACCCAGGTAACTATAGGCCCGTCAGTCTTACCTTGGTCCTGGGCAAGATCTTTGAGAAAATTATCAAGGAGCACATCTGCGAGGGACCAGCAGAGGAGATCATGCTCAGGGGGAACCAACATGGGTTAACTAAGGGAAGATCCTGTCAGACTAACCTTATTTCCTTTTACAATCAAGTCACAAAGTCCTTGGATGAAGGTATGGGGGTGGGTGTCATCTTCCTGGACTTTAAGAAGGCCTTTGACACTGTCTCTCACCCCATTCTCATAAAAAAACTAGGTGACTGTGGCATTGATGCCTACACAGTCAGATGGGTGGCTAATTGGATGGATGATCACACACAGAGAGTGGTGGTGGATGGGTCATTTTTGACCTTGTGGGATGTGGGGTTCCCCAGGACTCAGTCCTCAGGCCCGTACTGTTCAACATCTTTATCAATGACTTGGATGAGGGGTGGAAAGCACATTGTCCAAGTTCACTAATGACACCAAGATGTGGGACGAGGGAGGGACAGAATCCAGCTAGATCTGGACGGGTTACAGAGGCGGGCAGATGAAAATAGGATGGAATTCAATGAGGACAAGTGCAGGATACTGTATCTAGGGAGAAGGAACCCGCTACACACATATAGGCTGGGGAACACCCTTTTTATCAACACAGTGGCTGAAAGGGATCTTGGAGTCATTGTTGACTTCAGGTTGAACATGAGCCACTAATGCAAGGAAGCTGTCAGTAAGGCTAACTGCACCTTGTCATGCATTGACAGATGCATCACAAGCAGGTCCAGGGTGGTGATTCTCCCCCTCTATGTGGCATTGATCAAATTGGAGTACTGTGTCCAGTTCTGGGCACCACACTTCAAGAAAGATGTGGCTAGCATTGAGAGCATCCAGAGGAGGGCCACTCGCATGTTCGGGGCAGCAAGGCAGGCCATATGAGGAGAGACTAGACGGCCTGAACCTATTCAGCCTCCACAAGAGAAGGATGAGGGGGGATCTGGTGGCTGTCTACAAATTCACCAGGAGGGATCAGCAGTGAATAGAAGATGCCTTGTTCCCAACTGGGCACCACATGGGGTAACTAGGAATAATGGCTACAAGTTGATAGAGAGCAAGTTCAGGCTAGACATTAGGAGGCATTACTTTACGGTTAGGATGGCTAGGATCTGGAAACAACTTCTAAGGGAAGTGGTGCTTGCTCCTACCTTGGGGATCTTTAAGAAGAGGCTGGATAGACACTTGACTAGGGTCATATGACACCAGCATCTGTTCCTGCCGAAGGCAAGGGGTCGGACTTGTTTAGGTTCCTTCTGATGCTAGCTACTATGATACTATGATACCTCCAGCAGCCAGGAGCATGGGTCTCCTGAGGACTTGGCGGGGGGGGAGGGTGGCTGCAGGTGGTACTCCCACTCCCAGCCATCCTCCATGTGCCATGCCTCCTCCACCCAGGCCTTGTGAAAGAGCTCCCCCTGAGCCTCACAGATGTTATGCAGCACACAGGCTGTGGTGATGACCATAGGGAGGTTGTCGTCAGTGAATTCGAGGCAGGTGGTGAGAGTGCACTAGCATCTCTTGAGGCAGTGAAAGGTGCACTCCACCAGGGCATGGGTCCAGCATAGGCAGCAGTTAAAGAGGGCCTGGTGGGGGTCCAGGTGGCTGATGTAGGGCCACATGAGCCCGGACAGGAACTGGTAGGTGGGGTACCTGATGAGGTGAGGTGGGACTATCATGGAGCCCAGCTGCAGGTCTGGCACCCTGACACAAAGCTCCTACTCTCCACCAGGCCTGGCAGACCAGAGTTCCTGAAGATGTGAGCATTGTGGACAATGCCTGTCCAGCCAACACTCGTGCATGAAGGCCCTGCAGTGGTCAACCATGGGCTGGGGCACCACAGAGAGAAAGATCCTCTGGCTGTAGTAAGGACAGTCTCCATGGGGTGGGCAGGTAACAGGGATATGCATCCCATCTAGCACCCCAATATGCTGGGGGATCCCCAGGGCACAGAACCCCACCACCCCTGCTGGGAGGGTCCTGAAAACAGAGCTCAGTGTGCCCTAGCACATCCTGGAGGGCACTGCACACCTCCAGAATGGCTTCCCTGGTGGTGGCCTTGCCATGCCAAGCAGGTGGCTAATGTACCATAGGCTGGTAGGTGTGGCCAGCTTGTGCAGTGTGAGGGCCAGCTGGGTGTTTGCAGGGAGGGGCGGCTGCATGGCAGTGTCCTGCTACTCCAGGTGTGGCCAGAGCTGTTTCAGGAGATCCCAGAAGGTGGCCTGGGTTATGCAGAAGGCCTGCAGCCACTGCTCATCATCCCACGTATTCTGGATGATGTGCTGCCACCAATCCTGACTGGCCCACTGGGACCAGAAGCATTGGGGCTGGAGGCCCAGGAGGACAATGGCAGTCCCAACGATAGCATCCTGGAGCCCATCATCAGCCATGCAGTGGCCCTGAGAGAGCATGTGGCAGGCGGGGGAGCCAGGAGATGGCCATGAGACAACTGGCAGCCAGAGGCTTCTAGCACTGGTTGCTGCTGCCAGGGGCAGAGACAAGAACAGCCCTGGCTTATGGAGGCAGAGGTGGCAAGGAGAGCACTGCCACGTGCACACTGCTCTTGGCCAGGGAAGTGGCAGGTCAGAGAGCAGTGAGTGGGGCTGGCTTTTGAAGAGGGCTGTCAGGTGCTGGCAGCTGCAGCCAGAGCCTGGAGCTCACCATGATGGTGACAGGGACCCATTGCAGGACCCCAGATGAAGGAGTAGATTGGCAACAAATCTGCTCATGCTTCCGGGGACATGTAGACACCTGCCCGGCACCGTTTACTCATGAGTAAATTTACTTGCAAGTAAACTGGTGCCACTGCAAATGCATTTGTAGATGCACCCACAGATAGGTTTATTTCAAGGTCAGTGTTTTCAAATTCATCCTTCACTTCTGTTTGCCCAGGAAGAACAGGGTCTGACTGTAAGAAGGGGGAAAGGCTGTGCGGGTGGAATAGGTTGGGGCAGAAGAAGACAAAGGGGCTACCTGACCCCCCAGATTTATTTTCACTCCTGTAGCAATAGGAGGGGGGCAAATTCAAAGCAAACCTTCAATAATTAGATTCTATACCTGGAAAATTATAACAAATTTATAAATTTTCCATATATAGCATCTAATTATTGGGAAGTAATCTACATTCAGGTTCATCTTATATTCAAGTAAATACAGTAATTTACTTAACATTAATTAGTATCTTGCTCATTAAGTATTAATATCTTGTTTGTTAAGTATGTGTGTGTCTACACATGCACTTTAATGCTCAGTGGACTATTTTACTGTGCATTGAAGCACCACATAAAAAATGTGACATGCTAATGAGCAGTAAAATAGTCTACTGTGCATTAAGCATCATTTAAAAAGTATGCAAATGTGCTACTGTACATTAGCACAGCCTAATGTGCATTCATTTAGTACTTTGCATTTGAGGTACTAAATTTAATGCTCATTAGAAAAGGCACATTAATGCACGTGTAGATGCGCCTACTGTTAGATGGGTGAATAGCACTAACTTAGTGGTACAAGTGGCATTTTGGGCCACTTTAACAGATTTTTTTATCCTACGTTCTGGGAAGGCATGGACTTTATACGACACAAAACAGAGGGGAATCTACTACCTTTTAGCTGGACACCAGGTTCTAGCCCCCTCCCTCAAATTTAAATCTGTATCTTCTGCTTCCCAACAAAATGCCCTAAATACTAGGTATGGGCTATATTCTGCTGAAGCTGTTCTAAAAGACAGCCAAGGTATGTGAGGCAATAGGGGAGCCCTTGGAGGAAGTGAGATAGGCTCTGCCATGGAAGGGAAGAAGCCCTGAGTTTTAATCTATGTTCTTGCCTCAATGAGACAAAAACAACTCCACTACTGTTATTTCACTTTATCCAATGATTCTTACATGCCACATCCTGAAATATGATTGGGGAGCATGCCCAAAGGGAAGGGGTAGGATCAAAACACCTGTGTAAGAGGCTCAGAATGCCATTTACATGTCTAAAATTAGCCTTAACATTTCTATAAATAAGGGAAATACCTTGCTTTTGTGTTTGTGGTTGTGTACACCATAGCAAATACCTTGACCCTTCTTAATTACATTTTAATACTGATCTCTTCTGCTTATACTCTATTCACCTGCAATTTCAGGCTCCAGCTTGTAGTGAATTAGAGCAGAAACCTACTTCCTTACAGTTCTTTTTCTCTTTGCTCTGCTCTACTTTTGTCTGATAATGAAATAAGGGATGGATTATGAGTTCAACAAAAGTGATCCATTTCTAGTATAACATTTATATACACAACCCCTGCAGCTCTGACATTCCTGGAGGAAAAATGCTAGTCATGTAACCTGTCTCATTAGTTTTCGAGATAAGACTACAATTCAAAATACTGCTCTGTGCCATCCTGGCACTTTACAGACTGATCTTTAATTCATTTTTCTTTAATGACCCATCTATTTGCTCATAAACCAGACTTCCAGGTCTCAAAAAATCCTTCATTAGAGACATTACAACTTTTTTTTAAAGAAAAAACTAAATGCAATGCAATCTGCTATCATCGTATATCATCCACATTTGTATCCTCTCATTAGGACTACATTCTGTTCTTGCTGGTGTATGTCCCTGAGAGTTTGTAATGTAGAGAATTTCTATGCTTAACCTCATCTTTGTGCTAAATGTCCAACTATGGCTAAAACTTGTGGAAGACACTTGAAAGTATGACAAGTTTGGAAAGCACTTCCTGCCAGTGGAACTGGAAGGTGCCATAAAACTACTGTTTTCTTTCCCACTTTATTTCCACTTTATTTCATGCTCTCTTGACCTTCAGCATTTTAACTCTGACCTCTCATGAGGATTTTTACGTATTTACCATAATAAAGCAGTTGAAAACAGATTTAGTATTAGGTCCCTACAGGGCAGTTAAAATGACAGATTTTTTTTTTTTACGCAGATCGATTTTCAGTTCTATCATTCAAATTCCTTGTAACATTTTCTCTTACTGTTGAGGTATGAATCAATTTGTAATGAATTTTTTTTTGCAAGCATCACTTCTAAATTGGATTCCTCACGCTCTTTTTATTCTCATGAAATGCATTTTCATTTAGTCTTCTCTTTTGTGTAGACTGATCTTTTCAAGTCATTTATACTCTTCCATATTTTGGAATGTCCCCATCTTGGATCTCAGTTTGTTTCACAGTTACTATTGAACTACCATTAAATTACTATCTAAGTTTTTTTCCCTTAAAGATTTGTTCCTGTGCTGCTACTGGTATGCAATCAATGGAAAGGAGTAGTAGCCAGACTGTGGTCTTGATGGTGAGGTCCACCGAGGGTTGAGTCTATCATATTTTGTTCTAGATATATACAGACTGGTGATCTACCGAAAATGAAGTCCAGGGAGTGTGAAGCAAGACTTGGCATGTTATCTTTAGGGATGATCACTCTCACAGTGACTAAATTTACTGCATCTCTCACCCCACATGGCCTCCTCTATGATAAGTACCCAACTTAGATGTCTGGTTCATCCTTTTCTGGGGTCTGTCCCTACAAACTAGAGACCTTCAGTTCCATTTTTCTACAAAATGCTACAATGATCTCAGCAAAATGCCTTTTTAGCACCCCTGCAGTTATGTAATCTCAGGGACAATGACATGGTTATGCACTGACCACTTTGCTTTCATGAAGCAAAAAGTTATTTACTCAAAATAAAACCATTTCAGAAAAAGCATATTTTAAAGCTATAAATGGCTTATATGCATGCCTTGTTCACTGGGTAGTCACCTATCTTCCATAGAGACACTCTGAGGTACATCTGGTCTTCTTCTGTTGGGCTTTCTGTGCTAGTGAGTCTTAGGGCTATCCGTCCTTGGATGGTGTGTAAATGATTCTCATACAGTTTGGGGCTGTCACTTTACACTGCTTCAAGTCCTCTGCCTTTTAAGGCTTACGGAAGTGCCATATAAGTCTGGATGTTGTTTTCTTTGGCAGGTGGAGTGATGGTATTTCCAAAAAGTTGTTACCTGCATTGTTTTCACACTGGTAATTTGCATTAATTAACCCCAGTGACTTCAGCTCACCTAGAGTCATGAGGACAAATTCTAACAAGCCTATCAAAATACATATTACATTGATGAAGTTAAAAAGGTAGTTTGAATATTCCATGATTCTAGGACATGATTCCAGAGTCACGACAAGGAATCCTTTAAAAATGTCCATTTAAAAATACATTCAATTATTAAATCCTCTATTACCTGAGTTTTTGTGCACTTGTACTCTAGGGGTACAGAGAGATGTTTAGGCACCTTCTCTAACTGATGGCGCTTGATTTAAAGCCCAATGAATTAGAGCGCTCCCCTGACCCAACAAATATTTGCTGGTCGGTTCAGGGGGATTGAACCTGCCTGCACTGGTCCCAGTCAGCAGTGAACATAGGTGGCAGAAGGGTGGGGGGGGAACTAATGGGGCTTAGCCTCCACAAATGTGGGGCAGCAGTAGGGCTGTGGGCTTCTGGCAGCTGCAGCAGGGGTGAGGAGGGGCAAGAAGGCGGTGGTAAGGGAGGGAGTGGAGCTGGGGGAGGTCCTGCACAGCTGGGATGGGGTATGGGACTGCTGTGAGTGACCCAGCTGTGAGTGGCTCATCTGGGGGGTGTGCTGCTCCTACCGCTGAGCACCCCCTGGAAGGCATGGGGGGGTGCACCCCCAAATCTGGGTGGGGTGGAGTGGGCAGCTGCTGCAGGCTGGGGCTGAGGCAGTGCCAGGCTCTTCCTGGAGGTGGGAGAGGGTGTGGGGACTGGATTGTGCTGCACTCAGTCTTATAAAAATCATCATACAAGTTAGGGTGGCAGTGGTGCTGGGAGAGGGGCTACCAGGGAGAGGGGGGGGCTGAAGTCACCCCAAAATTAGCTGTAGCCCCCCAGCACCCCTCCTGGTGCTGCTGCCACCCATTCTGAGTTCAGTGTAACTCAACCCCCGGCCGGAAAGAGCCTAGCGCAGCCCCAGATGGCAGTGGCAGCCTACCCTGCCCCGCACAGATCCCAGGCACATGCCTACCATACCCTTTTGGTATGTGTGCATTGGCCACCCTCTCTCCGTGCTGGGCACCCCTCCCCCGGGCAAGCCACTCGCAGCTCCATCCTGGCTGTGCAGGGCCTCCCCTCCTACAGCCCTTTCCCTTCCCGCTGCCTCTTCCCCCACAGACTTACCTGCTGGGGGACATGCACATGTGTGCATATGTGTGCTCAGCCCCACCAAATAATTTTTTCTCCCTCCACCCATGGCAGCAAGTTGCTGGTAGGGCTTTGCCTGGCCTGCGTTGAAGGGATGGAGTAATGGATCGGAGACCCTTCCATCTCTACTGCCTGGGTACGGGGGCGGGGGGGGAGGAGCTGGGCTGGGCCTATAAGATGAGGGGGCTCCATTCCACCCCTCCTCCTCCAGCTCAGGTCAGGCAAACTGGCAGCTTGTGCTGCCCTTTTCCCCCTCTCCGCTTTGCCCGGCCTAAGCTGGAGGGGGAGGGATGGAGCACAGCCTCCTTGCCTTGTGGAACTGGCCCAGCTCCCCCCAGTACTGCAGCTGGAGAGCTGGAGGGGGGGCTGCAAGGTAGGGGGTATGTGGATCAACAGCAGCTGGCATCTCGCTGCTGGTTTCCCCCTCTCTCCCTGCTGAAAGCCCTGGGAGCAGGGCTGGGTTACACCTACCTGGTCTGAATATGCAAAAAATTAACCCTAGGGAACACAAGTTCCCTAAGGTGCTCTAAAGCAGAGCCCGTTCATTTAATACCTCATCTGAGGAGGGTTAATTTTTCATGTGATTGGTCATTTTGAAAGCACTCTGCAGCCATGCACATGTCATGGCATGGTTGTAGGGTGCTTTCAGATGCCTGATTGCATGAAGATATAACTTGTGTAAGTGCCCCAGAAGCCATAATTAAACCCTCCAGATTGGCACACTGAACAATTCTATTCCTCATGAGCAGCATGCTGTTGCCTGTGTTGTCCATCCCAGGCCCATTTCCTCATCTTTTTCTACATTGATATGCTGTAATTTGTTGTCTGGTTTATTAATTCTTTTTAGATTCCTCAGAGCCACCTCTGACATACTTTAGCTTTCCATGATAACCTACAAGGAAAAAAGACAGATACAACTAAAGTCAGACTAATTGGGAAACGTGGTTATAGACTCTTCCCAGTTCTGAACATTCTCTGTACTTTTATGTGAGTATACGCAACAAATTTATGGCTTCAGTGATTGCTTTTGAGCATGTGCAAGATATCTGGAAAACATGCCATTTCATACAAAAAACTGCCTCGTAACATCCAAATATGATTTTCTTCAATCACGGTTTTCTAGACAGTAGTTAGAGCAGATTTAGACTGGACATTAGGAAGAACTTCTTCACAGTTAAAGTGGCCAAAATCTGGAATGGGCTCCCAAGGGAGGTGGTGCTCTCCCCTACCCCGGGGTTCTTCAAGAGGAGGTTAAATAGGCATCCAGCTGGGGTTATCTGAACCCCGCACTCTTTCTTGTCTATGCAGGGGGTTGGACTCAATGATCTATTGAGGTCCCTTCTGGCCCTAAAATCAATGAATCTATACACAGTAAAACTTAATTTAAATTTATCACTCCCCAATAGTTACTGCATTTATATTTGCCCCTCTCCTCTTAATATTCTTAATGGTCTTTGCTTATTATTTCACAGTGCTCAAGAGTGTTTGAGTCATATGCACAGTAAGCATCAGCTGGCATGGTCCTTGCCCTGATATGCTTACATTCTAATTGCAGGCCTCATATGATGAAAAGCCTTATAAAATTTAGTAGAAAGTGGTTAGGAGAGGAAGGCCAACATTACAGTAATAAAATGGCATGGTACTCCAACAAAGTCTAATGTACACAACAGTAGAGCAAGCCAGTTTTTTTATAGTATTAGGGACTTGTGTCTTAATGAAAATCAGTTCCTTAGAAAATGATGGCATTGTTTTTGTACTTAACAGATTATTCACTAGCACATCCAAGATGACATCAGGTAAGTGCCAAGAATGAGAGTGTGATAACTTGTCATCAATTACACACATCACATCCTTATTAATAGATTATTATTGATCTATTAGAATAACTAGTAGAAAGGTCCATCTTTAAGTCACAGGATCGTAGGAAAGTAAGGCTGGAAGGGATCTCATAAGGTCATTTAGTCCAGCCTGTACTCAAGACAGAATCAACCCTGACTAAACCATCCCAGCCAAGTGTCTGTCTAACTTGCTTTTGAGAGTTTCCAAGGATGGAGATTCCACAGCTTCTCTAGGGATCCCGTTCCAATGCCTGACCAAGGCAGTTCCACTTGCTTCATGAGCTTCTCAGAAAGGAGGGTAGAAATGCCTGCTCTTGAGGTTTGCTTCTGGAAGGTTCTGTCATTTAAAAGAAAAAAAAGCTCCACAAAAACTATATATGTGAGATCGTCCTGGGATAGAAGCTGCTAATGTTGTTATACTTATGTAAAGAATCAAATTGGGAATGTAAAACCAAATGAACATGTTTATCATTAAGAAAAGCAGAACTTCTGGAATGAATTAAACTTCATATCAGATGAGCTGGAGAGAAAATTTCAGCTCATTCACATCCTTACCACCAAAGCCAAAGGCAACTCTAAAATGTAAAGCTCTCCTCTGTAACTGTCAGCCATGGGGCGATATTGGAACTACCTGCTAAAAGAATATTCCCAACTGTTTGGCACCAGAGGTGTTCTACTGTACTGCTATTCAAAATAAAACAATAAAGCCAGTGGTATAATATGTGGTGAGGGTATGTGAAGTAAGAACCTGAATAGAATAATAATGAATTGTTCTAATTTAGTTCTTTATACAATAGTTTAAAAAATAAATAATCACAAAAGTCTGTGGGTAAAATGTGAGCTGTTCACTGCAGTGGAGAAAAGCAACATAGAGCCTGGAGCAGAGTAAGCCTGTTTCTCTTGGGATATGTTAGTAGGAGAGCTGATGAGAAATAGGTTTTTCATCCCATCAAGCTTTTGGAGATTCTTTTTCTATTCTTCCTTGGAATTAATCCAGGATCTTTACAAGCAATTTTAGAAAAAAAATGAACAAGAGAGACCTACATATGTTCCCAGATGACCAAGAGCCTGGTGAGCTGGGTATTGCCCCTGTGATGTGGGACAGCCAAGTCCAAGTCTCTGCTCTTTCATTCCTCCATGTCAGATTTTCCTCCTGATAAACTTTTCCCCAAGAAACAATTCAGTGTCAATCATCTGGTGTTTTCTGACAGAAATTCTGTTGTGACTAAAAATTCCCAACCAGCTCTAGTAAAGAATAACATAAATCCCCTATCCTTGCTCTGTGCCTCGTGCCTGGCTAACTCTGCTGCCCAATGAAGAAATAGGCACTGGTATGGTGGCATAGTTCCTTCACTGGCCCTGCTACTCGCACATACCCTTTTGTCAGGCTCCTAGAAAGTTGGCAGAAAGCAAGGACTGTTACCCAATCAGATTGGGTCAGAGGTGGGCAAAATATGGCCCCTGGGCTGGATCTGGCCCACAGAGAATCTTTGTTCAACCCACGGTGGGTCCCTTAGTCCCACCTAACCCAGGCACTGTCCAGCTGTGGTATGTCCTGTCACCCCCTGGGTATGCAGTGGGGCTGGGGCGGTTCCACAGCTGGACTACCTGTCTAGGCAGCACAGGTGGTGGTGGCTCCTTCCACTAGCCACCACCACTAGCCTCAGCCCTATGGTACTGGTGGCATGGGCAGTGCTTGCCACCTGCTCCCACCCCTCCACTGCTGACAGCAACGGTGGCATCTGTGGGAGTTCCCAGTTATTTCCGCTGCACTCCCGCTGCCACCGTGCCCCCCCAGCTGTGGGGGGCATACATTGTTAATGACTGGTGGGGACCTGAGCCACACAGCCCCACCTCAACTCACCCTGCGCCTGCTCCAGACTCGCCTACCCAGGCTCAGCAGCAACAGCAGCGATGGTTGCCAGGCAGAAACTGTTGCTCAGCGTGGGGGAAAAGCAGCCCTTCCTCCTTCACCACTGCTGGGGTCTTCCTGCTGCAGCCACCTGAAGCCTGCACTAGACTGCCCTCTGGCTGCTTTGCATTGCCACTGCTGGGCAGCATGGAGGTGGTAGTGATGGCAGTGGAGATGCAGGGCAGTGGCATGGGCTATATGGATGGCTACAGCAGGAAGAGCCCAGCAGCAGTGAGGAGGAGGGGCTGCTTTTCCTCATTGAGCAACAATTTCTGCCCAGCTCCTCCTGCTGCTTGGCATGGGCAGGTGAGTCTGGAGCAGTCATTGGAAGGGCCAGGTTGGGGCTCTGTTGTGTGGCTCCCCAAGAGTACTGCAGGTCTGGGGCCAGCAATGGCAGCAACCAGAAGGAGCCACTGCCATGTGAGCTGCCTGTAAAAGCAGTCCAGCTGCAGAGCCACCCTAGCTCCACATGGTGTGTCCAGGGAGTGGTAGGACACACCATGGGTAGGTGGTGCAGAGCAGACATGGGGCATGTTGGGGTTGGGGCTGTATCTGGGGGTTCTGGCTGATCCACTCCCGCTGGGGTGAGTGCAGAGTGGGTGTAAGACAGGGCTGGGGATGAATGTTGGTTGTGGTGGTGGGGAAATGCCACAGGATACGTGGGCTCTGTGCTGTTGTGGGGCAGGAGTGGGTGCTGACCACCTCAGGGGGGGTATGCACGGAGTGGCTCCCATGCACAGCCTTCCATATCCATAAACCATCCCCCACACATACACCACATACACCCACATCCTCCCTCATGCACTCCCACAAACCCCACACCGCTCCCCACATGTACCCCCCACACACCCATGCACTTCTGGAGGGAGCTCTGCTCACTGCTATGTGCATGCACCCCACCATACACATGCACCCACACTCCCCATCCCCACCCCCACTGCCCACACAACCCCACAGCCCCCCACAAACCCCATCCCCATCCCCACGTGCGCACACACACACACACACACACACACACACACATCCCCGCAAACACCCCTACAAACCCCCATACCCACCCAAATCCACACATACCCCCACACCCTTCCCCACACCTCAAATACACACACACACACACACTCAGCTCCCCACAAACCCCATACCCACCCATCCATATCCCATATACCCCGAAACATACAAGAGTAAGACATCATTTTGAGCTATTATGCACTCACCTCTATATACACCATACAAACACACACACATCAGGATAGAAATATTTTTTTAAAATAAAATTAAAATATGTTATTGTTAATGTTTGATTTTTAGTATATAATTTTTTCCCCCAGTTTCATGATGGTAAACCCCCTTCCCAAAAAGGGTACTTCCAGGGCCAAGGGGAGGGACTTCTGGTAGCAAAGGCCATGGTTAGGAGGTGGTTCCAAGATGGCTACCAAGGGGCGGGGCACCTGTCAAGGGGTGTGGCTACCCTTGTGGCCCTCCACAGCTCACCAAAACTCATTAAGCAGCCCTCCAGCTGAAATAATTGCCTGCCTCTGGTTTAGGTCCAGCTTTTGTGAAAACGGGCAGGAGTGGGAAAAGCTCTTCCCATTCTTTCTCCTCATTATGCTCCCTCACAGGGGGTTAGTCATATTTTGGCTCTATGAAGGGAAAATAACAATTACAGGAGACTGTCTAGGCTGTGAATGGAAGTTACATGTGTGAATTGCATGGGCGATCTGTAAGAGTGAAGTTGCTTGTTATGCCAATGTCATTTTACTAAACGGTAAAATTTTAGGTTGAAGTGTTCTGGGGGAATACTGCTATCATGTCTCACCTCCAAGTTCCAAGGTTATAAACATATATTTCTATAGAAGTCTTCTGCTTCTGGAAATTTGACACTGCTCTACTTTCTTGTTGATGCTTTTTCATGTTGCAATTTAGTTGGTAGCAAAGAATTTTGCATCAAATTCTGACTTTGCAATTATGCCTACAATTGCCACAATACTTTAATGAGTACCTCACACCTTCATCCAAGCACAGCATTTCACCAAACAAGCAACTCAACCAATGTCAAATATTGGAGTGAATGATATGTGGGATTATCTCTAAAATGCATTTAAACTGTTTTATGAGAAACAGATGAGGGGCTGCTAACATAAAATCTGATTTAAATTATGGATCATTATGATACAACCTCTCTGCAGTTAAACTAAAGAACAACAGTAAGGCATTTTTTTTCCCTTGTGATAGCCACTTCTATTTTTACTCTCAGGTTTTGCCAGCCACATTCTCCACTTTTAAAAAATAATGACAGTCTGCTCCTTTGAATTCTCTGATCAAACTCTGTAAACTATTAAGAAGAGCAAAAGGATTAAATCTGAAAGGTCATTAGATTGGCACTACCCTACTAAAACCTATTGTCTATTGGAAAAACAAATAGCATTTTAAATGTGCTGTTACTGATAAAATCCTGCCTTCCTTTTTTTCTCCTTGAATTAATTTTAATCAAATCAACTACTCATCAGTCAATGCATGCGCTTTGCAGTTATATTGGCCCTCTGTTGTAATGAAAATTAAGATCCCTATACCTCTTCAATGTGTGCCGTATAGTTATAGTTAGTTATAAATGCAGTCTAGGCTCAAATTCTGCTGCTAGGGCCATGCTCCACCCCACTGAAATCAGTGAAAAAAACCTTGTTTTCTATATCCCCATTGCTATAACCATCCTTCATCTGAATAACATATATTTGACTTTTCTCACTGCCCAGCATGGTAATTGTATTCTTCACAGTGTAAGAATTGTGTATGTTTGTAAAATAAGGATAAAAGTGTATATATAAAATTGGGTTAAAGCTTATTAAGCAGCCTTTCCTTAGAGTCATGTAATCCTGAGACAATGTCATGCAAACTCTTCTCTTTTCAAAAGGAAAAAAAAGAAGCTTCTGTACTGGATCAGGGTTTCCTGGACACCAGTTCCTTTGGACTTAGCTGAATGATTTGCAATTAACTAATGCTCTAGGACACTTATCTACAGTATTTTTGTGAGCTGCAGGATTATAATGTCCAGGATATTACTTGAGCTACTAGTACATAAGAATTGCAAATGTACTACTTTTTACATCTAAAATTGGTTCTGTGTGAGGCAATAAGCTACAAGGCCATTCTTAAATTACCTAGCTCCATCAATAATAGCAGTAGAGAGAGGTAGTTAGTTGTGTTGTTCTGAAGTCAGGTGGAAGGCAGAGCAGTGTTAGAGAGAAACCACAGTCACAGCATCTGACAAAGGATGTGGCTGTGATAGCATAGGTTGTTGCAAGTGAAAGCTTAAGTATTTCTGAATGAGTTAGTTTGTAATGTGCCAACCTGCCCTGCTTTCTGCCTATACTAGCTGATGACTCCACGGGTGTCTGAAAAGTCTTACGTACAGATGGTCCTAATCCCATGGGGAGACTACAAATCAATATTGGGATTGGTGATATTCATCAAGTACTTGGGCTGTGTGGCAAATAATGACATCAATCTGTTTGCAAAAGGGATCATGAATTATTCTATATGTAATCAACCGCTAAATTAAAATGATGATGGCACAATGAAATTTTTCAGGAAGAGTTGTTAATAGCTGTGGGCTAATGGAAGACTCTTACTCATAGTAGTCTTTGCTCACATGGACATTCTTATTGGACTAGTGGTGCTCAACCTCCAGCCTGCAGAGCCAATGTCATCTGGCCCATGGGGCTCCCCACAGGTCTAGAAATGTGGCAGCAAAGGGGCAGCAGCAATTAACACTGCCACTGTTCTCACACCACCAGATTTTTAAGCCCCATGGCCAGATGATGTAGTCCTGTGTACTGGATCAGGCTGACATGCCTGATCTGTCACACACATGGCCTACCTGGTAAGCAGGGCTGGGGCAGGCACCCTGTCCCACCCTGTCTACCAGCTCTGGGACTGTCAGCAGGAAGGGAGAGGGGATGGGGAGTAAGCTGCCAGCTGGGGCTTGACCATTCTTGGTTGGAAGGTGGAGGTTGGCGGGGTGGGTGACATGTTGGTGGGGCTCTGATCCACCTCCGCCTCCACCTGAGACCAGACAACCCTCAGCCAGCAGCTTACTTTCCCAGTCCTTCCTCCCTTCCTGCTGACAGCCCTGGGGCAGGGTTGGGCTACATCAGCGCAGCCCCAGTTATGAAACAAATTAACTCTGAGAAACACAAATTCCCTAAGTAATTCTACTTTAGAGCACCTTCTTTTGATAACTCATTCGATTAGGGTTATTTTTTGCATAATCAGCCACTTTAAAAGTGCTCTGTGGCCATGCACGTGTGTCAGGGTATGGCTATAGAGTGCTTTTAGAAGGCTGATCACACGAAAAACATAACTTCTGTTTGTACTCAAAGAGGTTTATTTATTACCAGTGTAAATCCAGCCAAAATTGGCAATTATATGACAAGAACATTTGTACCAGCATATGCAATTTTGCATTTTGTCTAGTATACTAATGTCCAATGCAGTATACTTCACCAGAGAGTGTAACCTCTGCAAGTTGCATAACTGTATATAGTTAGGAGGTAATTGCATCTTAACCGGTGCTCAGTTTTACACTTGGAAGGCACCACAGCCTTGAAGATTTGATATTCCTTGTTGTTATGCTAAGTAACTGAAGGATTTTTATCATTTCTTCATGTCATATATCCATTATTTAGTTAATCAGAATGCAAGAATTCTGTACAGCTACTGGTATGTAACTACATCACACAGATTTTTCCCCCCATTTGTGAAATTCCATGTGCTCCAGTTGCAGGTACTTGAATCCCTGTTTCAAATTGACTAATAGGGATTATTAACCAGAATGTAATTAGTGTGCCATTATTCTTCCTTTTCTCTTTAATCCTCTTCTGGTTGGCTCTTGTTTCCAGAACTGCAAAACTATTTGCTAGCAATAGACACCCACCCCAGCTTTTCACTCCTTTTCACTAAAACAGAAATACTTAAAAATGCACATGAAACTGAGCAGGTTAGATAACTGCTGAAAATATTTGAAAAAAATTTGAAGTCTCACTTCCTCTCACCCTTCTCTACTGCCTACCTTTCCCTCCCTAGAGCTAAGATTTTCTCCTTGGGATAAAAGTTATAGACATTAGATAGAACATTTGTGGTTTCCCTGTTTGTTAATACTGAGAGGTCTGTGTCTTCCAATGCAGTTTTGGGACACAAGATAAACATCAGGGATTCTAATGACACCAAACCTAACCAGCCAGAATGAGGATGTTGAGAAAGGAGGTGATAGGGACAGCATGCTGTTTTCTTTATGACTGTCCATGCTTTTGCTGTTTCTGAAGATACTTTTAACCATCTGATGACTTTCTGAGTGATTTGCAGTAACTAAGTTTGTAATGGACCAATGTCCACATTAAAAAATGACACAGAAGTTGGAACAAAGTGGTTATCACACTGGGGCCAGAGGCTAAAAATGTAATGTATGTGTAGACTGAAGTTCCTTCAACTCCATTCAGAACAGAATGAAGTATAAGGAAGCTTTAATGACAGTAGCTGTGTAGTGTTAGAGTGTTTTTTTGTATTGTGGCTGCTAACCTGACATTTAAACACTACAAATTATGGGGAAAAACCTTAAAATAAAATGAAATACATAAAATGAAATGAAATAAAAACATATTCTGTACTTGTTATCCCAACTGCTTTTAAGAGAAAACCAAAAAGCCACTGACTTAACACAAGCTGCAAACTTTGCCTTCAGACCAAGAGAACTGATAACGTGTTTTTAAAAGAAAATGACACATTTTTGTGTCATTTTTTGTGCCATTGGGTATACATGGGAGAGGATGGGACTGAGTTTGTACAGGGAGAAGTAGTGCAGCAAGAAGATATGGCATGGAGATGAGTAGGTATTTATGAAAGGTGCGATATTGGGGTTGTATGAGTGCTCAGATATTGTGCCTGTGGTAAGTAGGTGTCAGAAGTGATGGTAGTGCAAATGCATGGAGTGTGAAAATGGGGATGCCGACTATATTGAGTGGTTGTGCTAAGTGGCAGAGTTATTTGGGTAAGTAATATGTAAGTAAAATGTGGGTATCCCACATTTAATAGTGGGATATAGTTCTGGGTTCAACTATATCTTGTCCTCTTTATGACTTCCCCAAGGAAAACCTCTTTCAGTTCTCAGGCTTAGTTCAGCTGCAGCGGCACCCGCCCAATGTGCAGGATTGCAACCAGGCCAGGCTGGGACCTGGCTGCACTGAGGTTGCCCCGCCACCAGCAGGTCCCAGTCATGCACTGCACCCAGCTCTGCTCCCTTGCTGTCTGCGGCTCTGGCCGCTTCCAGGGCTCTGGTGCAGTCATGCCCAGCGGCCCACCTGGTAGCTGGCAGCCATGGCCCACCGCATTGCGCACACCTGGCTCAGCCACCGGTTTTGTCTGTGCATCCCCTCTCCTCCGTGCCCCTCCTCCAGGCATCTGGGGGCCCCAGCTGGCCTGTGTGTTAATCCACCTATGCTTCCAGTCCTAAGCAACCATATCAAATAATCCTTTTCAGAAATGTATCAAGCTCTATCTTAAAAGTGATGAGTTTTTTGCCCCCACTGCTCCATGCGGAGGGTTGTTTCCAAAACCTCATTGCTTTGCTGGTTAGAAACCTATCTCTGATTTTCACATGGAATGTATTCACGGTCAATTTGTACCCATTTGTTTTTGTATAAGGTGCATAACATGAATCACCTTGATAGAGCAAATCAAATATTCCACATGTCTATAGTTTCTGTCACATCTCAGTAGAATAGGCTTTGAAACTGCCTTGCTTCCAGAGCCTGGCATCTATCGCACAAGAATAAGGAATTGTGTGGTTGGTGTAAGAGAGTTAGGAGAACAGATTTCAAGCTAGGGACTACAGGTGAAGGCTTGGGAAATAAGTGAATAGGAATGAGGCATGGGACTGGGGGCTGGAGGACCAATGCATTGGATGTAGATGGGGAGGCTGAGAGTGGGGGGGATGGATGTTTGTGAGGAGGTTACATGGGTGGGGTGGCAGTTGTGAGAGGGGAGGGATTGGACCCTGTAATATTGGTAATGACTGTAGATGGGGGCTGGAGGACCAGCGCGTTGGATTTAGGTGGGGAAACCGCTGGGGGAGTAGCGGGTGTGGGCACTGGATGGCTGTGAGTTGAGAGAGAGGACGGATTGGATTATGCTGTACAGGGCATCGGTGCCTTAGCTTTGAAGTTGTTGGGGGAGTGGGGGGAGGTGAGCAGGGTGACCGCCCTGGGCACCAAAGTGAAGGGGCACCACCAGGCGCTGCCCAGGTGGGGTGGGGTGCAGATGGAGCTGCAATCTGCCCTTTTGGAGGGGTGCAGAGAGGGGGGAGGGCAGCTCCTGCCACTGCCTCGGGGCCCCCCAGCCAGGCCTGGCTGCCGCTGTGGGCTTTGCCCCGGGTGCCAAACTTCGTTGCTAGGGCACTGCTGGGAATGACTGTAGGTAGGGGTGGGGGCCGCTCAGCTGGATGTTGGATGCAGACGGGGAAAGTGCTGGGAAGTTGTGGGCATGGGGAAGGGGTACAAGGATCGTCCGCGGAAGGGAGGGTCGGGTTAGGCAGGAGAAGGGGGAAGGGGCGGGGGCCTGGCAGGGGGCAGCAGGGGAGGGGGAGGGGAGCCGCGGGGGTGCGCAGGTGGGCGCGGGGGCGGGGCCTGACGTCACCAGCCGGGCTGGCTATAGGCTGCGCGCTGCGCTCACGGAGCAGCGGCGGCGGCGGCGGCTCCGGCTCAGTGCGCGTCTGCTGCAGCCCCGCACCGGCTCCGCGCCGCGTCCTCCGCCGGCCAGCGCAGGTGAGCGGCGGCGGGGCGGGGGGCGCAACTTGCCGGGGCCGCGCGCGGGCCCCGCTGGCTGCAGCGCTCACCCGCTGTCCGCTCGCTTTGCAGGCGGGAGCTGCGCCAGCCCCTGCCGCCGGGGGCCCCGCCGAGCCCGTCCCGGCCTCCGCCAGCCTCCTCCATGAGTGCCCGGCTGTCCAAGGAGCGGAGGCTGTCCCTGCCGCCCTGCCTCGCCAACCGGACCAGCGCCGGCAGCGCCTGCGTGGCGCAAGTGGGGCAGCTCTTCCAGTCCTTCTCGTCCGCGCTGGTGCTGGTCGTGCTGGTCGCCCTCATCCTCGGCCTCGTGCTCCTCTCGCTCGCCACCTTCCACGTCCACAAGCGCAGGATGAAGAAGCGGAAGATGCAGCGGGCGCAGGAGGAGTATGAGCGGGACCACTGCAGCAGCCGGGGCCCGCAGCCCGCGGCCGGGGCCGGGGCCGGGAAGCCCCCCGGGAGGGACGCCCGCCTGGGCCGGGCCCCGCAGGACTCGGGCGCCCCCCGCCCCGCCCGGCCCCGCTTGGACACGGCGGGCGCGGGACTCTTGCAAAGCGTGGTGCTGTCCTGATGGCCCGGCCCGGCCCGGGCGGGACGGATCCGGGCCAGGCTCGGGCTGCTGATTCCTCCCCGCGGGCTGCCGAGCCCCCGGCCCGGCCCCGGCCCCCGCCAGCCCAGCCCAGCCCAGCCCAGCCCAGCGCCTGCCACATCGCTGCGCCTCCTCGCCTGGGCGAGCAGGGGCAGACGCGCGTGCCGGACTGAGCCCTGGCTGCCCCCCGCCATGTACATAGCGATGTGGGGGGCAGAGACCCCCCACCCCAGGCTCTCCATTGCGGCTTGCATATAAACTGCCCGGGCCAGGCAGAGCAAGGTGGGGGGAGGGAGGAGAGGAGAGGAGCCCCTCGGGGTGCTTTTGAGGCTGGCCCCTCCCCTCCCATTGCAGGACCCCCGCCTAGCTGCCGCCTCCCCGCTGCGTGGGCTGCCCAACTCCCTCCCTCCCGCTGGCCGTCTGGACCTCAGCCTGGCTACACACAGGGGCTGCCTTGGCTCGGACCCGTCCCTTGCCCGGGACCTGCCCTGAGCCTGCTGTTCTCTTCATCGCAGCTGCCAGCTTGCCCCAGCCTAGCCGTGGGGGCAGCCGGGCCTCCAGCCCTTCCTCCTCTTGGTCCTGAGACGAAAGCCAGTGCCCGCTCTCCCCAGTCCCCCACCCTGGCACATGGCTCCAGCAGCAGCACAGAGCCGGCTTCTACTTTTTTACAGGCATTTTTAACCCTCTTCACCTGTGGCAGGCAGCTGTGAACAGAAGGCACAGGCATCTCCTTCCCCTCCTTGGGTACAGAGCCCCCCCACAGCAGCTTGCCACTAAATCCTGGTCTGGGGCAGCTCTTCCATGGAGCCCCCGCAGGTCTCTGGGTTGGCAAGCGGCTGCTTGGTCCTCTGTGCCGGGGGGTGGGTATCCCTAAAGAGATGTTAGTTACAGGCAATGCAGCTTGGGCCGAATAAATCAATCAATCCCCATTCTTCTGTGAACCGTGCCTTAGCAGGGTGGCCACTTCTAAACTTTGAAACCTTTCCTGCTGGTCTTACAGCAGAGGCGATGCTCTTCTGTGCATGTTCATGAACCATAAACACAATAGAGAGGAATCATCTGAAGAAAGAGAGATCTATGTTTCCCCTTAGGCACACATTGCAAGCAAATCCTAACTGGATGTTATTCCCAAGGGTTTTTAATCTGTGCTCTCTACAGGCTTTCTCCTTCCTCACGCCTTCAGGTCCTGGTGGAAGGGGTGGCTATTATGTTTTCCAGAAGTGTGGGCGTCTCCAGTGTGAAAGGTAGCAGGCTGGAATAAGTAGCTGACCCTGTTAAAGACAGTTCCATACATTTAAGGAAGGGACAATATGGCCTTGAGAGGGGACCACGCACAGTTCTGGAAATGTTGCAAGATGGCTCCAAAATGTGGGGGTCTGGTCTGATCTCTTCCACATTTTTCCCTATACCACCTCAGCTGATCAGATGAGGACATTGCTGTTGAGCTAGAATCTATTATGTCTCCACCCTTGGAGGCAAGTGCTCCATCATGAAACTAAAGGAGCTGCTCCATCAGCTCAGGTTAGTGTGGCAACATTTACCTAGTAGTAGAGGATGTTTCTTTATGTGGCAGTTTGATGTGGGTGTTGTGAGTCTCAACACCAGCAGATATGATTCTAACAACTGTCAGGTTGTAACAAAGGAGGAAATCTGATTTTCAATGCGGGGTGCATGAACTTTTCTGTTTAACCCCCTTACACAACTGCAGCACATTATTGCACCACCAGGGAATGGATTTAGGATGCTGACGTGTGTTCAGGGAGCAGCAACGCTGCCTGAGTGTTGATTTACATTGAATATAGAGAGAAGGTTTTCCCCTTTATTTTGTGCCTTTCTTTAATAGTGTATAATTTCCAGTTTTATAAAGGCAGTAAGATGTTCCACCTTGCTTGAGTGCATTTCTGGTTGATGATTCTATTTCTCTAGTGTCTTAAGTCAGACACTCTTTTTTCTGCCTTATGCATTCAAGGCATGCAATAATTCCCCAGAAGTGTACTGCTTGTCAGATCTTATTGCAATTATAAAATTGCCCTATTACTGGAAGAAAAAAGAAGGGTGGAGATTATATGTGTGTATGTATATGTGTATATATATATATACACATACACACACACACACACACACACACACACAATCCTTCTATATGTATGTATTCTGTATAGAACATATATGTAGAAGAGTACATGGATTTTATATATATTATATATATAAAATTCTGATGTTACTAAAAATGTAATTAATTGTAAAGGTCTCTTAACATGTAATACCCGACTCTGTTGGTTAGCTTTGATTTAGTATTTTAATATCTCTGTATTTATGTAAATCCATGTAAATTATGTGGTCTATAAGTAAAATTTCATACTGACTTTAATTTTTCCCGAGCTGTGAGCTTCTTGTGATGGTACATAAGTATTTTTGTTTTGTTTTTTTAAGATAAAATACATGTTACAAGATACCACACATTACAAATGCCCATTACCACACTGCATTACCACAATAATGGCCAGGAGCCCTTCTACTACAAAGGCTTGGCTTAAAGCACTGGAGGTTTATGAGGTTTATTTGAACAATCTCAGGAGATAAGGCTGATACAGGCAAGACATGTAGATTTTTCATTTTTATGAAACAGTAAGCAAGCTGGGGAATAAATGTGGATTTAAAAAAAGGTTTTTATGTGTACCGGGTCTGTCAAATCAATTGCTTCAAAACCCTACAGCTACAGCTAAACTTACACACTTTGCATTCAGTATTAATAAGGTTGATGGTTATTTCTCTTCTTCCACTCCTTTTTTTAAATCAGAGAAGTGGAAGATTAGGCTTATGCTAACTCTGTAGGGTACCTAAGGCATACATTTCCAGTTTCATGTGAACTTGCCTAAAGGGCTTGAGTACAGTATCTGTATTATATAACTGTAATATCTATGTATCTGTATTTATCCAAATTGTTTTTTGTATAGGGTTTTACACAATCTCTGACAGGGATGGAAACCAAACCATTGTGCCATTTGTTTTTGTATGATGAAAAAGGATGTACAGCAGTGCTTTGTGTGCATTACTTTTTCTATATATTGAGCATTTGTTCTGTTTTGGTAAATTATTCAGGAAACAGGATAGATGAGCAAAGATTGTAATGGCATAGACTGAAAATCCTTTACTTGTAAGGGCCAGATCCTAGAATTAGATCTTTAACATTTTCAGTCTGAGAGAGAGGCGTTTAGTCTACTGCTACCTCATGGCTGTTGGGAGACGTATATAATAATAGATACTACAGAGCTTAACAATTATTCCATCATCATCCTGATAAGATAGGTAAGTGTTGGCATATTTATTTTACAGAGTGGCAAATGAGAGGTTAATATAAACTGAGAAGTCAAACAGTCAATTAGTGGCAATGCTGGAATTAGGGGGTCATTGATTCCTTGTTCTGTGCTCAGTTCATCAGAACCCATTGCTTTTCACAGGGCTTGGTTCAGCTTCCGCTGAACTCAATAGAAGTTTCTCCGTTGACTTGCAAGAGAATTGGATTGGGTCCACAGTCATCTTTCTAGTGGATCACTGGCTACATCACAAGCACTGGCATAGCTGGCACAGATATGTACCCTGGCTGGCTATTGCAGCAGAAATGAAAACATTTCTTTTTTAGAAGTGTTACTTCTGCCTCAGGGCTGGACCTTATTGGCAGGGTAGCATGGGATGCTGTCTCTGCTGCTGTCAATGCTGCTCCTATGGACTTGAGGTATGCAGGTTTGTCAGTCCTGCACCTTTAACCAAAAATTAAATTCACTTTCTTTTTTGAAAAAAAGGCTAATTAACCATTCTGTTGGTTTTTTGACTACCACATAGACAATCTCCAGAATGAAACTTGGAAGCAAGAATTCTATCTGGAAGTTTGTTTTCCATAAAATGCAGACAATAATCATGGAGGCAATCTTTAGTTATAGAATAAAATCCAAGCAAAGAATAAAAAAAGAAATCCAGTGTGAGATAGATGACAGTTCTATAACTAAAATGTTCTGGTTTTCCTTTTAGTTAGAATTTTAGAGGCCACTATTTGATATAAACTACTAAGGAGAACTAGTAAAAATTGGAGTCATTTGCAATGATGATGTTAGTTATGTAAAGGACTGTAAGTAGCTGTATAGCAAATTCTTATGTAACCAACCTTTTCCAGAGAATTACCAAGTACTTTCCATATTATTCTAAAAACAGTGTCCAGTGTTCTGAAAGAATTGTGCTTTATATGTTATATTATAAATCTTACTATAACTTTCATGCAGGGAGAAAAAAAATCCACTACTTTGACTCTTTATAAATGACTGAGCTATTATAAATCCAATCATAGGATGTGTTTGCATTTGCTTTTCTGTATAATCATACTAATTGCATACCTGTATTTTTCCTGTGGGCCTTTTGAAACTCCTTATGTTTTAACAGTTTTATGCAAGATATGGAAGGATATGCAGACAATAGAATAGAAAACACTTTTTCTTCTTTTGTGTAAGTACTAACATTTATAATGACTTGCATTTTTCATGAAATTTTGTATCTAGAATCTCGCATTATTCTTATGTACCAACTATAATGGTCTTTTCCTTAATATCAAATGTTAAGAATATATTTCCCATTCCTTTACTGTCTCCCTCTTGTGATTTACTTAATTTTCTAAATCAAATTATCCTAATCTAGTAGATAAATGTCTTGCAGAACAGAAGCACTTTCTTTTTTAGTTGTCACTGGTTCTAATCCAGTTGAAGAAAGCAGAGAAGAAAATGCACTTTGCTTTTGTGACTGTTTGGTAGCCAATGGAAAATGATAATAGCCTTGATTTCTGAGGAGCCACATGAGCACAGGTCAAAAAGAATTATTTTAACTGGCAAGATTAAGCCACACACATGCTCAACTGAAGCTTTTGACCAAGTGGTCTAGAAGAACAGAACCTTAGAGAAGGTCCAAACCTGTCAGATACATCTCACTCTTTTTGCCACTGTTGCTCAAAACACTTTCTTTTAAGCTATAATTTGGTTTGACGTTTGAAAATTAAATGTAAAGCTTTTCCAGTTTGAAACTGAGGAATCTCATATTGTTGTGCTAATATTACATCTATTTTATAAGGAACTAGAAGAGTTCATTTTCCCAGTCTGTCTAGACTCTAGGTGATACCTTTTTATTAACACTGACTTCTTATAACTTAAATACAATTTACCATGATTTATACTATTTGAAGGTCCTGCTCTGTCGTCTTTATTGTTTTTCTCTTGGGTATGGAGAGGCATAGTTTCTATTACTCTCAGTCTTTTAATTTTTTTACATTTCTATACACTTCCACTCAAATGTTGAATATAAAAAGGCCACGTCAGAAATGGATATTGTATTGATTTATTGAAGCAAATTGATGTATGTTTTAGTTTCCCGATCCCTCAAAGGTGGTGTAATGGCAATTCACAATCTTTTGAGTCTCTAAATAAATTGATGTCTACTTGAAAATCCTCTGAAAAAAATAGTAATTGACTAAATAAATCATAGACTTTATTTTGCTTATGATATTAGCCTTGCCAAAAGCAACAATATATAAAATCAAGTATAAAATACAGGTGAAAACCCTATAGTCCAATAATGCTAATAAAGTATGTCAGGGGCTTTTGAGAACTTTAAATAAATGCAATAAGAAAAAATTACAGGTAACAAAATCATAGCTGCATACTAATTAGAGGAATGAGCAGAGGGTTGGAAAGCAAGGGGTTCTAAATTTTAATTGACCATCACTCATTCACTCATTGTGTAGCATTTAGTTTCTAGGCTATTTCAAAACTGCAGTATCATTAATGCATCAAATAAATGCTTAGTACTTGCAAGCAAACAAAACAAATGAATAAACAAACATATTTATAGGTGAAATAACCTAGTGAGGCTAAATTAAGAGATTCTTCATGCTAAATGCATTTGAATTTTTCTAGTTTTCTACATTTGGCAGCAAGTTTCAGGCAGCACACCTGGAAGATGGATCGCAGGACAGGATGCTGGAACAATCAAGCTGAGAGTCTCTTGATTTAATTTTTAAGCTGAAGTGAAATGTGTATTACCAAGGAAAGCCAAGAAGGCTAATATTTATTTTAATATTCCATCTTTGACAACGTTTTTCCATTCCCTTAAATGGTGTGCTGACTAAATATGTACGGGGATATGCTACTAAGAAAGAGTTCCTGAGAGAAATCCTGGCCGCAGCGAAGCCATTGACCAGGATTTGGGGTATTTATTTATTCAGACTCATCCTCACTCTTGGTTGTACATCCCTTACCCCCTCTGGTCTGTTTGTTTTTAGTTCCTATCTCTAAGATTCCTTTGATTTTTGCCTTTTATTCGGTAAGATACCACAATTGTACAGAGATCTCTTTTGTTTTTGGGCTAGCACTCTGCATCCCAAACTCTTGTGACATTGGGAATTCTGTGTGGGATGTGTGTCGTCGTGTGTATATACAGCACAAGCTACCCTGCCTTCGACTTGACTTCAGACTAATATGGCTAACTACATCTGTGTTTAGGCATGGGTAGTCTCATACTTCTTACACTTCAGATGCTTTTTGTGGGAAACAGCTTTCTCACTCGGTGTAGTCTTTCCTTAGAATGAGACTCTTTTTTTGGCCTATTTTTTCCCCACGATGGCTAATTCATTGTTACTACAAAATATCTTTTTTCCAAACTGCTACTTGGTCTGATCTTGGCTAATTAAATGTAAATGTTATCCTAATCATAATCTAGTTTTGCAATGGTCCTCCCCATAGTATGGCTGCATATGGTCTCATACTCCCCACTGCAAAGCACAAGTTTTCATGGAAGCATAGGACTTCAGACAAACTGGAAAATACCACCTTGCTTTATGACATGGTGCATCAGCTCTGGGACATTACCACCTTTCTTGATTAAGCAGCCAAACCTAAATGGTAGGATGGAGCTGCTAGGAAGGCAGGACCCTTGCATAACAAGAACACCACTCTAAGAAGAGGTAGCAAGTCTTTACTGTAATATTTGTAATTCATGCATGTAATAGAATACTGGACACTTACATTAACTTTAACTTTTAAATTAACTTATAACAGCTATATGCATATGGAAGTGACTGGATTAGTCCACATAGCTTTTTATTTGTGTTTCCATTTCCTTTTTCCTGTCCCCCAAGTACATGTTTGATAGCTTGCATTTCCACTGCAAAGTTCCTACTCTTGTTACAACCATTATGGGAGTGTCTATGCAAATGAGACCATGTAATTGTAGTATAGGAGTTAGTGTTCTAGAGTCAACTAAATTATTTCCTAGATTTCTGCTCCCCAATCCAAATCTTGGGTGTGCAAATGATAATTCCACTTATCTTTGTATCCTGTGTTTCCTGAAAACTGAATCTATATACACATCCTCATGTTGCCAGGCAATTTGAAGAAATATTAATGGTCCTATGTATATTGAAATCAATTGACATGTTTGGAGGCTATCAGTTCTCATGATAGAATTCTTGCTTCTATTTAAACCATCCTTTTGACAATGTGTCAGTGACAGAATAAGCAAGGTTTCACCCCTAGGTAATGAGATGGAATTTGCTCAAGCTGGCAGCAATCATAAATAGTAAGGATAGATGTCAAGTTACTAGTATGGGTGTGACTTTGCTAAGTCATCTGAGCAAACTTATATTGTATTTATAATGTATATTGTATTGTATTTGGGGAAAAATAATATATAGGAAACTTGTAAATCTTAAAATAATTAGCCATATTTTTTCTCTTTTTTTACATCAAAACAAACTCAAAGTGACACCACTGAAGCTCGTGGGGTTTCTCTGGATTTACTTTGCTAGATGCAAGATGTTAACCGTAGACTATTTCTGAAAGCTGTTCCTGCTGAGATAAAGGGATGATGCTGAGTCTGGGTGAGAAGTGGAAAATGTAGTTGAGATTGTTTGACTTTTAAGCTTTTTGACAGCCTGATTTTAGTGTTGTTTATTATTTATATAGTTCTGCAACAGTACAGGTTGCATTACTATATACGTAGAATATATCAAACAAAAGAAGGAATCCCTAGGCCAAATAACTTACATTTTAAAAGCACAAATGTAGGTCCTGTATCAGAACAAAAGACAATAGTTGTTCTGTAGTGTTAAATCTTGGGTTTAAGTCCCAGTTATAAATGAAAATTTCCAATGATGCCATATAGTATCATAGGGCTGCAAGAGACTTCCAGATGTCATTTAATCCAACCTTAAAATGATCTAAGCAGGATCATTCCTGTCTGAACTGTCCCAGAAAAATGTTTGTCTAAATCACTGGTGGTCAACCTATTTGGCCCTGTGGATCAGATGAATGGTGCTGGGCCAATCTGTGTGCCAGATCCCATGCACAAGGTCAGTCCCCAGGCCTAATCTAGCACGTGGCTGGAATGTGGAGTTGGTCTGAGGATGTGATCCATCATGCCTGCATGCCAAATGAGACAGCTTCATGGGCCAGAAGTTGTGTACCAGTGATCTAAACTGACGTTACAAACTTCCAACGATGGCTATTCCACAACCTCCAGCCAACCTCTTCTAGTGTTTGATCGTCCTCATTGTGAGAGAACTCTTGTGGATATATAACATGTATTTTCCCCCATTAGTCCTTAGGAAAGCCGCTTGATGCCACAAAACTGGTCCAACAACTCTCCCAACTATACTGTTAGTCTACAAGATGTTCCAGAAAATCCTTTCCTCTCAACATTCCTGGACCATCATGGTTACAACAACACCACAACTGCACTATTTCCCCCCTTGGTATTTATGCCCACAACTTCTTGCCTGGTAGATGCAAAGAGTATGGCTACACTGCAGTGTCTAAGGAGGGATAGTTTGAAATCACTCACCCCCCCCCGCCCTCACCAAACCCAGAAATTTGGCAGTGAAGCCACTCCAGTGGTTGTTCTCATGTATCCTGGAGACAGAAGTTTCAAGAGTGATAACAAGGGAGCACCCCAGAACAGCTTCACGTCTTTCTTTCTGGAATTGGAGTGTATAAGTAGGAGCAGATGGGCAGAGTGTGTTTGGGAGCATGGCTTCGGCATCACTCCTGTGGGTATAGTGGAGATGTACTCATAGAACAGTTGATCTCTATCTTCTATAACAATCCTCTCTGTATTTGCATCTCTTCTAATCCTTCTCCATATGTCATTTTTATTGCACTTCTTTTGTTTTCTTCCTAATTTGGCCAAAATTGCACATGGATCTCCAAATAAAGCTCACCAATGATTAAAAGAGTGGAAGAATGGTTTCTAGTGACTTGCATATGATTCTCCTGTTACTACAAAACAATATGCCATTCACTTTTTAAATTTTTGCAACAATAGCACACTGCTGAATCATATTTAGTTTGTGGTCCACTGTTACCACAGGCCTTTTTCTACAGCACTGCAGCCTAGCCAGTCATTCCTCAGTTTATATTTTTATATTTGACTGTTCCTTTGTAAATGTAGTCCTTTGTACTTAAAATAGATGAAGTTCAGCAAATTCATTTCAAGCCATTCTTCCAATATATGAAGGTCATTTTGAATCTTAATTCTGTCTTCTAGAGTGTTTGCTGTCCCACTCAGCCTGGTGTCATCAGCCAATTCTCCGTGTGTGCATTCAATTCCATTCTCCAGCTCATTAATAAAGATTTTGAAGAGAACCATGTGCAGGACAGACTCCTGAGAAACTGTCTTCTCAGTCTGACACTGAATCTTTCAGCTATGTATCACCTTAGTCTAGTTTCATCAGGTTTGTATTTCCTTAGCTTACATATGAGAATGGCATGAGAGATGGTGTCAAAAGCCTTGCTAAAGTTGTGCTATATCACATCCACTGCTCCTCATCCATTCAGAGAAAGAAATTAGGTTGGTTAGGCCTGATTTAATTGTGAAAACATGTTGGTTATTACTTATGATCTTGTCATCTGGTACATGCTTACAATTCGTTGATGATATATATGCTCCCATATTTTGCCAAGTACTGAATTAGACCAACTGATCTGTGTCCTCTTCTTTATTCCCTTTATAGAAAATGAGTACTATTTTCACTATTTCTATCTTCTGGAACTTCAGCTGACCTCCATGAATTCTAAGAGATAATAGTCAATAGCTCTACATTTGCTTCAGCCAATTCTGTGAGTACCCTAAAAGGAATCTCATCAGGCCCTGCTGATTTGAAAATATCAGGCTTATCTAAGTAATTTCTGACTTGTTCTGTTCCTGTTCAAGGCTGAATACCTACCCACTCCTGATTCTAAGTTTGCTAGTTGTCTGACAGTTGATCTTTTTTTGTGAAGACTGAAGTAAAAAAGGAATGAAACATCTCAGCCTCTCTCTTCAGCATGGGGTAATAGTCTGAGGACTGATCGAGTTTCAGCGGCCTTTCTGTAACTTCTCATACTCGGACTCTCTGGACAGGCAGCAGATTTTCTGACAACACAGACCATGGATGGATGCTTCTGTGCCCTTCACCACCTCCACTGCGTCACCTGCGCTTGTTACCACTACCACCAGCACCCCTTATTTCCTCTTGAAAGAGGTAGTCTTAACTCCCAGCTTTGGGGATGCATGGCTCCCTTTTTCCACTGGTGGGATAAGCACCTTCTTCAATGATGGCAGGGTGAAGTATTTATTCTTTGCCACGATGGATGGAGCACTCTATGCTGCCAGCTTCTACTTTCCTGACTGCCTCACTCTTCCTCTCTTTCTGCAGTCCTTTGTTTGCTTGCTCTCACTAATTCCTAGTGTTCCTGGATGACTCACTAGATTACTCTTGCTTCCTTGTTAGCAGCTCACTGCCCCAAACACTGCAAAGTGGCAGCCATAGCTGATTATAAAGTCCAAATATGACAAGCACACCATCATATTCTAGGTTCGCTGGGGGAAGGAGCTTTGCCGAGGGGTGGGGACAAAGGCTCTGAGGTAAGTGCAGAAGTGAGAGACCTGGAGGAAGCATGCAGGAGTGGGCAACAGGAGAGGTGTTCTCATACTTTCTGAGAAATCGGGACAATCAACTAGTTACCTTAGGTGCCTGTACATGAATCGTAGAGCCTGGAAACAAGCAGGAAGAACTGAAAGTCCTTGCACAGTCACAGAACTATGATGTGATTAGAATAACAGAGCCTTGGTTGGAGCTTGCATGACTGGAGCATGGTCATGGATGGGTACAAACTGTTCAGCAAGGACAGGCAGGGGAGAAGAGGAAGAGGAATTGTACTTTATGTAAAAGAGCCATATGATTGATCAGAGCTCCTGTATGAAACTGGAGAGAGACCTGTTGAAAGTCTCTGGGTAAAGGTTAGAGGGGAGAACAACAAGGGTGAAGTTGTGGTGGGAGTCTCCTGAGGTCCCTTCCAGCCCTAATTTTCTATGTTTCTATGATAGTCACAAACAATCAGCCAAATGCCCTTCTTTTTCCCCCCCCATCAGGAATCCCAGCACAAACTTCCTGGCTAGCTGGTCTTTTTTGCTGTCCCTAGCAGCTTGTATCTTCAAGGTATACTCAAAATCCTTAAGTCTCATATATGCCACTTACTCTTAACAGCTAAATTTCTACTGAAAGTGTTATGTTCTAGAGTTTGACCATTAAGAAATAAAGTGAAACAAGAGAAAATACTTGATTTAGATGAAGTTCCTGATATATGATAATTTATCTCTGAGTTTCTAATTTTTCAGTTTATTCATTTATGCTCTACAGTTGAAATCATGCACAGAGTTAGCTTTGCCAGCTGGGAGATGATCAACCAGAGTAGTTTTCTTTCCATCTCTTCCTCTTCCTTTTCTTTTCTTTATCATTAAGGTCTTTCATACAATAAAAAATACAATCTTTTGCTTTCTTTAAGTAGCAAAACGATTAGAAAACTCTAATTTCCTAGGAAATTCTAGTGATGTAGAATACCCAGTACTATTTTAATGTTATGTTGCATTGACAGTAATTTTTTAAAAGTAGTTTTGTGTATTAAACCTGCCAAAAAGTGTTCCTTTTCTTTTGGTGATTTTATAGCCACATTCTTCATTAAGTTTTTTCCCCAAAAGCTGTGTGAAATACCCTCAATATCAAGAGTTACTTGATGATTTATAGTTTCCCCTGTACAGTCAAACTGATGAGAAACAAAGTACTGTTGGATGCACTCAGGGTAAAATGCATGTCTACGCAGAAATCCAGAAAAGGTCCTAGGGGATTCAAGCAATATGAAAATAAGCTTGGAGGAAATGTTTTTGTTTACTTTTTTCTCTAACCTTTTTCCTAACAGTCCTTTCCTCTTAAAAGCTGGATTGCTACTGAAAGTGACCCCTGTAAGTTTTCAAATTTGGCCTTTAGGAAATAAAGTAAAACAAGACAAGATACTTAATGCTTCTGTGAATTTAATGTCTGTGAAATATGAAAGATCGACAGCCCTTTTATCTCTCCAAAAAACAGATGCGCCACTACTGTCAGGTAGAAGGTTGGATCTGGTAGCATCTTAGACCAGTGATTCTCAGTCAGGGTGCCATGAGATCCTTTTAAAGGTGATGCAGAGTGAAATCACCTACACATTATTCTAGGGTTACCATATGTTGAGATTTTCCTGAACATAGCCTTTTTTTTTGGATCCTCCAATCTCTGTTTGGGTGGTTTTTTGAAATCTGAACAAATGTTTATGATTCTGCTCTGTTCCACCAGTGGAAGCAGGGGGAGGGTGATTGGAGACAGAGGCACCACATGCAAATGCACATGCATATGCATATAGCCAGGCAGGGTGCTGGGAGCAGCCTCGGCAGCTGGATGCAGGTAAATCTATGGGGAGTGGGGTTGGAGAGCCAGGGCTTGTCCAGGGTGTGTGTATGTCAGGGTTGTGTGGAGGGGATAGGTGTGTGAGGGGGCAGGTGCCTGCTGGCACTGGGCAAAGCTGTTTGGGTGCTGTGGCTGTGGCAGGGGAGGGGGCGAGGAGGGGAAGTACCTGCCTCTAGTGGGGGGAAGGGGATGGGGGGGCCCTTAAAGGGCAGTGTGGACATGTGAGGATAGGCCTGCGGCACCAGGGCCAGTGCCTGTGCTCACAGGAGTAGGGTGGCCAGGAGATGTTGCCCGGAGTGGGAGGTGGGTCATGGCCATGCCACCTGGCACGGCACGGGAGTCCCAGCTCAGGGTGGGGAGTGCCACAGGAGTCCCCTCCTCTTCCCTCCTGCCTGCACCAGGGTCAGACTCACTCCTCCACCTCCCGCATGAATCAGAGGTGCTGGAGTCTAGCCTGGTTGGGAAAGGGGCAGCTGGGGGCCCCCTCCAGCAGGGTTGGGGGAAGCAGGATGCTGCAGGTAGGGAGTGAAAGGCACCAGCGGGGCTGGAGGTGTGTGGATTGGGAGTGAGGGCATGAGGGGGGTGGAGGGCTTGTTGGTTGGAAGTGAGGGGTGCTGGCAGAACCAAGGGGCTGTAGGTTGGGAGTGAGGGTCATCAGCAGGAATAGGGGGCTATGGGTTAGGAGTGAGGGGCACTAGCATGGGTGGGGAACGGTGGGTCAAGAGTGAGAGGGGCACGAGCAGAACCAGAGGTCTGTGAGTTGGGAGTAAGGGGCAGCATCAGTGATGGGGGACTGCAGGTTGGAAGCGAGGGGTACTGGCAGGGCCTGGGGGCTGTGGGTTGGTAGTGAGGTGTTCCCTTGACAGGTGTCCTCTTTTTTGGAACAGGAAATATGGTAACCCTAGTTATTCATGTAGCAGGCTTACCTTTTTGGAGCTTGGGTTGAGTCCCAGGATCGAGGGTCTGCTGTCTGATTGGTGAAGCCCCCCCACCAATCTGGAGGCAGCACAAGGGAAGAAATGCCCCACCCTTTTACAAAGGGAGGGGCAAGGAGCAGCTGGACCTGAACTGGAACTGCACCAGCCAGATATGGAGAATGTTGGGGGTGGAGCCCCTGAAGAGTATAAAAGGGGAATGTGCTCAGCAGGCTGTGGAGAGATGATGAGGGACGATGGGGAGAGAGGAGCTCCAGAGATGGCCATCATCAGGACTCTGGTCGAGCTTCAGCAGTGTGCAAATCAATGCACAGGGATCAGGCTCTAGGAGCTGCTCAAGGCAGCTTAAGCTTGTGAACCCAACAAAAGACTGGGCAGTTGGTGTGCAGATCAGCACGTGGAAAGCTGGCCCTGGGAGCAGCTCAATGCTGCCTGGGCCCTGCATGGTGTGCAGATTGGCACACAGAGAGCTGGCTCAGGGACCAGCTCGTGGCTGCTTGGGCCTCACCCGGTGTGCAGGTCAGCGCACGGAGAACTACCTTGGAAGCAGCTCATGGCTGCTCTTGTTGGCCCCAGCCCTAGCCTGAGTGACTAGAGCCCCACAGTACAGCTCCACTTTTAACTAAAAGATCCCTGGTGCCTTGAGCAGGGCCTGGGAAAGGGGAGAACCCCCGGTGTGAGGCTGGGGAGTCAGAGCCTGCAAGGGCTTGGTCCCATAAGAGAGAGAGAGCCCTGGGTGCCCAGTGCAGGGTGCCAGGCTGTTGAGAAGAGCTGAAGGTGCCGCTGGGGAGAGGCTTTTGTGGGATTGGCCACCAGGGGATGAGCCTTGACTTCTCCAGAGAGGAAGTATGAATTACTGGGGAGGCAGGCCCTGCAGGGGAGGCTGACATGGGTGAGGAAGGTCTGCCGCCTCCATTGCGGGAGGGGTGTGTCCATGTCCCAGGGCCCTAAAGGGGAGGGGCTTCAGGGAAACCCGTCAGGGAGGTGCTGAGTTCATTCCCTATTTTGAGGTTGTCGTGTTAAGGTCTATATAGTTAGGGGTATTCTTTAAAGGGTTTTATATGGTTTATGAGTTTTAATGCCTCAACGTGTGTATTGGTATTGTTATTTGTGAAGGTTTAAAGAAATATTATGGTTAAGTTACTTGGGTTATATAGGTTAATATCCCTATGTGTTAACTGTGTTGTAAAGGCTGTAAGTTATCTGGTTCATATTTGGTATTATATGTAAATTGTGGAATATTATATAGTATTATATGTTAAACCTTGTAAATATTCTATGTTTTATATTAAGTGTCTGTATTTATTTTTGTAATAAACTGTACGTAGTGAAGTATTTGGTTTTGGCTTAGCTCTATAGAGGGGGGAAGAAGCTGCTCTAGTAGCTGACTCCTTCCTGAGCACCCTGCCTGACCACCACCACTGGCATGGCTAATTCATATTGTTTCTGTTGTGTTCCTTTAAGAACCTTTGAGCCCTCTCTTTGTGTGATAATCTTACTTTTTATTTACTAAAAAATAAATACATTTTACTCCCTGGGCAAGGAGAGGAGTGTGAAAACCTGAACATTAATGACTTAGAAAAACAGAGGGAAAGTAAAAAAATAATCCAAAAGATATTACTTTGAAAACCTCAGAAATTGTCAATCTTTTTTGTTTGCTAGTGCCTCACTCTTGATTTCTTTAAACATTTTGTTTGGCAATACTGTTCAAAGACTTTGAAACCCATCTGTGCTGCTCCTATGTTGTTTTTACTTCCCCAGCAATTGGTGTTTCATTTATTTTTTTAGAATGTAAAATACCTGAATGTAAGCAAACTGTAATTAAAATATAATCTTTTGAGGCAGGGAGCTATGTGTTTGTATGGTGCCTGCAATATTTTGCAAGCTGCTACTGTAATCAATAATAATTATTGGATATTCAGTTTTTTCATAGGAAGAATCAGATTTTAAGCCTGGAGGAATATGTTATGATAATCTAAAAAGATTGCCTTCATAATGCTTCTTTTCTGAATCAAGGCCATAACTTCTGGTTGAATTAGAACATATTTAAAGAAAGCAAACTAATCTTGATTTAAAGACATCAGGAGATGAATAATTCACCTTGTTCCTTTGTAAATTGTTTCAGTGGTTATAAAAATAGCATTAAAACAGAAGAATGGTACTTGGAATGCCTCTTTAAGGCACCTTTGCCTAATACACTGTACAAAGACAACAGTGTGGAGTAGTTTTTATAACACAGAATCAAAATGAGACATCTGGCAAAGTGTGTAAAACCATCTGTGAAAATAGCATAGCCCCCATTATATATAATAATCTGGATAATGTCTCAATTAGTTACGATTTCAGAGTGTTGGGAGTGTAAATGAAACTGTACCTCCTATGGGAAAATCTGATTAAAATGTTACATACGTATTTGTGTACATCGTCCAGAGGTGTTGGCTGCATTGTATGGTAAGGTTGTGCTAACTAAGGTATTTTGCCCCACAAAGTAGTATGCTTCTTACAGAGTCTGCAAAATCATTTACTGAATCTTGGAAGATTGTCCAATACTTTGCAAACAGCATTTACAGACAGGAATTTTTCTTTGACAGAGCATTGTGTATGTCAAGGACCCAACTGGATGCCTATCAAAATTAATAGAGACCTATCCATTGACTTCAGTGGGGTTTGGATCATACCACATTTCTTCATAAAAGCTAGTCTGTAACAAGTCTGTCATGTTTTTGTACTGATATAAGCATTTAAAGTGAAATCCATAGTTATTATTTTGCATCTACATTCTAGACCTTGAATTGAGTTTATGATTACAGCCTGCCACTTTTTGGTAATTTTTAGCAAAACATACAGTAGAAAGGAGGAAAATAATGGAAAAGATGATAAAATAATCCACTAACAGGAATGGATATTATTCTTATGTCTATAATAACCTAAGTAAATTAGGGGTTCACTGATAGAGATTTTTGCAGCTGATAGCCAAATTTTAAAGAGGCATATCAGCTGATACCAACTCAATTTCCAATACCCAGCCTGGCAGCAAGGAGAGCTGCCTCCAGCTGGTAAGTCTGGTGTGGTGGAAGGGGGCTGGGGGAGCAGAACAGGGGCCCGCAGTGAGGGAGGAGTGGGGCTGGGGCAGGCGCTTCCCAGCCAGGGTGGGGAGGCATGGCATGGAGCTGCAGCTCATCTGCGGGGTGCGGCTTCTGCCACTGCACACGGCTGATGCGGGAGCCACTGATCTGGCAGCTCAACTGGCACTCACGTGCTTGTCTGGCAGCTCCTGCTACTACTCCCACTGCTAGTCTGGGAGGGCATAGGAGTGGGGAGGGTGTGCCCCTGGATCTGCACGGGGTAGAATGGGCTGGGGCCAGGGCTGCACCAAGCTCTTCCTGGTGGCGCAGGGCTGTGCTGGGAAGGGGGCTATGGCAAATTTGTGGCTGCAGGCCCCTGTAGCCCCCTTCCCAGTGCAGCTGTTCCCTACTGGGAAGAGCTTGGCAAAGCCCTGGCCCCAGCCCACCCCGTTCTGTGCAGATCTGGGGGCACTGCCCCACCATGCCCTCCTGGATAAGAGGTGGGAGCAGCAGCGGGAGCTGCTGGATGAGCAGGTGAGTGTTGGATAAGCTGCTGGACCAGTGGGTCCTGCATGAGTGGTGCACAGTAGCGGGAGTCAATCCCACTCCCCATCACCACCCCCCAGATAAGCTGCAGCTCTATGCCATGCTTGCCCTTCCCTGGCTGGGTAGCGCTTGCCCCAGCCCCATGACTCCCTCACTTCAGGGGCCTTGATTTGTGCCCCCAGCCCCTTCCCTTCCCCCTCCCCTTCCACTGTACCAGACTTTCCAGCTGGAGGCAGCTCTCCACACTGCTGGGCTGTGCTCCTCGCTGCCTGTGCTGTGCTGCAGCTACACACATATGTGGGCCATTTATTGGCCAAATTATCAGCATGAGATGCCCGATTTCAATACAGTAAATTTTCTTTATCCAGGTGCCTATCTGATATCAGACCAATGTATCAGTGCACCTCTAATGTAAATTATAACAGCAGATTTTGTTTAGTGATAACAGTGACTTTAGTATGTAGAAGTTATGGTTTATACTATGCCGTATACTAAAATTGTGATAGCACTGGCTTCTGTAAATCCCTATCAATTACCCAATGTAGGTAATCTGAGTCAGCTTTGTGACCACCTAAACAGTTAAAAGCTCTCACAAAAAGGTCAGTGGTTTATTTAAAATGCTCAGGGTTTTTCCATCTGTTTTCTCTCTCATGGATGGAGATTTAACCTTCAGTCTCTCTAGATTTTCAGAGAAGTGTGCTTCTTTGTTACCATCACACCGATTGCTACCCAAGCACTAAACAGGGGGCTGGACTCGATGATCTCCCGAGGTCCCTTCCAGCCCTAATGTCTATGAAATCTATGAAATAAACAAACAATGCCTACATTTCAAAAGATGCTGTTACCAGAAGAACAGAAATAAAACAAATTAAACTAATTCCTCCTCCTGGAATCCCTGAGTAAACTTCCTCTTGGCAATCTGGGAAAGACCTAACACCTATCAATGAATCTTTTGTTACATATTCAGCCATGGAAAAGTGTATGAACTAAAGCAAACTGGACTTTTTTTGGAGGTGTTCAGGAAATAAATACAAGAATCAGGTAGAAAACATGACTTGTAGTGGAAAAGCCCAGTCTAGTGCGTTTATCCAAGAGGCATTTAAGAGGTGGTTTGATCAAAGTTCATAGAAACCAAAGGGTGAAGAAGTCTCTGATAGTACTTGCCTTTTTAAATATATCAGAAAAAAGCACAGCAAGACAATGATGGGTAGCTTAAAATAAACACATTCAGACTAGAAATAAAGTGCATATTTTTAAATATTGATGGCAATTAAACCCTGGAGAATTTATGTTTGGTGCAGAATTTACTGGATGAAGTGCTTTGAGTCTTTTTCAGGAGGTTAGATTAGATAGTCACAATGTTTCCTTCAGGCCTAATATCTATGGAACTATAAAAAAAAAAATTCAAAATTCACCTTTCTCTGAAAATGAACCTTTTTTTCTTGTAAAAATGTATCCATTTATCCAAAATGTTTGTTCCTTTCTGAATCTGTATAACTTCTAGCATCGTTGTTACTGTAAACATTGTCACAGTTTTTAGCTGCTGAGAAACCAGGGTTTTACTCTTCTCCATCACAGCCATCCTCCACTACTGTCCTGGAAATTAAATACATCTGACAATAGCTCCAAGAAGCATCATGGCTGGGTCTTGCTCAAAGAATCCTTCCTATCTTCCCAAGAACAAAAACAAATCTGGGGGAGTTCCAGGAGAGAAATAGATCCAAATGTTATGAAAGGCATACATTAAATAATTAATGGGGAAAATACTGCTACTAGATTAACTCAGTACTTTTAATCATAGTCAAGGTTGGACCTGCATTTTGGATGTCAGGGTATTCATAATTTTAATTTTGCCATCAAATACTCAATGGTAGGTAAAATCTCTTCAAATAAGTTGAGAGTCCTTTAGTAGTATTCTTTATATCCTATGTTTAGTGAGCATCAGGAACTATGCTTCATGTGTTGTACCTAGACAGAAACATTTCTTATTCTACTGTGTCATTGCAATTCCTTCATAGTGGGCGTATCTACATGAGAGGCTAATTGCACAGTAGCTAGAAGAATACTGTGCAGTATCACATCACAGCACGGATGGTGCTAATACTCTACGGTATGGTATTATTAGGATACTGCACAGTAGTGTCACCTACAAGACATTTGGTGGAACTACTGTGCAGTAACTACAGTTACTGTGCATTTATTTAGTACTTGTATTACCGAATACAAGTACTAAATAAAAGCACAGTAAAGACAGCAGTGTCTCTTGTAGACATGCCCAGTGTTGTGTAGACTATTTGTTGTGTAAAAAAAAAGCAAGTAACGTTTTACAGTGCTAGACAAGTTTTAATCTATAAAAACAAAATTTCCAGTACTCTGAGATTCATAAGGCACTAAGCTCAAAAGTCAAATCTAGAGAGACAAGAGCTGGTGAGATTCTTGCTGCATAAGACAACATCATGAATGGCCATAAAGTTCATGTGGAGGCTGGTTTCTTTCCAAATTACCCTGCACTGGTACTGTTCAAGTTCAGATATCCAAAGAGTTATAGTTTAGGGATGAAGAAAAGCCTTCCAGACCACTCAAACTATAAAGAATTGGAGATAAGTCAGATTCATGGAGCTCAGTAAAATCATAGCAAGATATTAAAGACAGCTAATGCTGCTTCTCCTTACTATTATAACAGGGCCACTTTCATCCTGGAGTCCCTCCATTAGGTTCCTCCTCAGTGCTTTAAAGTTCATTACACTTAATAAATTGCTTTGTGGTTTGTGGAACCTCAACAGAGGTCCAGAAATTTGGTGTTTCTTTGATTAAACCCATTATGGACCTAAGTCAGTAGGCATTCTCCCAGTAAGCCTAACTGATACAAAAAGGGGCAGACACCCTTCAAAAGGTGGTTATGGTTGACTTTTTTAAGAAAACGTGATGGTACTGTTATAGTCTAATGCAGGGCCAGGCAACTATTTTGGCTGAAGGGCCACTTAATGAGTTTTGGTGAGCTGTCAAGAGCCACAAGAGTAGGTAGCCCTATCCCTTGATAGGTGCTCAGCCCCCTGGTTGCCATCTTGGAACTAGAAGTCCTGCTCCTAACTCCCTGACCTTTGCTACCAGAAGTCTTTCCCCTTCCTCCTCAGAAATGCTCCTTTTGGGAGTGGGGAGCTGACATCTTGGAACCCAGAAAAAAACAAATCATACACTAAAAGTCAAACATCTACTATAACATATCTTAATTTTATTACAAAAAAATAGTTTTGTCATGATTTGTGTTTGTGTACTGTATATAGAGCTGATTGCATAATAACTCAAAAATAAAGTCATAATCTGTATATTGTGTATGGGGGTGTGGTTGGGGTGGGGTTGTGCATATGGTGGGGTGTGGGGTGTGTGGGGGATTATGAGGGGGTGTGGCTATGTATGTGGGGGCAATAAGGTATGTTGGGTGGTGCATATGTGGGGGGGTTGTGGGGGAAGGGTGTGGGTGTGTGGCATTTGTAGCATGTGAAGAAGGGTGAGGACACCCCACACACTGCCCCCATAATGCACAGCCCCCAGCAGCAGCAGCAGCAGCAGCAGGCGGGAGGGGTACTTAAGGTGCCTGTACTTGACACAGGTGCTGCCACCGGTGGCACACAGCTCTGCCAGCACTGCATATGGGGGTAAGGAATGCAGCCAGGCAGGCTCGTCTCTCATGTGGGGCTTCCTGCAGCACACGTGCAGCTCTTGCACTCATTTTTTTTTTAAGGAAAACTTTTCATGCTCCAGGTCAAATTAACCACATCATTTTGGAATCCTTTGAATCATTCAAAAAAACCTTTATGTGGCCCTAATACTGGCAAGAATCCTTCACCCCAGACTTTTCAGCCTTGGCCTTCAGATACTTACAAATCCTTTGACAGGCATCCTATGTGGAGCCCCAAGCCTGGAGGCTTGGGGTTTAGGTGCCCCCAAGTTTTGCTTGCCTTCAGCTGTAAGGCTGCAGCAGCTATCTAGGAAGAAGTCTCCTATTTCCATAAAGTTGGTGTGTAGCCAAGATCCTCCCACTGAAAAATGGCCAGTGGGAAAATAACTTTGAGGCTCTCATAAGGAGTCCTGTCCTCAAGTAGACAAGGGTGTACCCTTCATTACACAAAGCCATTTTTAAGTCACCTACTTGGTCAGGGTATTGCTCCTGACACTCCTGAGGTCATGGTATTTCTTCTGCCAGAAAAGTGGAGGGGAGCCCTGGCCCCTGCTTCCCTGCAGTGTTTCGGGATCTGTGCAGCAGGGAGCAGTGCAAGCAGCTGGCTTCATCGTGTGGCGCTTCCCTTGGTGGTGCAAATAGGAGCTGCATATGTGCCATGGAGGCCCCATTCAATAGAGGTCATTCAGCTGGGCTGCACTTCTTGACCCCATGTGTAGTGTTGGCTGGAGCTGAGCACTGCTGGTGGCAGTGCTTGCACAGGGCCCGAGCACCCTGAATGCCTTTGTCTGCTGTTGCTGCTGCTGCTCCTGCTGCTGCCACCAGTGGGGGCTGTGCATCATAGTGAGGAATGTGTGGGAGGTCCCCACACCTCTCACCATCCCTCCCAAACACACCCTGCCTACCTGAGCTCCATGCTCCTGCCACCCCTCTGGATGCAGGCTCTGTGCTGCCATGAGCCCCATGCTTCACACTCCCACCCAGTTGCAGCTCCCCCTCCAGCCCCTGACCCTGCTGCTTCCTTACCTGGTACCCAGAGCAAGCAGGCCTAGCTTCTGCCTTGTGCAGTGTTGGGGATCCGCACTGCTTCATGCAGCCTCTGCAGTCCCTTCCAGCTCTCCACCAGCCCCATGCACCACTCTATCCACTGAGGAGGCTGGGCTTCTGCCATTTGCAGGGTTGGAGACCCATGGTGCCTTGTGCAGCTGCTGAGGTCCTGACCGCTCCTTGACCCTCAATGCACCGATCTGTGCACTGTCACTCCTGCCTCATGCAGGGTTGGAGACCCATGCTGCCTCATGCAGCCATGGAATCTCATCCTCTCCCAATCCCTCTGTGCATTGATCTGTGGACTAACGCCATGGGTCCCTCTGTGGTGGACTGGGGATGCAGCCACTTGCTGCTCCCTGTTAGGCAGCAGAGTCTTCTGGGGTGCTTCTGGGGTAATGGTTCTGCCCTTCCGGTCAGCTCTATCATCGCTTCACAAACCCCATCTTTGTCATCCCTTGCTGACAGTTCCCCGTGTGGTGGGCACGTGAGTTTTTATCATTTTTGGGTGCTCCACCCCCAAATTGAAATAGGAAAGCCTGAGGGGTTAGTTCCCTCTCAGATCCTCTTCTTTACCCAGCCCCTGGGTCAGGGTGGGCAAGCTTGCCTCCTGCCTCCTCCTGATTGGTGGAAATACTCCACCAAATGGCCTGAGCCATTTTGGGCTCATACTAACAATCCAGGCTGTCCGTGGGCCCACCAACCATCCTGCCACACCTCAGCTGAATCTGAGCCAAAACCAAGGCCACCTTGACCTCAATCATTGAGCTTCCGTAAGCTGCTGATGCTGTATTGTGTGGTCACTCAGAAGCAGACCTTCAGGCAATCATCTACATCTTTACCTAGGCAAACAAGAATATAGGACTGATGGACTAGCATTCAGAAGCCTATGGTACTCCAACAAAAAGCTCCTAATGAATAGTCCTCAGTTCTGGTAATCCAGATCCATGGTAAGACTGGAGAATGTTGAGTATTTCCCATAGATCAGAAGCCATCTCTTGCAAAAGGCTGACATCAGTGAACAAATCCAACATCACCTCAAATGTGCAAGTGCAGCCTTTGGATGCCTGAAGAAATGGGTGTTCAAAGAACATGACGTCAGATCTGAAACCAAACTCATGGTTTATCAAGAAGTCGTGATCCCCACTTTGCTGTATAGAGCTGAGATGTAGACAACATACAGGAGAAATCTAAAGTTGTTGGAGAAGTACCTTCAACACTGCTTCTGGAAAGATCCTTCAAATCCAGGGGGAAGACAGATGCAGCAGCGTTAGCATCCTCCTCAATGCAAACACCATGAGTATTGAGGTGATGATCATCTAACATCAACTTCACTGGCCCAGCCATGTCATCTGGATGTCCGACTTCAGACTCCTGAAGCAAGTTTTATTATTCCAGCTCAGCCAAGGTGTACACTCAAGAGGAGAGCAGAGAAAGTGCTTCAAACATCCTCAAGTTCAAGGTAAAATAATGCAACATTGATGTCAACTTGTGGGAGGCTATCACTCAGGGCCACCCTAAATGAAGGAAGCATCTGTTGCAGGGATTTCAGTACTTTGAAACCTCACAACAACAATGGAAGATGGAAAAGCAAGAGCAGCAGAAACAGTTTGTTGTGGACCAAGTCAAGAATCCAGTGCCACCCACCCCACAGAGAAACATATGTCTGAGCTGCAGTAGAGTCTTTTGATCCCCAGTAGATCTCATTCAGCCATCTTTGGACACACAGATAAGAGAATCATGGAAAACAATCATCCTTGACGGCAAGGGATTACTGAAGAAGAAAATATAGTAACAATCCTGGGAACAGAGCCTGAAACAGAGTCATCATTGGCAATCCCTTGATTTGAAGATGATCTCTACTATGGCCTCATTGATGGGTCTTGTGGTGACTTATAAGTCCAATCCTTGAGCCACAGACCTGTCTGCAGAAGTTACAGGTATTTCTGAAGGGAAGGATTTACGATAAACCTGGTTGAATATAGTATCAGACTTACCTGATTTGTGTCAAACCAGTTTATGGAACTTCTGTCCCAGACCCCTTCCTGGTTTAAGTTAAATAAGAATCCCCAATCATCCCAGCATTGATATGTAACTTCCATCCCTAGCCCAGGTGTCAGCATCCATAAAGTATGCCTGCTATGGGTCCTTGTAATGTTTTCTCTGGCCACTGTGAGATCTCAGGTTGTTACTAAATGGGACCTCAGCTTAGGTAGACTAAGATTTCTCTTCTTTTCCTTCCTCCATTCTTTCTTCTGTGCTTTGAGAGCAAGATACTTTTCCTCAAAATAGGTTGCTGCTTGGTTGAGGCTGAGGCACCATTGGAGTTTGCTGGCATCCAGCTCCTCCTGGCTCTTGGGCTAGGGACAGACATTCAAAAAGCCTGAGCCTGAATTGATTCAATCTTTGCAGGTTAGTCTAACCTGCAGAGCTTGAACCAATTTGTAAGTGGATAGACATTCACTTTTAAATCAAGAAATACAGGTACATACTTGTAGTGGCTCAGGCTAGAAGCCAGGGAGCGCTAGAGCAAGCCCTTGATTCCCTTCCACAGTGTTGAGCGGGGGGGAGGGGGTACCCTGCCTACATAGTCCTAGGCTTTTCCCAGCTCGCTGCTCAAGGGGAGTGTTGCCAGACCCTGGCCCCTGACCAGCACTTTGAGGCAAAGAGGGGAGGGGAGGGAGGACTGCTTGTATGGACTGCATTCATCTGTTGATGATACTGAGCTTTTCAATCTCCCTCTCCCTGCTTCTTCATACTGTCTGCAGCAAACCTGACAGGCAAGCCAGCCAGCAGGGAGCTGTTAACACAAAGCTTATCACAGACCATTGAGAAAACATAAGCCTTAGTTCAAGCTCTTCTTAAACAGCTTTTATCCAAGGAAGGAACAGAGGGATACTACCAGCAGGGCTGCTGATTAGCTCTAAAAAGCCGTAAGTGGACACTGTTCTGTCTGCATTTGTCCCAGTGAAATTGGATATACACACACATACACACCTCTCAGCATTAGCTAGCACGGGGGTGGTGTGACTGTGACCAGATGCTAGCTAGGGCCCGTGCTGTAGCAGAGAGAAGGGAGAGAGGGGAGAATCCCTGTTTTGAGTAGCGAATGACCGGGGGCGGGCAGGGGAAGCCAGGCAGATGCTGCTGTGCCTAAAGTCTCTAACTCCTCAGCCAGCCAGTTCACTGATAGTGCTTGATCTAAAGAGGAGAGGAGCAGGGCCAGCTCTGCTCTCTGGAGCAGACAGCCCAGCCCAGGCCAGCCCAGGGCTGGAAAGCATGCTGGGATGCTTGGGGATTCTGATTTAACTTAAACGAGGAAGGGGTCTGGGACAGAAGTTCCATAAACTGGTTTGACACAAATCAGGTAAGTCTGATACTATATTCAACCAGGTTTATCATAAACCATTTTCAGCCATTTTGAAACTGGTTAATGTGCACTGAACTTATGTTCTCTTACAGGTATAAACCAGTTTCTGATCACTTAAACCAATTTATGTGTAACTTCCGTCCCTAGCCCAGATGTCAGCATCCATAAGGTATGCCTGCTATGTATCCTTGTAATGTTGAGGTGAGATCTTAGGTTGTTACTAAACGGGACCTCCACTACCAGGTGAGTGCCACAGCCACAGGGCTAAAGTCTTACTCCTCTTGCTCCTCCCTGTCTGGCTTATTGAGTATAGCAGTTCTTTGTTTCTCAAGAGCCAGCTTCAGTTGCAAGCATGGAAAATGATGAAACACATGTAGAAAATGAGGTTCACACAATTTGCTCTCCCTGAAAAACAACTGTGTATTCCCTTCTCTTTTAGATCTTCATCTACAACAGTCTTATGATGAAGTATTTATCTAACGCTAGACTGGAAACTCTTTAAGGAAAAGATCTTGTGTACATGTATGTCTGTAAAATACCCAGCGTACATATGGTGTGAAATACAATAGTACTGTATACTAATTAATACCTGTATTCAGTTCATAACGAGTTAAAGAATGATTGAACGTACAAGTAGAGTTGTTGTGAAGCTGGGTGTTTGGAGTGAAGATAGTATGACAGATAATATGAAGTCAGAGGATCATATTAAGTAACTATATTTATTTTTATGTTAACTCACTCCAGCTGTGTTAATTTTTTTCAATATGTTCAGTTTAGAATCTCTTTCAGTGTGAATATGCCATTCAGTGTGAATATGCAGGATTGTTAATGTGCTTGATTAAGAGGAAATTAGAATGCTAGTTGATATTTTGTCAGCCAAGTTTGATGCCCAGTGAGCTTATGTTAATAGGAAACTTACATGGATGGTCAGCCTCTACTGGATTTTGTTTCTTATGATATATTATGCTGTGTCTAGGATAACTAATGTGATGCTAAAAGCATAGGTAAAACATTTGCTCACTAAAACTAACAAAACATTTTTAAATGCCATTTTCTGTGGGGTAATGTTTCTCTATTTTAGAGGTTCTTTACTAAAATGTTATTGACCTTGATTTCTGTCCTTGCTCTTACATGAGTTATTCAACTCACACTGCCCTTAGTTGTGTCACAGAGTTACCCATAATAGAAGAGGATCTTTCTATGTGAGAAGTGCACTAAATGTAACAATTGAAAACACATGCTCATGCTAATAGAACGGTTTTATAATTTGCTACAAACCATTACACTCAAGTAAAATACATTGTATATAATTTTTGCAAATTAAGTACATTGGCCAAATTGACAATTCTGGAGACTGCAACTATCTGTTGGCTGCAGCATTTTCAAATTCAATTCTGCAAAATAAAGTGGGAAGACACAGAAGTACTGGAGTGTGCAAAATACCAGGTACAGAGGGACCTGTCCATGGATTACCACCTTGATAGGGAACAGAAGCTTGTATGTACCAATGACTCTAAGAGCAACACCATCAGGATTCTGGAAGGCCACCTATGGTGGGAAGGTCAAAGGTGAGGTATCAAACCAAGAGCAGTCCAACACAACAGAAAGACCTCAGTGGTGGAGCAGGCAGATGCAGAAGGCATACTTCTCGATCGCTGCAAAGGTGGATGAAGGCTGCAGTGGAAGAGTAACTCCAGTCATATTGGATCTCCTTGCCACTGGACACATTTCTCCTCCACCAAGATCCATGCAGTTTTTGATGTGCAATGGCCTCCTCACATAAAACAAGTCACACACAGGCTTCTCCCACTGGTCCAACATCTACTACTACAATAACCAGTACCAATACCGAGAGGTCCATAACTTCTATAAAGTCCTGTGCTGATGGATGAGTGGTGATGGGAACAGATGAAGTGATCACCACTTGTCCCTAGTCATGGATCTACATTTAGGCAGTGGTTGTGTGATGGTCACTTCACCCTTGACATGGGAAAGGAGGGTGATTTGGCAGCTGCCATCATGACTGAGAAATCCTTTCTAGGATACCCTGTGGTCACCCAACATGGGAAGGGGGCTAGAAAAAGTGCTCCAAACATAGGCTGTCCCACTTTACCTTACCCAACTGGATAGCCGCTTTCAGGAGGATCATTTTGAAATACAAAAATGTCTTTTGTACACACCTTACTAGATGACCCAAACAGTGACACACCTAAACACAGAACAGATATTGTCACTTGAAAACTCTTGTGATATAACATCAATATTACTGCTTTTAGTGAGACCAGACATGCAGAAGAAGGCCAACTGAGGTAGTAGGGGGTGGCCATATGTTCTTCTGGAAAGGGAAATCTGTAAATGGCACAGCATTGTTTTTGCCATTAAGCACCAGACTGTCAGCCTTGGAGGCAGAAAAATGATAGAAATGGAAGGAAAGGGAATAAGACTGAGAAATATGTGGTTTGACCCTTCCTTTAGCCATCACCTGTGGTGTCTGCCAGGGAGGCCACGGCTCTAGGATTGGCCTTCTTAAGCATCAATGGACTCATCTACAACCCCTTACTTGATCCATGAGAGTGATCATCCTTAACCGGGATGGATTGCTGCTGCTGCTGATGACAGCGCATGCAAGACTGACACACTTAGAAACCAATATCAAGAAGAGGAAGTTGCAATCGATCAGCCATGTCAGGAGGATGGGGGGAGACTTTATCCCCAAGTATATTTTGTAGAGTGTGATTCAAAAGTGGGTTCACCCTCTGGTGATACCGTGATGTGTGCAACAATGATATGAAGTTATTAGATATCAATGTAGAAAGCTGGAAGGAGTGTACAGAATAAGGTCCAGCCTGGATGAAACATCTAGCATTGGGTGCAGCACAACGTGAAGCAGCAAAGATCCACAGGATGGAAGCAAAGCAAGAAAGAATAAAACAGCATACTGCAAGCTTGAACTCCAACTCAGACAACATATGGATCTGTGAAACTTGTAACAAACTGTGTCACTCTTGAATTGGACTTATCAGCCTCAATGGATCTTATCAGGCATCTTACTAGACTTCTTATGTGTACAACATGATCCAGAGGACTGATGGTTGCCTATATGTAGCAAACATTAAACTTTGCTGTGCAATCCATCTGGCAGCTTGTCATGGGAATATCTTGGAAGTCCCACTGGTGGGGTTAAGGTGCAGTTCATATCTCTGTGTCCAGTTCCTTCTCAGCTTTTCTGCTAAGTGCTAATTGTGGTGATGCATTTTGGCATCATACGTTCTTAGAAAGATAGGTCTGGAAGGCACTTCAGGAGATCATCTAGTCCAGGGATGGACAAAATATGGCCCGCAGGCCAGATCTGGCTCACCAAGGGATTTTATTTGGCCTGCAGCAGGTCTCTCAGCCCTGCTCAACTCAAGTGTGAAGGTCAGCCTGGGCCATGGCACATATAGCCGGTCCCACCGCCCCCAAGTGCGCAGTGGGTCTGGGGCAGTGTGGTGGCCAGATTCCACTTCTTAGCAGCCCCAGTAGTGGTGGCTTCTTCCAGCTGCCACTGCCAGTGTTGCTACCACTGCCAGACTCAGCCCTGCTGCCCAGGCAGCCCAGCCTGTCCACCTTGCACCCATTGTCAGGGGCACCAGATGGAGTGGGTGGATGAGGTCTCCATGGAAACTGTCCAGGACCCATGTAGGCAAGGTGTGCTCAGCCGGGCAAATGAGATGGGGTTGTGGGTAGGAAGGAAACGGCGAGTCATTCCCCAATTTATATTTGTGCATTTGATTGTTCCAGCCTACATGCAGAACTTTTCACTTATCTTTATTGAATTTTATCCTATATTTTTCAGACCCTCTTCTAATTCATGAAGGTCATTTTGAATTCTAATCCTATCCAGTTATCTAACACCTATCCAATTTGTGCTATCTTCAGATTTACTAAGGGTACACTCAGTTCCATCCTCAAGTCATTAATGAAGACATTGAAGAATACTGGGCCCAGGAAAGACCCTTAGGGAACCCCATTTAATGCCTTATCCCATTTAGACATTGAACTAGATGAGTACCCTTTCAACACACTTATCCAATGAGTTATGCATCCATTTTACATTAGTTCAATGTGGACTGTATTTCCTTAGCTTAGTCATGAGAATGCATGAGAACGAGGGAAACAGTGTCCAAAGCCTTGCTTAAAACACATCCACTGCTTTTCCCCATCCACAAACCCCAACATCATAGAAAGAAAACAGACTGGTTAGTTCCTTGTTATCCTCTGTGTGTTAAGGGATTCATTCTCTAATGATATGTTCCAGTAACTTTCTGGGTATCAAGATTAGGTTTACTATTAGGTATAAAATTCCCAGAGCCCTATATTTGCCCTTTTCTAGTTTTTGGGACCTAACTTTACCTTCATGAATCATTAAAGATCCAGTTACCTCAGCCTCTTCTTTGCGTGCTCTAGAATAAATCTCATCCACCCTGCTGATTTGTTTCCGTAATCTCTAGCTTATTCTGTTCCTGTGCTAGGTGGATTATCTACACCTAAAGCTTTGCTACTAACTGAACCAGTCATCTGATAGTTGATCTTTTGTAAAGACAGAAGTAAAAAGGGATGTAACAGTTCAGCTTTCTTAATATCATTGAACATTAGTTCCCCTCCCCTCTCAGTAAAGGGCCTATACTTTCCTTTGTCTTCCTTGGTTCTTACAGGTACTTTTAGAATGCTTTTTTTGTTGTGTTTATATTCCTTGTTAGTTGTATCCCAGTCTGTGTTTTAAGCTTCATGATGTTCTCCCTATATGCCCATACTATCCTCCTATACTCATTCATTAGCATAGGGACCCAGGAGGCTGAGAGCTGGTCTAAAACACATGAGTGGGGGGCCATTGGCTTGGAGCACACAAGTCAGAGCCGGTGGCCCAGGAGCCAAGGTCCAGGGCAGTGGACATGGGTTGAAGAGAGCAACCAGAATAAAAGGGCCAAGGCTAGGAAGGATGAGGCTGGAACAGTGGTTCAAGATCTGAGGGCCAAAAGCTGTACTGGGGCCAGAGGTTCCCCCCTGAATGAATATGGAGGACTACCTGTGAGGTACATTGCTGTACTGGGGGAACGGAGACCAGAAATTTAGCCCTTAATGCTATTAAGGTAATCAGAGTCAGAGCTCCAAGGCCAAATGACTGTGGACAGCAGGATCAGAGCCCTGAGGCTGAGAGACTGTGGACGGTGAGGTCAGAACCCAATTAGGTGGTGCAAATTGAGCCTAGGAGAAGAACCGAGTTTAGAGAGAAAGCACCCAGAGCTCACCAGTCTCTGAGGGCAGCCTTCCAACATTATCTTTAACATCAAGGCGTGGCAGATGAGAAAGTAGGAGACACCTGAAAAGCTGGAGCAAGTGAGCTGGGAAGCATTAAAACAGCCACTAGGGGGTGTCACAACCACCTCTAGAGCATATCCTGCAACATTGCATTAGCATATACACATCATAGTTGACTAACTGATTGCTGCATTAATTTCCGTCTTACAAACTTGTTAAAAGGCTTGACTCAGGTTGCTTGCTTGTAGACTTTGGTCTCCAATCTCCATTGAAACCAATTTAAATCCTCCCTGCTGCTCACTAGGTTTGAAAGCTTATATACCAGCAGTGTGCAATTATTTCAGCTGGAGGGCTTCTTAACAAATTTAGGTGAGCTGTCAAGGGCCGCAAGGGTTGCTTTGCCCCTTGAAAGGTGTTCTGCCCCCTGGTCACCATCTTGGGACCAGAATTCCTGCTCCTAACCCCTGACCTTTGCCACCTGAAGTCTGTCCCTTTACCCTGGAAGTACTTCTTTATGGAGGAGAAGCGGAGTTTGCTAGAAAAAAACAGAAAAATCTTGGAACCAGAAAAAAAATTGTATACTAAAATAAATCAAACATCTACTATTACATATTTTAATTTTATTTAAAATTATTTTTGTCCAGATTTGTATGTGTTTGCCTCTGTGTAATGTATATAGAGTAAACTACATAATAGCTCAAAATACACTCTTACTCTTGTATATATATTGTGTGCATGGGGGGGTAAGAGTGTGTATGTGGTGGGGTGTGGTTGAGGGAGTGTTTGGTTTAGGTATGGGGGTGGGGTGTAGTATGTGTGTGTGTGGTGGGTATGATAGATGAGTGTGTGTGTGTGTGAGGGAGGATAGGGGATGGGTGTTTGTGTGGGTGTGGGGTATGGGAGGTGTGGGTATGTGTGTGGGTATGGTGGGGTGTCTGGAGGAGCTGTGGGATGGTGCAGGTGTGGGGGGTATGGTGGGAGGTGGGGTGTGTAGGAAGGTATGGGGGTGTGTGTGCAGTGTGTGGGAGAGGTGTGGGTTTTTAGAGTCCCTGGAGTGTGTGACTCCAAAGAGCTGCATGTGGTGGCAGCAAGTGGGGCCAGCCGTGCTTGGCCCCAGAGTGCACAGCACATGCATTCCTGCCTAAGTCTGCAGCCACATGTGGTGGCAGTGTCCAGGGCCAGCCCAGCCTGGCCCCTTAGCATGCAGCTCCTGACTGAGTCCCTGGCTGCACATGGTGGCAGGATGTGGGGCCACCCGCACCAAGCCCTGTAGCACACAGCTCCTGTGCTCCTGCAATGTGTGGGACCAGTATGGCCTGGTCCCATAGCATGCAGCTCCCTATACTTCTGGCCCCTTTTCCCTGAACAGGAGTCTCTGACCTCTGGCCCAGCAGGCCCTTATCTGAATTTCCAATCTTACCAGCAGGGAAGCTAGGAATAGCCAGGGGTCACCAGGAAAAAGCCTCTGCCAGGCATAACCTTCTTGTCTTTAGTGCTCTCTGGCTTGGGGCTGGGAATGGATCAGGCCAGGCTGGGGTGGGGGTTGGTTGTTTAGCAGCCAGAGCTGCACCTCCTGGATGGAGGCACTAGCTTTCAGAGAGGCAGCAAGGGCCAGGGCCCAGTATAATTCTTTCGGCTTATGTAGGAGCCCTATGGGCTAGACGGAATCACCTGGAGGGGCAGATGTAGCCCATGGGCCATATTTTGCCTGCCTCTGCTACATACAAATACAATCTTTCTTCTTTTGGTTAGGTGGAATCAATCCCTGCTCATAAGGCAGTCTTCCTTGGACATCACCCCAGAAGCCAAAGTCCTGCAGGAGACACCATCTGTGCAGCAACATGTTGGATGTCAGAGGGTCTATCCCTGCTGACAGCCATTGTGTGGAACAATAGCCATGAGGATCATGAACAACCCAACTGTCAGCTGCCATACCCAGATGCCACAAAGCTGGGGCATACCTTCCTCAGCTCAGCACCAGGAAAGGCACGCAGGAGTGTGTGACAAATACAGCAAGATAGATAGCACTGTATTGAGCTTGGTGTTCGTTGTGTCTATCCCTTCCAGTTGCCAAGAGAAGTAAACAGTGTCTGAGTATAGCTCAGCCACTGAATACCTCAGGTGGCCAGGATGCTAGGCCCTAATGGTGAATTGAGGATGCACCAATCTTGTCACTGATACCCATCAATTCTGGAGGTTTCACATTGAAAGCCCACTGGGGCAGCAGTGGAGACCTGGAGAACCTTAAGTGCTGTGTACACCAGCAGAACAACAGTGCTTAACCCCAACTAGAGCTAGTCAGCACAACTTCTAGTCCCATGTGAGTAGAAAGATAAGATAGATCGACTAGGGAACTTAACTTGGACGTGAAATGAAGGGATAGACACCTTTAAACACAACTGTTATTGGATTTTTCTTGTTTTTGGCATCCCACAGGAGGGATACAATAACACAACTGTAATCAGCTCAGGGGTGCAGTGCATCATCTGTTAAGGTTTCCTATCTCCTTTTGCTTGCAAAGGAGTTAATTATGTCTATCAAGCTCAGCAAGGCACATCAGAATAGAAGCTTGGCAACCTAATTTTGCCATGACTTAGATGTCTCTAGGGCAGACAGTACTCTCCAGTTGTCAGAATGCCACTTTCTGCTGGCTTCCAACAGAAAACCAAAGTAAGTGACCTATGAGGCCCCAGTGAGCTCATGGATAGGATCGGTCAGTTCCAGGTATTTTGGGGCCTTTTCTGCAGAAGCATCTGAGACAGCCTTCAGCCCCCTCTTGTATCACATGGTTACATTGACCACCAGTGCACTACTATCATGCATAAATATCAGGTCTGGTTTCTGCAACTCTCTCTCACTAGGATAAACCTGGCCTTGGCTAGTTATCTAGCTCAGAGGCTTGGCCCTACCTAGATATCTATTTCAGATGGCTGGTGATGGGTAGAAAATAGTATTTAATGGTTTACTTTTATTAATTGGCTTGTAGGTAAAATAGATGTGCATTAGAACAATGGTCCAGGGGGAATGGCAAGGGTTAATGATTTCTAAAAGCCTGTTTGTGACAAAGTTTCTTCTAGGCCCTTTGTGCCTGACACAAGCAAGCAAACATGCAGGCTGGGAAATGGAAGATATGTACCACACTGTTCCATAACATGAGATAAGGTGGTGCCAGGTCAGAATGCCCAGCTGCAGAGCCCTTGCGATTTCTGGTTTTGGGGAACAGAGCAAATTAGGAGAAGACTGGTAAGGCCCAAATTAAGATGTGTGCATGGGATGGGTTTGTGAAACAAAGGAATATGCTGACAGGACAGAACATGGACACTATAGGTAGACCAATCAATTGTGCCCAAAGATGAAGAGTCATCAGAGGGAAAAAAAAGAATATAAAAAGAGGGGTTTCAGAGCAGCAAAGGGTCCCCCAAAAGGGTAACCCCAGGCCACCATGGACAGAGAGCATACTACCAGCCCATATCATCTGATGGGGTGGGGGTGGGGGTGGGGCAGTAACCTCTAGGCTACTGACATCTGACATTGAAGTGAGAACCTGTACTGAAGCTCACATACTGGCTAGACATTCTTTGACTCTGTGAACCCTGGGACTGATAGATATAGAATTGATTGCATTATTTTAATCTGCTGTCACTATGTATCAGTAAAATTTGCTTATTATTGAATGAGGCAGTCGGTCTGAGGGTTTGGGTTTGCCCGGAACAAAGTACCTGGGTCATAAATTCAGTGCCAACAGCTGGCAACTGGCAACAGTTTGCACATATTACTGACCAGGGCTTGAATTGGTTATATAAAGACTAGATTCACAAGCGGTCTTAGGCACTGCAAATCTGAGCTTTGCATTTAGGCAGCCTGTTGTCTAGTGGAATCCACAGCATTGAGCCAGGCACCCATGTACTCTACAAATGCCTTCATGCATGGATAGAGCTGGGCTCCTAAAGTAGGAATGCAAGAGCCAGATGCTAAATGGAAGCAACATATTAGCCATTAGGAAATGCTGAAGAGGAGGAGCTAAATTCCTGCTCATCTCAAAAACATATATGCCCAATCTGCATTGTAGGAAGGCACCCATCTCCAGGATTTACAGGCTCGAATGGTCTCCTGGAGCTGCCAAGCCCTTCTTACAAAACTGGAGGTAATGATCCTACTCTTTTATTGAAGATCCCAGTGGTTAAAACAGTTGTTGAACTTGTTAAACTTGTTCAAACTCCTCTTCTGCTTTTGCCCTCATTCCCTTCCCTACCAGGCTAGGATTCTCCCAGTTTCTTCTGAGATACTGGGCTGGGATGCTCTTAGTTTCTTTTGTTGAATCTTTTCCACTTTCATGGGATTGTGGCAGGCCAGTAGGGGGAGCTTCTGTGTTGAGTCACCCACCTCACTGCACCCAACCACCTTCCAGGCTCCAAGTGCATCCCTGTGTGTACCTCACATCTGGCTGACCCCCTTCCTGGAGCATACCTGCTAGTCTGGGGGTTCCACTGCCACCACCCAGGGCTTTGGACTGATTCTGGCTCTGAGCACCCTGGGAAACACAGGCCTAGTAGTCCTCAAGGGTACTTGATTCACTTCAAGAAGTTGGGATGTTTCCCTCAGTCATAAACTCAAGTAGAGGTCTCCCTTAGTCAGCCAAACCAAGGGGACCCCAAGACATAATTATAGACCCACTCCCAATAAGTCTCCCACACTAGGTACAAAGGAGAACTTTATTGGTTACAGAGGGCAGGGTTAGAATAGGGTACAGGGTAGAGCAATGCCAGAGAAATCCCAGAGAGCAAACTCCCGTGGCTGAGTAGCCTTCGATCGTGCATCTGAGTTACTGCAAGCTATATACCTAGTTAGATCTCAGGTAGCTTACTCACAAGTATCATCCAGAGGCAGTTGGAGATTCCCTCTGGAGGCAGGCAGTTCACTGATCATGAGTTTTGAGAGAGAGGGCAATTTTCAGATGGTACAGCTCTTCTCTGTCTCTGAGTCTCCCTCATGGCTGCTGAGTCTTCCTCCTCCTGGGCAGTCCTTAACTTATATAGCCCTTGTGACCTCATTTACCTGGTCCAATGGAGGCCAGCACCTGTTGGCTGTCGGCCAACCAATTTGAAATACATCACTAGTTGCCGGGCAGACTCTAGCCCTCCACGGAGCAAGCCCCTCACCCAGGTATGTGATACCAGTCACGTAGGCAGAGGTTTCCCCCCTCCCTCAGGAATGTATCCAGCTCAGGTTACCCAAAGAGATAGGGTAAAGGTGTGTCTCCTCTGCTGGGCCCATCCTAATCAAACTATCACAGAGCAGAAATTTTAGGGAGAAACAAAGGTGGCCTTCTGCTACAGGGATAATAAAATATTAAATGGACAGATCCTGGGTCCCTTGCATTCCTAGGTAATGATCACTAAGTGATAAGAGTCACTCAAACTTAGTCTGTCAGTGTTGTCTGTCTGACAACTTTAGATCTCTCTGAGCAAAGCAAAGAGCAACTGTTACCTCTTCATATGTATCTTGTTCTTCTGCAGAGGACTTAGTTCCTCAGAGTCCATCTACACTGCACACTATCTGACCACATCCAAACATGTCTCCTATGGAAATAAATTGCTACCCTTTGGGAGTGTTTCAAAGTTAGGGCACTTGTACACATGAGGATGTTACCATGTACACACGATGACAATTTCCCTTTGTGAGGCTTTACACGTACGTGAGTTCTGAGGATTTTAAATAAGTTTGCATCACCACAAACTAAACCACAACCCAATGTAGTTTAGTTTGCAACATTGCAACTTGGAACATTGGAGCCATTTACCCCCCAGCCACAGGAGAGGCAAGCAGAGTAAGAGCTAGAACCAGAGGGATTAATAAGCAATAAAATGTGCTTCTTGGAGGCATTTGGTATTTTGCCTAAACAGGTAATATTAGTTAATATAAACCTTGTAAGTTTGTAAACTGCAAATGTAACTTGTCTGTCATAAGTTTAACCAAAATGATAAAATTAACTGTTCATGAAACTGACTGGGCCCCATAGGCAAAGCTGTAGGTGTAAGATTAGGAGACCTAATGGTTTTTTGCTCAGGATTCAGCCTGGATGATAAAACTGGATCTAACTGCCTGGCACACCCAAAACATTCCAAAAAAACATATCCTAAGAAAGCATATTCAAATGAAGCCTAAAAGGGGTTGGAACTTAGGAGGAGCAATGTCACTTTCAAACCTTAAGGTGCTGAATCATAATTTGCTTATTGGATAAACTCTAGTCTGGGTAGTAACCTTTTATGATAATTTTAATACCTTTCAATCCCATAGGGTAACAGCTATAGGGCAACATTATGAGTGGCTCTGAGGCCATCAGATTAACATAAGACTAGGTATAAAAAGCACGTGCATCAGGTAACTATCAGGAGGGAGGGAACAGAACGGTCATTTCTGTTTCACGCCCGTACCCCAGACTCCTGGTGTGAGTGAGGATCGGATCCTGATCAAGGGACCTTCCCCGGTATCCCTCTGACAGCATTGATCGAGGGACACCAGACTTCGCTGGAATCGCTTGACGTGTACCTGGCATTGAGGGACTATTGATAAGTTGCCAACCCATGTCTGTCTATCTGTTGTTTTGAACAGCCCAGTGGCTAATACCCTCAGAGTGCCCAGCTGGCCTGCAACAGAATTGATCTATCTGTTGTTATTATTTACTATTTATCAGTTTAATTATTTACTATTAGTTACTATTCTATTATTCTATTATATTACTATACTACTATTATTTACTAATACTGCACTATCTGCTTATTGCATTTATCTTTCTGTTAACTGTTGTGTGTGTGTAAGCTATAATAAATTTGCCTTCACATCACTCCCAACTTTGCCTCCTTGATCCAAAACTGAATCACACAACCCAGTTGGCCTGTGATAAAATTGATACTCTCACCATGCCCAGCTGGCCTGTGACAAAGCAGTCTCCATCAAAAAAGAGGATTGAATTCAGCAGGTGCCTGCAGCTGCCAGGACATCTGGAGCCACCCAGGAATGGGATGGCTTGCCCCTGGAGCAGTGCAGAGAGGTGGCAAAAGGGTGGCTGGGTGTACTGGCACCTAGAGAAGGCAGTGGGGATGGTGCATGGGGTGCTGGAAGCCCAGGTGAGCTCAGGGAAGTGTTGGATCAGGCACCTCTGAGCTGCGGTAGCACCTGGCCCACTAGCAGCCCACCCAGCTGGCGCTGGGGGACACCAGCACTGTGGAAGGAAGGAATGGGGCCTCCCACAGCTCAGGGGGCACTCAGCCCACTGGCTTCTCACCCTTCCCTATTCACAGGAGAGGTGGGTAGGCTCTGCTGAAAAAAAAAAAGGATTGGGACCCTCACTGCTTCTGCCTTTAGCAGGTACCTGCAACTGCCAGGACAATGACATGTATCAGTGACAGAAAAATAAAACCCAGTGTTTCAATTAAAAACTCACTGTTTCAATTTAGGTGGGTGTAGAACGCAACCCTGAAGGACTACACACCTGTTACATGCTTGTACATGTGCACTTAAAGTTTGGATTCTGGCTAAGGAGCGAAGGGTGATTCTCACAAACACTATAGAGCAGGGGTGTCCAAAATATGGCCCACGGGCTGGATTTGACCTGCCAGGCACTTCCCTCTGGTGTGTGGAGCCCCTTCAAAACCCAGGTAATGGTGGCTGCCTCTCTAAAAGCATGCAGCAACAGTCAGAGGTGGCAGCTGCAGCATCTCAGGCTGTTTACTTGGGTTGTGGTTGTAAGGCAACCAACTCTGACCTCAGCCTGACCCAGCTGGCCTTGACCCGTCCCTGGATCAGACCACGTTTGCAGCTTGAGAGGGGCGGGGGGGGGAGGGGCTGGGCCAGAACCTGTGGTGCCAGTGAGAGGAAAGAGTGCCTGGGCCAGCTTCTCCTTTGCGGCCAGGGACTGGAAAGGACCCTGCCTGCAGGTAAGCCCAGGAAAGCAGCTGCTGGGCAGGCTTTCCCTGTGCCATGCCATGCCGTGCTGCTCGGGCTCTGTGGGGTTGGGCTAGCCTTGTACTGGGGAGGGGAAGCGGCAGCCAGGCCACAGCTCATGCCCAGTCAACACCAGGGAGGACAGGTGGCAGCAGAGCCATGTGCCACTTGGGACAGGGCAAGCCTGGCTGCAGCGGCAGGGGCTCAGCTGCACTTTCCCCCTACCTGTGCTGGTCAGTCCCGAGTGGCACATGGCTCTGCCACTGCTTCTGCTGGCTGGTGCCAACCCGGGCGGGTCCGTCCCATCCGGAGCAGCATGCAGCTGAAGCCAGCTTCTCACATGCTTCTGGGAACAGGACAAGCCCGGCCAGTAGGACTGACCAGTGCAGGTAGGGGGATAATACAGCTGAGCCCCCACCACTCCAGCTGGGCTTGTCCCATCACGAGTGGCACATGGCTCCACCACTGCGTCTGCTGGCTGGTGCAGACCTGGCTGGGCTCCTCCCATCCCCAGCAGCATGTGGGAAGCTGGCTTCAGCCGCATGCTGCTCTGGACGCGATGGACCCCGCCGGGTCAGCAGTGGCCAGGAAAAGTGGCATGCAGCTGAAGCTGGCTTCCCACATTCTGCTGGGGTTGGGAGGAGCCCGGCTGGGTTGGCATCGGCCAGCAGAAGCAGTGGTGGAGCTGTGTGCAGCTCAGGACGGGACAAGCCTGGCTGGAGCATCAGGGGCTCAGCTGCATTTTCCCGCTACCTGTGCTGGTCAGTCCCAAGTGGCACAGGACTCCACCGGTGCTTCTGCTGGCTGGTGCCGACCCGGCCAGGCTCCTCCCATCTCCAGCAGAACATGGGAAGCCAGCTTCAGCTGCATGCTACTTTTCCTGGCTGATGCCAACCTGGCTGGGCCTGTCCCATCCGGAGCAGCATGCAGCTGAAGCTGGGTTCCCACACGCTGCTGGGGACACCTGGCTGGGTTGGCACTGGCCAGCAGAAGTGGTGGTGGAGCCTCCTGCCTTTTGGGACCAGCAGGCACAGACAGGGGGAAAGTCCAGCAGCAAGTAGGGAAGCCACTGCTTGATAGGGGATGGGATGGGCTGGCCAGGCCACAAAGCTGTGGCTGAGCCCCCTCTGGCTCGGGACAGGAGGGGCACCAGTGATGTGTGTGGGGGTTGACGAGCTTTTGATGCCTGGGGCCTGATGGGGTAGGCTGGGTCCTTGCTTGTGGGAGGGGTCAAGTTCCAAGGCCACCTCTCCAAAAGGAGTAGTTCCAGGGGCAAGGGGAGGGACTTCCAGTGGCACAATGGTCAGGGATAAGGGGGTGGGACTTCTGGTCCCAGGAGGGCGACCAGGGGGTGGGCAAATGAAGGGGTGGGGCTAGCCATGCAGCCCTCAACAGCTCACCAAAACTCATCAAGTGACCCTCTGCCCAAAATAATTTTCCACTCCTGCTATAGAGCTAAGAACTGGAGGTTGATGTGACAGTAATAGGCTGTTATACAAGTGTAGAATGTTATCATTTTATTATAATTTCAATTACAGTTTTTATGTTTCACTGAACTGCATTTGCATTTTGGACCTTAAGTGTATCATGTAACAATTAGAATACATAGAGTAATCTGTTCTTTCAAAGAAACCAAGGTACTGAGCCTTTTTATGCCCTAATTGCCCAGGCAATACTTAAAATTGCTTACTAGAGCACTTAGGCTTTTAGAATATTAATAAGGCATATTGTGCTCTCGTATTAAATTAAACTAACAGGTTAAAATTCAGATATCTGGTGTTCTCTTTATTTTGAATTGTGGGTAACTAACTAATAAAACACAGATTCAAGGTGATTTTTAGATCATTTTTACACAATAACTAAAGTTAAAGGACAAGAACTCAAACCACTTACTGCATTTCAATACAATGTTAATGAGGACACTCTCCTGTATTGTAGTAAAACTAGAAAATTTATGATGGCATGCAATAAAATTATGGTGCAGTCTGAGTGCTAAATTTTTTATCTGAATTGTAAACAAAGGAACCTATTTAAGCATTTGTAAAAGCTACATTTTAAAATGCTAGCAATTGTAATGCTGGATTGTGCTTTCTGCTAACAGATCATTTTTGTCTATGCAGATTTTCCATAATTTAATAAAACAGTATAATGTCCTTGTCTTATCTAGTCAGACAATTCATTGAAGAATTATGTCTCTGATGAAACTTATATTGCAAATGATTCTTCTAGTGTCATACAGGTATTTAAATTGTTTCATAATTAGCATATATTAGGAAAATACACAAGCTTTTTTCTAATTTTCATTCATTTTATATGCCATTTTTCAAGGACAAGTTAGTAACCCCTATTTCCAAGTGGTGCTTGAAGGTGACATATAAGTTCCTGGAGGATTAAAAGCACTTTGCTTTCAATTTTTAAATGCAGTGTAAAAATATTTTAGACTCTTGTCACAGTCATTTAAGAATCTTTCAATTCTAGTATATGTGGTTTCATTCCAGTCAGAAGTGGTTTTAAATGATTCCTGATTTCTGTTCCATCAGTCTTATCTTGTGCTTAAAACAGCTTCTCTGTTCTTTCTCCCTCTCTTTCCCTTCTCCCCCCATTGTGTTAATTGTTTCTTTCAATATAGCTATGTGATTAAATTAGAAAGGGAGCTCACCAGCTTTGGCTGCTGTTGTTAAACATCCAGATGTAATTAGTTAATGCTGTATCACATTGTCTTGCAGGTAGGATGCAGAAAGATGAAGAGAATGGAGACAAGTGAAAGAATGCAACCAGAAGGAATTTGTATCCTTAACTGGAGGCATTCAAATCTACCTACAAGTAAGGGGTAACTCAGTTTACAAAGCATATTAAATTGCAAGGCACAAGGAATCCTTCCTCAGAGCACCCTGAAAATCAGAATCAATGGGCAAAATACCATAACTGTTAAAAGAGTCAACTGTTTCAGAAACAGGCATTGTCTCTGCTCTCAGAAAGGAAAGTAGACTGATGATGCCATTTCCCTCAGCCCCTCTTCTCTGGGAAGAGATAGTGGGTGTCTACATGTGCATTTATGTGAGGCTAGATTTACTGCGCAGTAAGCTACTGTGCAGCAAGTGATTTTGGTAGGTGTCTACATATTCAGAGACCTGGCAGAAAATTTCCTGCCAGGTCTCCAGCTCTGCTACGCATCCCTGTAGTCACTAGGGGCAAGTCCAGGCTCCAGCTCCAGCTGCCTGCAGCATGGCAGCACTCTTTAAAACACAGCCCTGCTCTGCATGTTCTGGGCAGCAGAAGCCATGTGCTGCCCAGCCGCAGATTGGGGATTGGCCATGCACGGTTGCCCAGGGACCATGGTGAGCTGAGTCAGGTGGGCCTGGGCCCAGGTGACTGATGGTCAAGCTCCCCATCCCCATGCACTCCCCTGGGGCCAGTGACTCACTGGGTGCTGGCTTCATGCAGCCTGCCTCCCCTGCCCCAACCCCAGCAGCACCTGCTGCTGTGGCTCCAGACCCTGCTCCACCACACTCCCCATGCAGGCAACCCACTCTGCTATGCTGCTGCCCAGCCTATGGCACCCAGGTTAGGGGCATGTGGGGCTCTCAGACAAATGGGACAAGTATCTGGCAGCATTCCCACTCTCCCCGCAGTGGTCTTTGAGGAGACCCCCCTGGGCTGGCCCTCCCTTCATGCCACTGCTGCGCTCTGAGCATGCCCCTGCTGCATGTGCCCCAGCCAGTGCACAAGGAGCTGTTTGTGCAGGCTGAGGGGTGCCCAACCAACTACACCCTGCTGCTATTGATCCTTATGTTGCCTCACACAAATCTGCACACGTGGTATGCGACTGTTGGGGGGGGCAATCCTGGCGTGCCCTGCAACCTCTGCTGCCACTTGAAGTCCTACATGTGGCAGCACTACACATCTCTGCCCCCAGCTGCTGAGGACATTGGCACTGGTACTGATGCCTTCCTTAGGGAATGAGAGGCTCCCCATCCCCATACAATCTGTTTATGGGCAGATTCTGGCCTGGGTACCAAGGCACCAAAATGCGAGTCAGCTGCCTCATAAAGGGCATGGTTTGTGGGCATGGCTGGACTGATGATTGTGGTTGGTCGTGGTCACCCACTGTGCCCACAAGGCTTTGACCTTTATGCGGCACTGCTGTGCTGACTGGGAGTGCCTTCACTCTTGCATCCTGGCTGACAGGGCCTCATAAATATGGGCATTAGAGTGTCTGCCCTGCTTGAACTGGAGCAGCACTTCTGCATCACCCCAGAGCACCATGAGGTCACCAACCTCCTCCAAGCCGCAGTTGGAGCCCTGGGTGGATGGCACAGGCATGTGCACATGGGAGGTGGCAGGCTTGGACAGGGAGGATGAGGACATCATGGGTCCTGCACCAGCTCTCTGGGCCCCTGCATGGCTGTTCTGCTGTTGCCAGCCATTGGCAGCTGCCAACAGTGACCAGCAGAGGGGCATGGCATGGGACTGGTGACCATGCTGCTGAGGTAATGCCCTGCAGCAGCTGCAGGCACAGGGCAGGCTGCTGGTCGTGTGCCCTGGTGCCAGAAGCAGACTGCAGGCAGCCTTGGGGTGCTGACAGATTGGCCAGGAGCTGCAGCAGCCTGCAGTAACTGCTGTGCACCCACCTGCCCAACAGTAGTGCCCTGCTAGCCACAAGGCTGGACAGGACCAAACAGGAACACAGGCTCCAGAAAGGGAGGCACAGCTGAGCCCAGGGGGACACACAGGGCCTGCAGATACCTCAGGCTGCCAGTAATGTGTGCCCCAGGGCACAAAATGGATGCAGGCTTTTATAGCTCCCAGGCAGAGGCTGCAGCTGAGGCAGCCCAGCAGGAGAAACTCCCAGCCACTAGCCCTGGGACAGGTAACAAATTTTAGCATCATTAAAGGTTTATACTGTGCAGTAAGCGCCCAGATGTTACTTCCTGTGCTGTGCAGGTAGTGCTACTCCAATGAGAGGTTAAAATCAGGAAAAAATATGACAGAGTCCTGATCCTCATTTACACTAAGGTCACTTTACATCACTATGTACATGTCTACACATTCATTTATGTGCAGTAGTTACTGCACATTTAGTTTAATACTTGCTTAATGAAGTACTAATTAAGTGCATAGTAACTATAGTTACTGTGCAGTAGTGCTAGTGCATGATTTTTTTGTGATGCTTACTGTGCAGTAGCTTAATATGACTGCAAAGTAGCGTATTAGCACAATTTTTGCCCAGCATGCTATCACAGTTATTAGGCTACTGTGCATTAAACGTCTCATGTAGACATGCCCTATGGCAGTGAAAAAAAAGAGATTTAAGTGAGTGCAAAGTTACATGTATGTAAAGTTAAAGCCTTCCACAATGCCATAGAGGTGGAAAGTAACTTCATTATAAATGATAAACAGAACTCCAGAGTCTAGCAAGTGAAACACTGTTTCTTTGTGGGGAGGGAGAGAAGCTGGAGGATTATGTTCTTTTCTAAAAGAAGTCGTGGCATGTACAGATACGCGCTCTTTCAGGAGAAACTCTCCTGGGAATGATTTAACTCTGGTTGTTCCCAGGTTATTTTTCTCCTGGATGGACCATTTTTACCCTGGGAGAAAAAGCCTAAACATCTGTACACTTGTGATTTCTCCTGGGAGAGCAGGAACTCTCTGAGGAGAAACTGAATGTCCAAGGCTTAGATGCCACTGAGTCTATCTATATAGGTGCCTGGCATTCAGGATGGAATCCATAGCCTTGAGTAAGCTGCTTAGACTCCCCATACACTACATGGGGAGAGACAGGCACTACAATTCAGCAGTCCCAAAAGCCCATGTGCAGAGTTGCAGCCACGTAGGACTGATACAATAAGAACCACCAAGCATAGGGGTGTGTCTGAATTCTGCTGCTCTAGAAATAAGATGCCTTTGTCAGGGATGCAGGCAGGTGTGCCTACCCCCTTGAGATCTGGATCCAAACCCTCTCTTCTGAGGGCAGATACCTGTACCGTTCTTACAAAGACTCTAACCTCAAAATTTTCTTCTTAAAAACAGTTGTGGGTGGTGGCACCTGCTTTTCATATAACACACAAGTGGTTGGAGTAGTCTTCTGGAAGGGGTAGACTCTTCTTGAGGTGATTTATCTCCACATTTCCCACAAGGCAGGAAAACAGATGAGACTGGAGGTAGGGGCATTATTTACTTCTCCTCTTGACGTGGATCAGTGTGCAGCCATGGGGCCAAAGAGAGAACATGAGAGGAAGCCTGATTCTGGAGCCAAGTGTTTAAGATAGTAACCAGGGAGTGAGGAGTTCTGTATTCTGGTCTCTGCTTCCAACACCTTGGGACCTGGAAGCTAACACCCCCATTTCGGCTTTTTTGTTCTGAGCCCAATTTGCATACTTGCAGATCAACCTCAACACAATAGAAATTTCCTGCCCAAGAGTACCTTTCCATCACCAATCCTCCTGTGAAATACAAAACATCTCAACAAGAAGGAAGCATAATTCAATGTCCTGCTTGCCATCAGGCACCTTTGAGGTAAATAGACTGCTCCAACTTTTATCCAAGCCTAATTTGCATAAAATGAACTTTTCCAGCCAGGAGAACTTACACCACCCTCCAGCTCTCCTGTGCAAAATAAATATTCATTTCTACTTGGGAGAAATTTTACAATCTTTGCATACTCCTACGCCTGAGGAAGGACGCATGTGCCCAAAAGCTTGTAAATAAAGACATTTTTTTTGCAACTGTCTACTTGGTCTAATAAGAGATATTGCCTCTACCACACTAACTGACATTTGGTGTTGATACATATTACATTAAACATCACTGGATGAAACAAATATTTCAGCAAGCAGAAACTAGGGGCATTTACACAAGTTACAATTTTCATGTGATCAGGCACCTGACAGCTGTGCCATGACACATGCACATGGCTGCAGAGAGCTTTTAAAATGGCCAGTTGCATGAAAAATTAACCCTTGTCAAATGAAGTATTAGATGAAGATGCTCTGCTTTAGGGCACTTTAATGAACTTGTGTTCTCTAGGGTTAATTTTTCACACATTGTGGGCTGGGCTGAGGTAGCCCTTCCCCATCCCCATCCTCATCCCCAAGGCTGTCAATGGGGGCAGGAGGAGAGGGAGGAGAAAGGAAAGGGGGAAGGAGGGAGCAGCGTGGAGCTGTCAGCTGGGGTTTGCTGCCTAGGTGGAGGAGGAGTGGGTTGGAGCCCCCTGCCTCACAGCCCTCCCCCCAGATGCCCCAGTTGGGTTGTTGGGGGAAGTTGGGCCCAGCCCAGGTGAGGAGGCTCCATTCCATGCCCCCCACCAGTTCAGGCTGAGCAAAGCAGAGAGAGGAAAGGAGCAGCATCAGCTTCTGGCTTGTCCGGCCTGAGCTGGATGCAGGGGAATGGACCCCTCTCACCTTGTGGGCCCAGCCTGGCTCCTCTCAATACCCCAGCTGGGATAGCTGGGAGTAGGGGCTGTGCAGGAGGGGAGCTTCATGTCACCGCCACTCCAGTTCCAGCCACGCAGTAAACTCCAACCAGCAGCCCTGGTCAGGGGGCCAAGACTTGGGACAGCGGCAATTCAGCAGCCTCCTTGGGTGCTTCTGGAGCAGCCCTACCGGCTGGGCAGAGCTGCTGCAGGCAGGCTCCAGCCCCTCTTCCCCAACCTAACAGGCAAACTTCTGTTGGATTGGGCTGGGGGGATGGGGAAGGGCTCTATCTCATGGCACTTGTATAAAGTGCCATGAATTAGAGCGTGTCCAAGGTACATCTGTCAGCACTCTAGAAATCTCCCTCCCAGCACATCCCCATACCTAGCTTTGCTTAATAGCTTTTGCCTTGTAGTTAGTGTCCTCTCCTGGTAGAACAAAATGAATGTGAGGAACTGATGCCACTGCTTGGTGAGGACTCTTACCTCTAGCTATTACATAAAAGGTAAGCATTGGCATGATGGTTTTAAATGTAAAGAGCACTTACCAATGTCCCCTTTAAGGAGTCCATGAGCGTGCCGCTTTGGTCCATGAGTGTGCTGCTTTGGTCTGCAAGTGCACCACTTCGGTCCCGCCTCCCCCTTTTGGTGCGACGTGGGACACTTACCAAAGGTAAGCTCCTCACTCCTCACCCGGGGCAGGCAGCCGGGGCTGGGGTCTGGGGGCTGGAGGCCTGGGGGCCTGTGGCCTGGAGCCTGGGGGCTGGGTGCTGGGACTGTGAGTACACCGCTTTGGTCTGTGAGCATGCCGCTTCAGTCATGCTTCCCCCTTTTGGAGCAGTGTGGGATACTTACTGAAGGTAAGCTTCTCACTCCTCACCCAGGGCAGGCAGTGGGGGCTGGGGCCTGGGGGCTGGAGGCAGGTGGATGGGGGCTGGAGCCTTGGAGCTGGGGGCTGGAGGCTGCAGCCTGGGGCCTGGGGGCTGGGGCCTGGAGTGGGCTCTGCCAGCTCTGGGGAACTGCTTCACTCTCCCACATCACCTCAGGGAGCTAGGAGGTATGTGGCATCAGGGCTGGGCAGTGGAGTACTTCCCTGGACCTGGAAGAGCCTCACTTGGGGCAGGCAGTGGCTCCTTCCTGAGGTGAGGCAAGGCAGGAATGGAGGCTGAGGCTGGGGGCTGGTGCGGGCTCTGCTGGCTCTGGGGAACTGCTCCGTGGGCTCCGCTTGGCTCCGGGGAAGTGCTTGACTCCCCAGCCCTGATGCCACGTGCCTCCTAGTTCTCCGAAGTGATGCGGGGGAGCGGAGAAGTTCCCTGGAGCTGGTGGAGCCCACGCCAGGCCCCCACTCCCGCCTCAGGGAGGAGCTTACCTTCAGTAAGTGTTCCACGCCACACCCCAGCTCCTCTCTTGGTGCGCGGCCTTGAAAAGTTGGTGTGCGGCCAGACTGTTACTTATGCATAGCTGCACACGTGCATACCTTGGTGCTTACAGACATGGGAGGGATGCCCCCCCCAGCACCTTACTGGATGAGGAGTCATGTCAGTCTCATCTGGCTCCTCAAAGTCTATATAGCTCCTGCACTTCAGTGGGGCTCTTTGGCACTTTTATCTAGTAGCTAATTGAATCAGCTGATTGAATTGGTGGCCCACTGAGCTGAAAGTAAAGTATTGACTCTCCCCACCCTCCCTCCCTGCATATGTCTGTGTCCAAAGTGATTTCAACTGAATTTTGTGAGCTGTCCAATCTTGAGTGTATGTTAGGCATGCCTGAGAATGCCATGGGGAATGGGCTCCTTAAGTCACAGATACACACAGATTCACACAGGTTTAGGGCTGGAAGTCACTTTGTGTGATCATTGTCACTTCTAAGTTCCTGGATCCTGGCTGGGCTTAGATAAGATATAGTCACATTGTTGCTCAGGTTGTGGCACTTCTGGCAGTTAGGGAGATCTCAGTCAAACAAGGAGGTGCCTAATCAATTTATGTGTCTACTGACTGCAGGAGGGAAAGGGTTGGATAAGAGTTTTGGTTTTAGGTATATACAATCAAAAAATCTTCTTTTAGGTGCCTAAGTCCTTTGTTGGATTTAGTGAGAAGTAACTTGCCCAGCATCCATCAGCTGAGAGTGCCTGGAACAGATCAGGTTTTCTGATTCCAAATTCAGTGTCCTAAATAATTGTAGTGATGGTGATGGCAGTAATAAAAAACAACAGATAATGCTACTTATTTTAGCAGCATATTGGGGATGGCTATGGCCAGCCTAAATTTTTCAAATGAAACATTATTAAACTAAAAATGGTCTCTTTTCAGTGCTTTTTTCCTTGAAAAAAATCACTCATATATGTCTTTTACCCCTTCTTCATTTTTTGATCAGACATTATTATTGAATTAGCAAATTTCCCTTCAAGAATTCCGGGGGGTGGGAGGGACAGGCAAGTGGAGACAGAGTCCCATGTCTGTCTCAGCTCCACCCCACACCCCTGCTGCTCCAGGTCCAGCTCTGCCCCTTCACTCAGGGTCGAGCTGTGCTCTACGCCCCGTCCTACCACTTTGGGTCCAGCCCCGCTCCATCCCTCCCACCTCCAGCTGCTCTGGGGCTGGATCCGCTCTACCTCTCCTTTGGGTCCAGTCCTGCTCCACCCCGCTCTCTGCTGTTCAAGGTATGGCTCTGCTCCACTCCCCCATCTTTTTTTTGGTACAGCCTTGCCCCAATCCTCTCCCCACTGATCTGGGTCTGGCCCAACCCCACCCCCCTGACTGCTCTGGGTCTGGCCTGGCTCCACCTCCCTCACCACTCTGCGTCCAGCCCCCAAAGCTCTGGGTGCAGCCTCGCTCTTCCTCCTCCCCACCACTCCAGGTCCAGCCCTGCTCCACTTCCCCACTCTGCAGCCACTTGGCATGCATCCACCTCCCTCTCTCCCTCCCTACTGCCTCCTCCTCCCAGCCAGCTGTTCTGGGGGGCATCAGGGCTGGGCAGCAGGGGTGCACTGCCACTGTGATCCCCTCACTTCACCCTCAGACAGGGAGGTGTAGGGAAGCCCTGCTGCTCAAGCGGCCGGAACGTGTTAGTTGCCACCACCAACTTCCCCTGCAGCAGCTCAAACTTGGACCTGTGCAACCCAGGCTGCACAGCCAGTCGCCACTTGCCCTCTTAGCGGTGCATGTGCAGTTGCCCAAAAGTGTTGTGGACAGACATACAGACAGACACAGAGACAGACAGACTGAGCCAGCCTTTTATCGTATTAGATTATTTGCCAAAACCCAGATTTGGGAGCAAAAGGCATTTCAATGATGTTTTCAAAAGATTTTCTGTAACGTGATTTTACAAGATGAAATTCTTTGTGGCAATGTAAGAGCTTAACTTAGACTCAATCTAATGGTTCCTTTAGGTCATGGTTTGTGCTGGCTTGAAAATCCATGAATGTTGCTTCCTGGTTCCTAGTGCAGTCTTGGGCTTCACCGACGCCCGGGCTTGCAAACGGGAGAAGTATGCCCCGCTGGCCGACACCCTGAGAGGCCGTGGCTATGACGTGACGGTGGATGCGTTCATCGTGGGGACACTCGGAGCCTGGGATCCCAGCAACGAGAGCGTCCTCCGCGCCTGCCACATTTCCCACCACTATGCCAAGCTGATGCGCTGCCTCATGGTGTCCAACACCATCCGCTGGTCCTGCGACATCTACGTGGAGCACATCATGGGCCACCGCCAGTATGCCGACCCCTCCAGACGAGCTGCTGCCGGACCGGACCCGGAGGACACTGCCGTCTGAAAGGCCCCCCTGCTTTGCTTCGTGTCGAGAGGATTTTGCCGCCACGGACAACCCCGCCCCACCCGAAGAGGACACCCACGATTGGACTTTATGGACTGAAGCGCTTTCTCCGAGCCACTTCCTTCAACATTGCGGACCACTGTAACGGGTATGTGTGTATCTATCTCCTTTCTCTCTCAGCAGCGCGACCCCCCCTCCCCTTCCCCCTTCCTACATCCCCCCACCCCTGGGTTTAGTTGGCTAACATTGTATCGCTTGTAACCTAGTCACGTTCCCCTCCTCTCCCCCATCCCTTGATTGTTAGTCCCTTGCTCGGGCGCTTTGTATTTCCATCTCAGCTTTGTCATCTTTTTTCTGGATTCCTCATCCAAAACATCTACTAATAAAAGTCAATTGCTTCTTGGCCTCTTGAAGGCTCAGATCATGTGCTTGTTTTACACCCCCTCCACACACCACAGGGGAAATGCCTGACAAAGGCTCCTTATTGAGGTTTATTTTTTCAAAATGGGAAAAAATAATGGAACAATTTAATTGGCTGATGGCAGTTTTTTCTAGTGATTTTTGCCTTTCAAATGGTTTTGAATTGTTTGCTTATAAAGATTTTTATGCACCACTTAGAGCAGTCTTGCACCAATAAGATGCCACCTTGGTTCCCACTTTGTTTCCTTAAATTGTTTAGTATTGTCAATTGATTTCAAATGAATATTAAAGCCATCCGCAAGCCTTCAATGTATTGGCTGCAGACCAGAAGCAGAACTTTATTTTTGTATCATAAAATTGCTTTGTTTCAGTGATAAACCTAGCCAAGAGGAAATATTTCTTTTTAAAAAATTAAAGTTTAATGCTTTCAATTGGTTGAAATCTGCTTTAATAGGGCAAAGTTTAATCACTGCTAGAAATTAGATCATCCCTCAGTACATTCTCAGCCTCACTAAAACAAGAGATGATGTCAGTTATAGAATCTTACTGCTCAGACTACTACTTTTCCTTGCACTGTAAAAGAACATTTTAGCACCTCTTCCTTTGCCCGACTAGATATGTTGCATAACCACTGACAAGTATTCTGAGCATAGGCATGATATAAAAGTCAGGAAATGTGGGGTCTCTTTCCAGTTTTGCACTTGGCTCAGTGTGACCCCAGGCTAATGCATTTTAAATGTGGGCATTTTCATAGGCAACTAAATAAATGATCTGATCCTGAGGAGTCCACTGTCCCTCTCAACTTCCCCCCCCTGAAATCAGGGCAGTTACATAAGTGCTTCTAAATTTGAAAATTTAATCCTTCTATGCATTAGTTTCCTCATGCATACTATGAAGATGATAATATTTTGCCACTTAAATGGAATGTTGTGAGGCTTGGTTCATATCATAAAATCATAGAATCACAGAAGTAGGGTCAGAAGGGATCTTGTAGATCTTCAAGTCCGACTCCCCGCCTGAGCAGGAGAAAAACTGGGCTCAAATGACTCCAGCCAGGTAAGCATCAAGCCTCTTCTTAAAGACCCCCAGGGTAGGAGCCAGCACCACTTCCCTTGGAAGTTGGTTCCAGATCCTAGCCACCCTAACTGTGAAGTAGTTCTTGCGGATGTCTAGTCTAAACCTACTCTCTAACAACTTGTGGCCGTTATTCCTTGTTATGCCAGGGGGCGCTAGGAGAAACAAGGTCTCTCCCAAACCCTTCTGGTCCCCCCTAGTGAGTTACAGATGGTCACCAGGTTCCCCCTTAGCCTTCTCTTGTGAAGGCTGAACAGGTTGAGGTCCCGCAGTCTTTCATTGTAGGGTCTGCCATGTTGTCCCTGGATCATGCGGGTGGCCCTCCTCTGGACCCTCTCAATGTTGTCCACATCCCTCCTGAAGTGGGGCTCACAGAACTGGACACAGTACTCCAGCTGTGGCCTGACCAGTGTTGCATAGAGGGGGAGGATCACCTCCTTTGGCCATACTTGAAATGCTTTCTTCTCTTGGCACAACCATCAGATTGCCCAGCATATCTTGCAGGGGCCCCATGTTTCCTGGTGCCTTCTTCATCCTCCCTATATATTCGAATAAGGACTTTTTATTATCTTTGATCTTGGACACTAGTCCTAGCTCTATGTTCACCTTAGCTTTCCTGACAGCCCCCCTACAGGCCGGAGCAGAGGAGGTATACTCCTCTTTGGAGATAGCACCCCACTTCCACCAGGTGTATGCCGCCTTTTTAGCAATCAGACATTCCCGGACACCCTTGGTGAGCCAGGGGGGCTTTTGGGCACTCTTGCCCCCCTTGCTTCTTGTTGGTATGTTCACCCCCTGGCCCCTGACTATCGTCTCCTTAAGGAACTACCACTCATCTTGGGCACTGAGCTCCCCTGCTTTCGAGAACCCCAGCACCTCTCCCACTAATTTCCTCAACTCGTTGAATTTGGCCCTCTTGAAGTCTAGGGCTACCGCTTTGCTGCAGGCCTTTGACACCCTGCGCTGGATGGTAAATTCCAGCAAGTGATGATCGCTATCACCCAGGTGGTCAAGGACCTGGAGGCCCCTTACCAGGTCATCGCCTGTGGCTAGGACTAGGTCCAACAGGGCATTTCCTCTGGTGGGACTGTGCACCTCCTGAATTAAGTGGAGGTCCTGTATCTCAGTCAGGAACCTCCTGAAACGGTCTGACCTGGCTGACTGTTCCTCCCAGCAGCTGTCCGGGTAATTTAAATCACCCATGACAACTACATCCATTGCCTTAAGTGCCTCTGCAAGCTGGCCCAAAAATTTCCAGTCCAGCTCCTCCCCTTGGTTGGGGGGTCTGTAGTAGACCCCCACCGTTAAATCCCTCTCCTCATGGCCCCCTTGTATCTTGACCCAGAGCACTTCAGCTTGCCCCTCCTCTGACCCCATTTTGCTGGCAGAGGATGTGTATTGCTCCTTGACATAGAGTGCCACACCCCCACCTTTCCTTCCTTCTCTATCCTGCCTGTAAAGCCTGTGGCCCCTAATGTTAACTGCCCAGTCGTGGAATGAATCCCACCCCTTTTCTGTAAGCCCTATTATGTCTGGGTTTGAACTGGCTATTCTGAGGGCAAGTTCCTCCTGTTTGTTCCCCATACTACGAGTATTGTTATATAGGCATTTAAGGCCTTGCATAGCTGCGTGTGCCTTATAAATGCTTATATTATGCTTATGAAATGATAAGCACTATAGAAACTCAAAGTAATATACATAATATCCTCTCAGCTTTGAATAAAAAGCCTTGATGTATATCAGATGAATTCATGAGTATGTATATGTATATGTTTGTGAATGAACTTAAGTGCAGTTTGTGATGCACACTTTACTATGTGTTATTCTTTGCTATGGTATATGTGGCTGAAATTCTGAAAGAAATCAAAGTACCTTCTTCTAAACAAGGTTAGGTGCACAATTCTTGGTAGTATTCAGTTAGTTTTCCAACCCTTTGTAGCCAAAATCAACTTCTTATTCTGCATTTATGCATTGTCTAGCACAGGGATAGGCAATTCTTGCCACAATGCAGCACATGAAGGCATTTTGCTTGGCACGCTCAGCTTGGGGCAGATGGTGGGGAAGGGGCTTGGGCTGCACTGCTACAACAAGGATTAGGCCCCTTGCAGCTGCCCTGCTGTCTATCTGGAGGTGTGCATGCACCTGACACCAGTAATGAGCCAGGCCAGGGCTCTGCAGACCCTGGTGCAACTGCTTGCAGCCTCCTGACCACCTGCCACAGCTGGCCCAGGCTTTGTGCAGGCCCCTAGCACTCATCATGGAGACTGGGCTGCTTGCAGCATGTGGCAGGAAGGCTGCAAGCTACTTCAGTGGAGTCTTCAGAGCCCTGGCCCATCTTGTTTCTGGGGGTGGGTGCACGTGCACCTCAGGGCAGATGGCAGGGAAGGGGCTGGGGCTGTAATGTCACAACAAGGATCTGGCCTCTTGCAGCTCCCTAACCATCTGCTCTTGGCATGCAAACGTCTTACAAGTCAAGGTTGGGGTGTTTTTGTCACTCTGCCCAAAAACATTGCCAAACCTTGTCTAGAAAATGAAGTCTATAACTGGGAATCGGAGGAGTTACAGCCATATAGCTACTATAGCTATTAATGTTGTCACTACCACAATTGGATACTAGGACTGTGTGAAACAGCAGCGTTCTGCTTCAACATCTGTTTTGCTGGAACAGTGTTTCACTTCAAATTTTATTTCATTTAAAAAACACTGTTCCATTCCATTTCATCGAAACGGTTTTGCTGTTTTGACACTGTTTTGATGTTTCGATCAGGTTGGGTAAGGGAACTCAGCCCGGCTCAGTTCCCCTCCCCAGTGCTGGGATTGGGATGAGGAAGGGAACTCATCCTAGCTGAGTTCCCTTTCCCAGTGCTGCGATCAGGCTACAAGCAGCTGTGAACTTGAAGTGATCAGGCTTCAAGCAGCTGCACCAGGCTTCAAGTGGCTGTTCCCCACCTGCCTTCACCAGGCTTCAAGCTGCTGGGAACCCAGCCTGCCTGCACCATGTTGGGTTCCCAGCAGCTTGAAGCCTGCCTGCAATGGGCTGGGTTCCCAGCAGCTTGAAGCCTGGTACAGGCATGTAGGGTGCATCCCAGGGGCTGCACTGAACCCACCTTCACTGGACTGGGTTCCCAGTGGCTTGTATCCCTGTGGAACTCAGCCTGGTGGCAGGAGGTGGAGCACGGCCCTGGCTCTGCCTGCCTCCTGCCACCGAGCTGAACTCCATGGTGCTGGTAGAGCCAATCGGAGCACAGCCCGGTATTGGGAGGCAGGCAGAGCCAGCACTGCACTTCGAATGGCTCTGCCACCTCCAGGGAGTGCAGCCCAGTGGTGGGAGGCAGGGAGAGCCAAGGCTGCACCCCTCACAGGGCAGAGCTGCATGGAGCTGCACAACGCTGCTGGGAACGTAGTCTTGACTCAAGGCTGTTTTGAAACCTTCTGTTTCATTTTGATTTTGCTGTTCTGAGCTCAAAGTGAGTTGAGACAGTGTTGAAATGAAACAGCCGGAGAAATTTCACACAGCCCTCTTGGGTATCTTCAGTTTCAGTTCTTCTGAAATTCCAGCTTTTACACAGGGAAGTCTATGGTTATAGTATAGCAGCTTCTCTGAAATAGGGAGCATCTGCATAAGCTGTTGTCTGTTGTAGGAAGATAGGATTTAGCATACTACAAGGAGGCCTTTAAAATGTGCCTGTTGCTTTGGTTCTCTAAATAAGTCTTTCCATTTAAAGAACCTGAGTTTTTGCAGTAGTTATCATAAGTCCTTAAGTAAGTAGAGGGACTTACAAGAGACTATTGAGTCAACTATATTTCTATTTATCTTGGGTTAAATGTAGCAAATTATTTAGGTCTGCCTCTGTATGAAGTCTGCAACAGGCATCAATGCTTTGTTTTTTAGAAGGCAGAATTCTCCCATGATAATTTTCAGTGGGGAAAAAATAAGGACTACCGCAGTCCCTATGTCTGGAAGCATGGGAACTGGGGAAAGATTACCAAAGGAACTTAAGTGTGCAGACAGAAGTGACAATTTTTGCTCAATCTGGCCACGGAAATCAGTATATAGCTGTGACAAAACACAAGTGCATGGCTGCAAACAGCTTAAAAATGGCCAATTGGGTGAAAATCTGACCCTTCATTACAAGAGGTGTCGGATAAAGACATTAAAAAAATGTAGCATCTTTAGTAACTTGTGTTTGCAGACCTCTCAGCCTATCACTGTTTTCAGAATGGCATGGGGGAAAGGGAGTGGAAGGACTTTAGTCTGGGGGTTTTTCAGCACCCCCACGAAGGGTGGGATGGGTATATTGGAGCCCCGTGAGGTGGAGGAGCTCAAATTTACCCACTCCACCCTTCAACACCTGCTGGAGAGTCCCCAGAATGAGCTCCCTCCATTGTCTTTCCTTCCTCCCATTCTAAAAACGGTGAGCACTGGCAGAGAGCCCTGGCCATTGCTATGGGAACCTGGCTGCAGGTTCCTAGCCTGCAGCTAGATTCCCCTCCCCCCTGAAAACAATGGTGAATTTCTGTTTGTTTTGGGGTAATATTTCAGCTCAGAACTCTTTGCAGAAATCATTCTGAGTTACAGCTGGGAGATGCACTTCTGTCTGCACCTTAAATACCTAAAATGGGAGCAGAAATTAGATGCTAAATCTATGGTGCCCAAGTCCAAGGGAGAGATTCACAGGTATACTTTATGTGCCTGGGACCCCCAAGAGTTTTTTCTACCAGAAAACCTACCTGGGCACTTAGGGTTCAGCTACTGCACATGCTGAAAGGTGCTGCCATCTTGCCTGAGCCCACAAATTAGGTATTACTGCATTTAAGTCCCCTGAGGAGTCTGATCTGCCTAGAACACACTTAAAACACATAGACAGTAGGCCTGTGTGAGTAGGGAAGTATTTGATTTGGATTTGGATTCAGCCAATTTGGAGGACAGTGATTCAATTTGGAGATTCAGATCACTATCCTGAATCGATTTGGCCAAACTGGCTTCAGAAGATTTGGCGCTGATTTGGAGAGATTCAGTGATTCGGCCATAGACTATGATGGGGAATTACTGAAGTATCTATAAATTTGTTGTTTTTTGGCAGATTTGGATGAAAACAGAAGAGATGGTAGCCCTTCTGAGGGTATGAAGCCTGCCAAGTTTTAAGGAGATAGGTGCAGGAGGTTCTGGGAAACTGCACCTCAAACTGCTGAAAGCAAAACTCACATCACTTGTGTGTGCTAAGGCAGATTTAGATGAAAGCAGTAGGGATGGTAGGCTATAACAGGGGGCTGTCCTAGTGCCAGTTAGATCTCTGCCTACCCACTGGTTTGTGGGCCAGCTGCCTGCCCCTCTTTTGCTTAGGCAGAAACAGCTCACAAAAGGAACAGAAAGGCTGCAGACAGAGGCTTATATGCTGTTCCTATGTCCCTCCCTGAGAGCACTGTGACTGGAAGGGGACTCAGGAAAAGATCACAGTCACTGGCTAGCAACAGATATCAGTCTTTCCCCACCCTGCTCCCCCTCCCTCTTTTCAGTTTATGTTCCCCTGAAAGACTGTCTTCCAAATCTCTGAGTTTCCGAATCTTTTCCGAATCTATTCAGAGGCTCTGAATTGATTCAGAGGGGGGTTTTTTGCTCTCCTGATTCAGTACAGATTTAGTGATTCAGCCTCTGAATCAGGCCAAATCTTCTCTGAATCAAATCGGTGGCCGAAGCTTCGCACACCCCTAATAGACAGCAGGTCTGCAGATATGGCCACTTCCATTCAAAAGCACAGTCCAAGGTAGATAAGAGAGTGCTGCTGCTTGTTTCTTATATAAAACTTAGTTGTTAGAGCACTTGTCCAGAAAGCAGAAGACCTGAATTTAGTAGGATGACCACACTGTATAGAAGATACCATGAGGATGAGCATGTTATAACAGTGAGATAGCATTTCCTCTTGTCTGAAACAAGCACTGGCATAGTAAAGGTCACTGGAATGGCCTTCAACCCTTATTCTTTTCCATGGATATAGACCTCAGAATTTCAGAGAAGAGACATTCTGAGGAACTGTCTAAGAGGCAGAGTGATTATCAATGTGTAATACAATAATACAGATCTGTGTATTTCATCATGAGACCATGAGCCTGGAAAACGGGAGATAGTCCCTCAAACTTGTCTGTCATTAAGTAAGTTCAGTCCTCTGCTATCATAAATAAGCACAATATATAATTTCTTTAATGCCAAATAATCCCTAAACTGATCAAGAGTCTCTAAACATTTTTGTGGTGAATATGAAGAAAAGAAACCAGAAATTATAATGTGTTTGAACCCATTTATTGTTCATTATGTGATCACACATTATGTAATAGAAATGATTAGAATGGTTGAAAACAAGATTTTTTGATAACTCTTAGTTGAGAGACATCGGAGCTGCTATGACCAACAAAAGAAATCCTCAGCAAAAAGCATAACCATATGTCTATCCTTTTGTTGACAGTTTTGAATATCTAAGTTTTTTATGCAAGTTACTTCTCTGAAGCTCAAAATTCCTGGTTCTAAACAGATAAAGATTTGAAAGAGCTTTTATATATTATATGGAGGAAGCAGCAGAATTTATTATATATCTAGAGCTTGTAAAAAAGAGTACTTATCTGATGAATTTATCATACTGCCTGATCTTTTTTCCCCCATGCCTGAGACCTTAGGGGGAAAAAAAGGAGAAATACAAAGCCAGGAGCTCAGATTCAAAACATAAATTAAGGTTCTCTTCATGGTCAAATGTCAGTTCCAGTCGTTGCCTGGTAACTAAGCATAAAAGTGCAGTGTGCATCACATGGCATCTTAGAGACCTGGCATCCATCTAAAGGCATGGAACCTGACATCTGCCATGCTTAGCATTCCAAAGCAGACTTGGATTTCATGACCTTTTGGAAATGTGCTTGACCTGTCAACTATGACTTTAATGAGAGAACTTAAATCGGCTCATGTTCATTTGATATGAACCTTGACTGGAGTTCATAGCAAAAGTTGGAATCCAAGACATTCCCCAGTAGTTTGAAGTTTTGTTGTGAATGACTTGTACAGTTCTCCTTAAAAGTGTGTGTCCAGAGGTGGTTGTGAATACAGATGACACTGTATGTGGGTCAGACTGCTGACTTGCTGCAGCACCTGCCTTGCAAAATGTATAGGCCGGATGGGACAGTTAGTTGTAAGAACACCCCCATATTTGATATTCTTGATCCGTTATTACTAATGGGCACATCTACATTGCCAAAGGATGCACTAGGGAGCCCTGTAGTGAAATACAATGTGCCTGCTCTGTTCACACTACACCCTGAAATGGAGGCAATGTAACTACTAGTTGCTGTGCTGGGTGCACACTGCTAAGTATACCCAAGAGAGAGCATTTGTTGGCATGTGTTCAGCACTGCATTATGGTGGCTGCCTTACATCCATTCAGAGCTGTAGCACATGTAGAGTATGTATGTCATGCTTCACTGTGGTGCTATTTACTGCATTCCTGTGATGGTGTGGACCTGCCAAAAGGTGGAGACATTGTCATAAAAAGCTAATTTATTCTAGTGAGGTTGGAAATTCTAGTCTAACGTGATGTTTTACCTTGCAGTTTGCTGCATCAGCATATTTTATAACATTAATCCTGACACCAGTTCTCGACAGTTACAGAGCATTTCATCTGTTAATCTCAGAGAGCTTTACACATAGCAATTGATTAGGCCTGTGAGGAAGTATGGTTTTATTATCTTAATTGTACAAATGAGAGAACTGATAAACAGAGAGATAACCAACCTGTCCAAGATCAAACTGTGAGTCAGTGATAGAGGCCCCTGTTCAGTGAAGGGTTTAAGACCGTTGCTAACTTTATGTGAATAGTCCTATGGAAATCGGTGGGACTAGCCATATGCTTAAAGTTACAGATTTTTTTTTAATTACCACCTTGAACTAGGGTCTAAGTCGGGAGCAGGATCAAGGAGAACTGGCTTTCCTCTCCGTATATTTTACCTGACACTCCTGCCAGTGCATACATCTGGAGTACTTTTCCTCTAGTGGGCATGGCTGTCAACACACTAGACAAGGTTCAGAAAAAGGTACATTAGAAAAAATTCATATAAAGACCAAAGGTGTGCACAATATCAGAGATGCTTTTTAAATTTGTGGAGCACATTTCAGTTAGTAATAGTAGTTAACCTATGGGACTATTCACTGTGTATAGGCATAATTATTTGCAGGATCAGAGCCTCAGTGCTTTTACTGTATCAGTTTTGTAATTGAAGTACTGAACTCGCAACTTCAGTTACAGGTTAACCAGATTGGAAGATGCTGACTGGAAGGTGGCCTCCTCTGGTCATTCAAGGCAGGAGAACACAAGATGCCCCTTTGAAGAGGCACTCAAATTCTTTGTGTGAGATCCTTTTGTTAGTGGCCATTTCTATAATTCAACTGCTTTTCTCCATGGAGAAGTGGTTGAACTGGAAACATGAACAAAAGTTTGTAGTTTTACATGTAAGATGCCTTTAAGGAAAGCCTATCAAGCACACCTGTTTAAGTTTAATGCCTGTGGATCCTTCTACCCAGAAGATGTCCTCTGCATGCCGGGAGAATTCTTCTTTTGGGGAAGGGTGGGTAGAAAGGGAGTGTGGTTCTTCAGAAAGCTAAATGGCTGTTATTCAGCAACAGCAAGAATAGATGCCAGTTATAGAGTCTAAAGCTTTCTGCACTGTTTTCCAATATTACTAGTGACACATTCATCTGCAATGCTTGGAGATGAAAAACTTGTGTCAGCAATGTTTCTGTAAGATCAAACTTCCAAAAAGCAAACAAACAGAATGGTTTCAACTTCCCCAGCTTGTTTGGTATCTGCAGGGCAGAGAATATGTTGGAAACAAAATTAGGAGAATTTATTAATTCTTTTTCTTCAACAAGAAAAATGGATACCCAAATTGTGCCAGTTCTTCCCTAGTTTTTCAGATTATTAGCTCCAAGTTCAAACCAGAGAATTTTCTTTGTCTCACAGTTGTAAAAGGAGCTATTTGCAAAGTGTCAGTATAGGAGAACCTGGGTATTTTGCAGGGCTAGGTCCCTTACCTCCATGTGAAAATGAAGGTTTACAAAATACCTAATAGAGCCACAACAAACAGCTGGGCTATGTCTTTCAAAGGTTCAGCTACCCTGATCAGCTGTATGGAATCATGGCTTTGCTCCAGCTGACAGGAAAAGCAGTACCTATTTGAAGTAAAAGCCATAGCAAACAGCTAAGTAGCTCCTCCAGTGTCCGGCTTCTGGGTTGTGGAGATTGATTTAAAACCAGTTCAGTAAAAAGGGATTAGAAATATTAAACACAGTACCTTACAAGTCCAGCCTATGAGTCACTTTTTTTGCTAAAAAATCTTAATCAGTTAGATCCATACGTTGTGTGTCTTGAAAACCCCTTACCATTTATTCTTTTCTCTTACCAGGCCTCTGGAATTCAGCATATGATTCTTTTTAAAATCCACACCTCTAGCCTCTTTTTAGACCATTATACAAGCATTACGTTTCTACTGGAAGAACTGCCAATCTCCTGGTGCAAAACACAAGTGTACAAACATCTGTGTTGTTTCTCACAGACCAAAAATGGGAGTTCTGGGGAAAAAAATAGCCCAACCCAGTAGAAGTTGTTCCTAGGAGAGTTTCTTTTTAGAGAATGAACACTTATAAACTCTCCTAGTTTGCACGACCAAGTTCTTTGGTGACCATAAGTCTATAGAATTTTAGTGGCTGGATTTAACTATTGCTGGGCCTGGGGGGTCAATGCTTTGTCAGACTCATGTGATAATCAGAGATTGTTAGAATATAGATTTATTAATAAAAGGTTCATGGTTCCCTCTGAGACTGTCTGTACCTGAATGTATTGCTTAATTCTACAATAAGTTAGGATTTTTGTAAAGCAGCCTGGTTGGGCCTAATTAACTGCTATATAACTAATTTTGTGCTGGTATGGTTCCACTGAAATCAATAGAATTAAACTGATTTCTATTGTAACCAAATAATGAATAAACCCCCCAAAATTCAATGAAGAGTTTGGAAACTTGGACCTAAATGTGGACCTTTTAATAGCCCTGGTTTACTGGTAGGATAAAGCAGATATTCTTTGCTTTAGTAAAACTGTAACCTTGCTAACCCCTGAAACCATATTGGGTTAAATTAATTCCGGAAGCAAATCTCTTGACTTCAGGGTTCTGCTTAATTATTGAAATTCAACAGATATATGCTTGGGATATATTGTTGGCTGCTATCAGTTTTATGTGTTATTTTTACCTAAGATGGTTTGGATTTACGTAGTCTAACTATGGCTTTGTATAACATAAATACACATAACTGAGTATTTGAATCTCTGTTTCAGTTAATCTCTCCCTTTCCTTCTCCTGTAATTTGAATGTGAAAAATGTGAGCTAGACACTTAGAGGACTAGAAAAGGGAACTTGATAGGACTGGTTAACAGTCTGTCAGAATTTCTAGACAGTTTAGATTTTATTTGCATTCAGAGGGTAGGCACTATCTTTCTGCCATGACAGAAAACTGTCACAAACCCTCCTTTGCAGTCAAGGTAAGATGAAGACTTTGCATCTTCAAAGTGAAGTCGCTGGAAGTGCCAGTGAGCCTGGCCTGTTGTTTATACGTATCCAACTGACCTGGATGTTGGATGTAGCAGGTTTATGGATCCCAGATATGATAAGACTGAAATTATGAGAGCAATACAGGGAACTGTAGAATTAGGGAACAGGAGAAACAGGTACTGTGTGGATTGATGGTTTGGCTTCAGCTATTCCACAGTAGGTTATGGTTGTGTCTTTTGTTCTTTGCATATAGACAATACAAGGGAATCACCGGGGCACAAAGGCATGGAAATAACTATATTTACTAACTTCATAATTAACAAGGCCTATGTTCATCTCCATCAGGGTGTGGCTATGGGCCACTGGTGTCACCCAAATGTTAGAAATGGAATATTGTTAGAAATGCGCAGCTTGCATTTTGCACCTGATAAGAAAGAAATACTGCCCAAGGCTCCTTTCTCCCCCTCACCCGCCTTAGCCTTTCTCATGCTGATTACAGAAGCTGGAATTCAACTGCCTGTGGCCCTGGGGTATGAACTGTTAGTGAACTGTTGTGGTTTTGAGCATGCTTAATGAACTGTTGCATATTTACCTCTCCGCCCCGCATACTTAAGTGGTTAATTATACTATACATGCGATGTATGTAATGATGTAACTACATGTATGCTTGTATGAAACGGAAGTAGCTGTAAGAGTTCCGGTGTCTGCACACGTGGTCAGGAGAGAGAAGATAAATTCCGCTTGCAAACACAATTAGTTTGTCAGAAGCTGATTTGGGCATCAATGCCCCACTCTGACCTTGTTTGCAAACGAATACATCCTTTTGTGCCGGCTGATGTCTGTGTGTCTGTGATCTCTGCGCGCCTCCAAGGAAACGAACCGCATTTGTGCAACACAAACCTGACCTTGTATAACACCAAAACATTGCATTTAAGTAAATTTATTAACAGGCCTTTTTTGAAGAATACACTCTGGGGAAAGGAGTTCATGTGTGAAACTAGTATCTGTTATAAAAAATATGTAGCAGACTAGCTGATCAAAAGCAAAGTTGTTATTACTCAATGTTTGGGTGGGATTTTAATTTTACACCGTGAATTGTTTGCAGGCAGCATTTGCTTGACAGGTTGTAAGACATGTGGCATGAATTGGAAGTCCTGACTGTTCCATATTCAGCTTCATCTTAAATTACATATTATAAGCAAACTTACAATGTGCTTCAGTGCCGCAATAAAAAAGAAAAACAAATTAGTCTTTTTATTTTTTTTAAAGAGATGGATAATGAATTCACTAGATTAGGGGTGTCAAGTTCACTTTGAGCTCTGGTCTGAATCCAGACTGATTTACACAGAAGCTGTCACAGCAGCAGCATCCCCAGCCCCAGTGTCCCACAGCCAGTGGCTGGAGAGACAGGGCAATGGTATTGGCAACTGATGAAATAGCCGGAGGGCAACTGGGGCTGCATCAATCCTCACTTGTGTTGCTGCTGACAATTGCCTTTCTGCACCAAGCTCCTCCTTCCAGCTGTGCTGGTAGTCTTGCTGGCTGGTTACAGCACCTCATTGGGCTGAATCCAGCTTGCAGGCCATATGTTTGACTCCCTTACACCCCTGCATTAAATCCATTGACATACATAGAATATATATGTTTAAGTTACATGCATGCATAGGAGAGATACATAATACATTCAAGTTTTTAATTGTTTTATGTCATTTACAATATAAACAACGGGCTGTGATGTCAGCCCTTTGGTCATGGCCTCTGTACCATAACTTGTGGCCCACCCACATTTCCATTATGCCATTGATATACATTTTGCTACTTTGGTTGGATTCCGGCAGCTTTTAGTACAGTGAGCATGACCAGAGGGCTTCCAATATTTTCAACCTATTTCTATAGCCTACAGCAACCTTTAATGAAGTTTTGAGAAAAGAATGGTATTCTTGGAATGGTATTGAATATGCGACGACCAGAAAATCCATTATATACTCACTTCCTCCTTGGCATGTTCCAGAGCTAAGGGATTACAGATCATTTTCTCTGAATCTGCAACTGATTGTTCTGGCTTTCAGTTCAAGTTCAAGTTTAACATATTCAGTATTCCTTGTACAGGCTTTTACTTTTTAGTTAACAAATGCCTGGGTTAACAGAAGTTATTTTCTATACCTAGAGGTTAGAGTTTTCATGTAGTTTAGATTCCTAGATATTGGCAATGTCTTTTAACAGAGAGCAGTGCTCCCTTATCCTGTCCAAAAAACAGCACTACTTAGCAGTACTCTGTAGAAGGTACATCTTTGGAAACAATGCAAGGACATTCATGCCTAGCATGTGAGAGTAGCCTCTGGCTCTCTGGCTGCCTTTGAGAGGGTGGGGAGGGAGTGTAACAGCTGGAACAAACTACCTGCACCACTGAAATATGGTCCAATTTCCCCAGTTTCAGGAAATGTTTAACTCTTTATAATTGTGAAGCATGTTGTAAGTTTTGTTCCTAAGACCCCCAGGAAATGTTCTTTTAAAGGCATGATGGGAACTGATTCTTGTTATGTCCAATAACATTAAATTGGGTCTTGTACTAGGTATTAAATCCAAGACTAGGACATGGTGAGTGCATCTACACAAGACACTTTACTGTGCAGTAACATAGTTTACTGTGCAGTAAACATGTGCATGAACATGCATGAACATGCTTACAGTGCAGGAAACCTGTCTAATCACAAGTCAATTTGCTACCTGAAAATGCAAGTAACAGATTTACTTTTGATTAGTAATGCTGCAGTAGCACTTGTGTAGGCAAGTGAACAGGAGCAAATCTGCTCCGAGTCAGCTGGCCAACAGGGAGCAGGAGTTTGCTCCCTGCCCCCAGGAGCTGCCTGCTGCAGAGGCGGGCTCCACCACTGGAGCCTGGGCAGGGACTATGTCTCTCTGCCCCAGAAGCAGGGATCTCCAAGCCCCCCATTACAACATTGTGATGGGGAATGGGAGCTGGGAGACCCTTATCTCCCAGCCCCCATTTCACCATCATGATCAGGGAGCAGGGGGATGGGAGACCCTTATCTTCCCTGCATATGCTCCACAATAGCAGAGCTGGTGTTGGGAGATAAGGGTCTCCCAGCCAGAGCCCCATAACTTCAGAGCTCAGGCCCGAAGATAAGGATCTCTCAGAACTAGCCCCACTGTCATGGAGCTGGTGCTGGGAGATAAAGGTCTTTCAGCACTGGTTTCATGGTCACAGAGCTGGCACCAGGTACTTCCTGCTGGCAGTGACTGGGGATCCTGTTTCCTGCTCAGCTCCATGATTGCGGAGCTGAGAGTGGAACAAGCTCCCCAGTCTCCACCCCGCAATGCTGGAACGCGTCTGGGAAATGTTCTGGTCAGGGACAGGTCCCAGGCCTGTTACCCAATCAAGTGATTGAGGTATGGGGCTTGGGAAGAGCTGCAGGAGTGGGGTAGGTCCCAACTTCCTGCCCCAATCTGCCAGTGGGGCAGCTAGCAGTAAACTAGTTGCTAGTTGCTCAACTGGCAAATCGGGACGGGGGGTGGGACCTGCCCCTCCTCTGAAGCTCTTTCCAAGTCCCCTGCCCCTGATAGGGAAGCCAGGGCTAGGAATTCCCTATTACTGAGGGGGACATCATTCCCACCCCCTGGAGGCAGAGTGTAATGTTCCAGCTTGGTGCTCCCTGCCAGCTCCTGTGCTAAAACCCAGAGGGAGTCTACAGCTCCCCTGATGGCAGCAAGGGCGCATTGCAGGGCCTCAGAAAGTGGGAGCAGTTTGCTGCCATTAGCAAAAATATGCTCCCACTTCCCTGCATATGTACACACCTAGCTGGGAGTATTTACTCACGAATAGTTTACTCACGAGTAAGCTGATCATGGATCAAATGCACATGTAGATGTGGCCAGTTGCTCCTTAACCAATAACAAATTTATTAGGCCTGTAGCAGTTATAATTCTATTACTGTGGTTAGTCAAAAAAGGCAATATAACATGCGTAATACCCCAAAGTACAACGAATTTGATGTCACTGGATGGCCAGTCCCTGAGGTCTTGTCCAGGGTTCCCAGATTCTTTGAGTTCTGAAACTTGGATCAATGACCAATTCTTCAGGAGTAGGTTCTGAAGGAGATGCTTTCTCACCTCTCTTTATTTACCATATAGTTTGTCTTTCTTGACATAAAATTAGCCTTTGTCTTCCTCCTAATGCATATTAATAATTTTGCTTCTGTTTGACAAATATGGTCACGCTTAATTGGCATTTTCTATTCTGAGGTAATTTTTTTATTCTTAGTTGGGGCTGGGTTTGAATTATGAGGGAGCTTGTGGGGGCTGAGTTCCCTCCCCCCCATCCCTCCCAAAGAGCTGAGAGTCCCCCTGTAAGATTTGCAAATCATAACCCGGGAGAATGTCTGATTTAATTAGGGAATTGTGATGGGCAGCCACATTTTTTTATAGACCCCACCAGGAGTCAAAGGGTAATTCAAACCCTGGGTGGGGCTACGTTTTGCTTTTATTGCCTCTATTGCCCAGGCTATATTTATTCAATTTAGCCAACTTTCTGATTCATTTTAAGTCAGGAAGAGTATTTTGGTGGGCTCCCAGCTCCCTCTGCTGGGAGCCCGTAAGGCAAGCTTAAGCCTATTTGGAGAACCAATGTTGCCCTGCAGGGGGCAGTACCAACAACCACCTGATTGTCAGGTGCAGCCCCAGACATGCGACATGTTAAATTTAAGGAGCTACACAAACCAGCCATAAAAATGTTTCACATTATATTCAGTCTTCCTGTAACACTTCAGTATAACACTGTGATGCTTCAGGCTATACAGCATGGTCACATTTTCAGGTATTTTGTGGTCTCTGTAAATGTTTTATTTATGGCATGAGTGCTACACATGCACTCAATTTAAGGCATCGTAAAATGGCAAACCATCCATAAGAATGTTTCATGGTATTATAGTGAAGTATGATGAGACTCACTGTAATGAGAAGTTTATCTCTTGAAGCAGTGACTACAGCTTTAGAGGGCGTATCCTCAGGCAGCGTAAATCAGCATAGCTCTACTTCAGACAGGACACATCTACATGATATACTTTACTATGCAGTAGACTAATTGACTGCATGGTAAGGAGTTACATGTCTGCATGTACAGATGTTTACTATGCAGTTATTTAGTCTACTGTGTGTTTAATTTTTTACCAGAAAATGCAGGTAGCAATATGTAGATGCCAACTGGGAGCAAATTTGTCCCCGCCTCTTCCACAACTGGGTCTGGAGAGAGGGGTGGTTTGGCAGCCTCCTCAAAGGCTCCAGGAGTGCTCCTTCTTCCTGGCCTGGAGGGCCAGCGCTTTTTATGTAAAGTGCCATAAGTTAGAGTGGGACTCTGAATGTCTGTCTGTGCCCATCGTGAAAAAGCCAGCTCAATGTTAATGACAGTAGAACTATAGGTATTTCTCTACTGCCAACTGAGCATATCCTAAAATTCTGCACTTGAATTATGGATTCAAAGCAATGAATAGCTGATCAAGCTGGTTGGTTCTAGCAGCTATAGGCTGTACTTGCTATGGAGGGATTACAGAATCAAAATGTTTATGCTATGTGTTCAGCTAACATTGTATTAAGAGCTGTAAAAAATGGGCCATTTTAGGTGGTGATTCTTCATGGAGAGTAGATATTTTAGAGAAATTCATACTAATTTAATTTCTTAAAGCTAATCTAGGGAGAATCCAGTGTGCATTATTTAACTTTATCTTTATCTTTATCTTTATTGTATCTCTTCCCTTTTGAAACTACAGATGAACACCCCTGAAGGTAATTAAGGGATGCGAATCACAAAAGGGAGTTTTTCTGGGAGTTTTACAAGGCTTGAGTTATAGCTGTACAAAGAGTTGTGGTTAGCTGCAAATTTGCCTTTAACAAGTATGAAATGGCTGGATGTCAATAGATTGAACTAGTCAACCTCTGTCATAATTCATTTATATGGCTCCCAAATTTTGCCATTTACTTTAGTATACCTTCGCTTCTCTTTCTAACAGCTGTCCTGTAATAGATCTGGCAGGAAAATAGCTGTGCTTTCCACTTCGAGGTGGCTATACTTCAGGAGGCAGTTAGAATAGGTACAAGCAGAAAAGAAACCTTTTCTTTGGATCAGGAGGACACTAACAAGAAACCTTCCTTCCTTCCTTCCGCTTTGGACGCACCGGACCAGGCTCGCTTGGAGCTGCGTGGGGCGATCCCAAGCATAAGACTCCCCGGCTTCCTATCTCTTTCCTTTTCTCACTCCCACCTGTCTAAAGGTCTCTAGCCTCTGCTTATCTCGCTCTCCTTTTCTTCTCTTGCTGTTTTGCAGCTTTTTTCCCCCCTTTTCTCCCCTCTTTGTCCCATCCCCCCGTACTTCCGGTCTCTTTGTCTTCGCAGCCTTCCTTCTAATTGTCTATTTCTCGCTCTTTCTCTCTCTCTTTCTTTTCTGCTTGCTTGTAGCGGGGAGTTACTTTCCACTAGCTTGCCTTCCGCGGGGTGCTCTAAATTACCCCTTTTTCCCCCCTCCCTTTTGTTTTTGTCCTTTTTTTTTCTCGCTTTTTCAAACCCCAGCCGCTTTTTTTTCTCCACCCCTTTCCCCACTCCCATCTGGAGTTTTTGTGGCCGCTTTCCCGGACACTTATCTTTTTTAGTTACTATAAACTTTTTTGGTTGTTGCTCTGCTTAGTTAGAGTTGGGAATTAACCCTGTCCTGTCAGGAATGGCTGCTCCTACAGCCAGCAGCTGGCACGAGGATGCCTCCCAGAACCTTCCCATTACCTGTGGGTTGAGGGTGCACATCCCTCCCTTTGTTGGGGTTGAGGTCTGCGTGGACGCTCTGGCTAGTCTCTTGGGACAGCAGACCATCCGTTACGCAGGTCGTGTCAACACGGTCCCGATGGTCTACCTGAGCGACCCCACCCTAGTCCATAGGGTGTGCGTAGAGGGCCTGGACATTGCGGGCGCGCATTACTTTGTCACCCCCCTAGATACCCTAGCGGTGAGGGTGGTGATCTCCAATGTGCCCCCGCACGTGACCGACCGAGACCTGGCCGGGGTACTCGAGCCCTATGGGGTGCTTACGAGTCCCTTTCGCCGGTTGACCATAGGGAGCAAAAACCCCAAACTGAGGCATGTCCTGTCTTTTCGAAGGCAGGTGTTCATGCTCTTTAGGGAGGGCTCACGGTCTCTGCCTCAGTCCTTGAGCCTCTCGTCCAACGGGCGGAGGTATGTGATTTATTTTTCTTGTGGGGAGACCGCGTGCTTTCAGTGTGGGAGCTCGTCCCACCTAGCGGCCCAGTGCCCACGGGGGGGATCGGCCAAAGCGTCGGCAACTACAGCGACGCCGACGGACGGCCCATCCACTTCCGGGACGCAGGCCCCACCCAGTGAGGCCGGGAGTCTTTCCCGACCTCTTCCTGCCCCTGTTCCATCTGAGGGGGCTCAAGTCTCTGGCGTGGGAGCGTTGTCCGGCGGAGGGGCTGGGGCTAGGCTCCAGCCCCCCCCCCCATTCCACCTACGGTGCCCACTCCCACCAGTGCAGAGACGGCACCGGGGGGAGAGGCGGATGCCTCCGCTTCCGCCCCGCCTGCTCTGACCCCCCCGATCGAGGCCGGGGCGGTCAGCGATTGTGGCACCGAGGCCCCATCGGACGATGGGGCTCAGCCCCCCTGCAAGTTGCTCTCCACCACGGCTTTGGCTGAGGTGGCTGGCTCTGAGGAGACAGGCCAGGCACAGTCTGGCCCATCCTCTGTGAAGGAGGGGTCATCTGCCACAAAGCAGAAGAAGAAGAAGGGCAACAAGGAGAGGAAAGCGAAAGGGACCCCTCAGGACGCCCCGTCCCCACTGAGGCCTTCCGCAGCTGGTGCTGGGGAGGCCCCCGATGGGGAGCCTGGCCCTGCTCCGGCCGTCACGTCAGCAGCTCCGCTGACTGGGGGGGAGGGCGGTTTGGAGGTAGGGGAGACAGGGGTCATTAACGCCTCGCCCGTCTCCCAGCTCTTGGAGAGGGGGGGCAAGAAGACGTATGCACAATGCGTCGCCTCTGGGGGTCTGACCCAGGGAGCAGCAGAAGAGTCTGCTGACCTCTTGGTCACGTCCCAGGCCACTGAATCGGGTGAGGAAGCTTGTGAGATGGAGATCCAGCTTTCTGAGTGTCGCAAGCGACCTTGAGAGCGAGATGACCTCTCCCCCCCCAAGAAGGCGGGGCTTGCTCCTCAAGAGCCAGACCTCGACCTGGACGATCAGAGGAGGTTGATGGGCTTGGATATCGAGGGTGTGGATGTAGCGCTCCCAGCCAGTGTGCGCCCTCGACGCTCCTCTGTGGGAAATGTGCAGCCCATGTTGGCAGCCCCCCCCGGGTCGGTCCTGACTATGGGGGGCTCCTGACCTTTCTCAAGCAGACGAAAGGGCAAAAGAACATAGCGGCGCGCATCACCCAGTGGTGTGAGGACCCTAAAATGTTCGTCAAGGCTGCCAGGGCAGCGGCCAAGCTCATGCAGCGGGATCTGGGCACTAGGCAGATGGCCTATCGTCTGGAGAAGCTCGCCCAGTGGGTGAGAGATGAATGGGGCCTGGTGGGGTCCCTGGACTAGAGTAGGGCACGATAGGCCTTTTCTCTTCGACCTGTCTCTGCCTTTGCTCGGCTCTTGGGGGCTCTTTATCTACACCTTGCCTCGCTCTTCTTCTCGCAACCTCACACCCGTGGCAGCCACAACCATCGGCACTTTTAACATCAACGGCTGTCGAGACCCGGTGAAGCGAGAGGCCGTGCTGGAGCTCCTGCGCCAGAAGCGGCTGGCTGTCGCCTTCCTCCAGGAGACGCACTCCGACAGGCACAACCAGTTGGCCTGGCGTGCCGCCTGGCAAGGCCAGGTGTTCTTGAGTCACGGCACCAACCTTAGTGCCGGGGTCGCGACTCTCCTATCATCACAGCTGCAGCCTGACACGGCGGTGGCACGAGAGGTGGTCCCCGGCCGCCTGCTGACGGTTCGCGTCACCCTAGCGCAACACCATCTGCTGCTCGTCAACATCTATGCACCTTCCGATGGCCAGGAGAGGGTCACTTTCTTTGAGACCTTGGCCGGTCTCTTGCGCCAGGTCGGCGAGGACGATGACCTGCTTCTTGTAGGCGGGGACTTTAATTGTACCACCGATACCCTGCTCGACCGTACGGGGCCCGAGCCTCACCTGCCCTCCGCCCGCAGGCTGCAGTCTGTCTTGGAGACTGCAGGCCTCGTCGACGTCTCGCGAGTCCTGCACCCCGACGCGCGCCAGTACACCTGGGCCAGGATGAGTGCCGGGGGTCTCACTATGGCTCGCCTCGACCGCATCTATGTCACCAGGCACCACCTGCCACTCCTACGCAGCGGCCGCATCGTTCCCTCGGGCCTGTCAGACCACGGCCTAGCTTTTTGTGAACTGAGCCTGCCAGGGAGAACCTGTGCACGAGCGCCTTATTGGTGCTTCAACGTCAGCCTGCTTCAAGACTCGTACTTCCGGGACTGCTTTGCCAACTTTTGGTGGGGCTGGGAGGCCACAAGGCCAAAGTATTCCTCCTGGAAGCTGTGGTGGGATGTGGGCAAGGTACAGATTCGGGCCTTTTGCCAGCAGTACACGCAGCTGGCCACCAATGAACTGCGCCGCCGTGTCAGAGAGCTGGAGGAGGACGTGGTGAAGCTCGAGGCTGCCCTGTTGGCAGCCGGCAGCGATGCGGTGCTGCGCGAGAGCCTCCGGTTCCGGAAGAAGTGCCTGCGCGACTTGGCGGAGAGCGCGGTCCGTGGAGCGCGGATCCGCGCCCGCTGCCAGGAGCTGGCCGAAACGGATGCCCCGACCTGCTTCTTTTTCCACCTGGAGCGACGGCGGGCAGCGAACAAAGTCTTAGATCACCTCAAGACCTCTGAGGGCCAGGTCATCACTGACCCAGGTGAAGTACGCGAGCATGCTGTGGCTTTCTATCGCGACCTGTTTGCGGCTGAGCCGTCCTGCCCCGACACCGCGCGGGAACAACACGCGGGCCTGCCGCGCCTTGGTGCCTCGGAGGCTGGCGAGCTTGAGCGGGAGTTGTCTCTGGCGGAGCTGGCGGCGGCCGCCGCTGGCCTCGCCTCCGGCAGGGCCCCGGGCCTCGACGGGCTGCCCGCGGAGTTCTACAAGGCTTTCTGGCCTCTTCTCGGCCCCGGCCTCCTGCGCGTTTTCCAGGAGAGTCTTGCCGACAAGGTCTTGCTGATCAGTTGCCGCCGTGCAGTACTCACGCTGCTGCCCAAGAAGGGAGACCTTGGCTGCATTAAGAACTGGCGGCCGGTCTCCCTGCTGTGCGCGGATTACAAGATCCTGGCCAAGGCGCTGGCCACCCGCCTCCGCACTGTCATGGCCCCCGTCACTGGGCCTGAGCAGAGCTACTGCGTGCCGGGCAGAACCATCCAAGACAACTTGTTTCTGCTGCGCGACCTACTCACAGCCAGCGACCTCTTTGGCCTGGATGTCGGCCTTCTCTCCCTGGACCAGGAGAAAGCCTTTGACGGGGTGGACCACACCTACCTCTTTCGAACCCTGGAGGCCTTTGGCTTTGGGCCCCTGTTCGTCGGCGCCCTCCGGGTCTTGTATCGAGACACTTCCAGCCTGCTCAAGGTGAATGGCGTGCTCTGTGCCCCGTTCCCCGCGTGCAGAGGCATCCGTCAGGGCTGCCCCCTGTCGGGCATGCTCTATGCCCTGGCCATTGAGCTGCTGTTGCATGCGCTGCGGCGCCGCCTGAGCGGTGTGGCCCTGCCACCAGCCGTGGGCCCGTCCCTTGCCCCTCCGCTGCGGCTCTCGGCATATGCAGACGACGTGACCGTCTTCCTTAACACCCAGGAGGACGTGGAGGCCCTGACAGCCTGCCAGCGAGCCTATGAGCGCGCCTCTTCGGCCCGTATCAACTGGGCCAAGAGCGATACCCTGCTGCTTGGAGAGTGGATCGCCATGACCCCCCCGGCCTTGCCTGGGGGCCTCAGCTGGCGCCGCGAGGGCCTCAAGATCCTGGGCATGTTCCTGTGGCCACCGGCCTTCATGGTGCGCAACTGGGACGGCCTCGAAGAAGGAGTGAAGGCCCGCCTGCAAAGGTGGCACTGGCGCCTGCCCAGCCTCTCCTACCGTGGACGCATCCTCATCGTGAACAACCTAGTGGCGGCGAGCCTGTGGCATCGGTGCGCCATACTCGACCCGCCGGAGGACCTGCTCGAGAGACTCCAGCGCCTCCTGGTTGACTTCTTCTGGGACGGGCGCCACTGGCTCCCACGACCTGTCCTTCACCTCCCTGTGACTGAGGGGGGCCAGAGTTTGGTGGACCTGGCGAGCAGGGTGGTCTCCTTCCGCCTCCAGGCCCTCCAGCGACTCCTGTACAGCGAGGAGCGCCCAGCTTGGCAACACCTGGCATGCTGGTTTCTGCAGAGGGTGGGGGCCCTCGGCTTTGACCGGGAGCTCTTCCTGCTGGACCTCACGCTCTTGAACTGGGCCGTGCTGCCAGCCTTTTACCGTAGTGTGGTGCGAGCCTGGCAAGCCACGTTCCACCTCCAGTCCCAGGCCCGTCGCCTTTAGTTCCCGCGGGTGCTGGGGGAACCCCTGGTGCACAACCCGGCGCTGAGGCGCCCTGTGCCGAGCCTGGCCTCTGCCAGTCTCACGGCTGCTCTCATTCAGGCGCGTGTTCTCCGCCTGGGCCACCTCCTGGACCCCGCTCGGTCGGCCTGGCTCTCGCCCGAGGCCTTGAGCAGCTGGCTGGGCAGGCGCTCCGTTCGCAGCGTGGGCCATTTCCTGTGCGACATCCGGGCCGCCCTCCCTTTGGAGGCGGCAGCCGCCCTGGAGGCCCATCTCCGGGCGGGCCAGGCCCCCTGCACTGAAGACGCCCCGAGCGAGGCTTTCCCTGCGTTACCAGTCACCCCAGCCATGGCCGACGATCTGGCCGGCGGCCCTGGCACCCTGCTGACGCTCCCTGTGCCTCCTGACAGTGACACGGGTTGTTCTTTTGCTTCTCTGTCGCGTAGAGGTTTATACGCCTGGGTGATCCACATCCGCCACGCCCAAGTGCTGGCGGGCCGCCCCGACACACCATGGCGACGGCGCCTGGGGCCGCCAGGTTCCCCACCGGCCCACCCGGCGTGGCGCACATTGTATAAGCCGCCAAGCACCAAGAAGACTGGCGACCTGCAGTGGCGGTTGCTGCACAGCATCCTAGCCACCGGCACGTTTGCGTCCCACTTGGACCCAGCCGCCTCGACAGCCTGCCCTTTCTGCCCGGGGGATGTCGAGGAGACCCTTTTTCACGCTTTCCTGGACTGCCCCCGCCTGCAGCCGCTCTTTGTCACCCTCAGCCTGCTGCTGCGGGCTCTGGGCAGGGGCTTTTCGGAGACCACCTACGTGTGCTCCTGCCCGTACCGGGCGGCCGAGAGGGGCCCCGTCTGCCTGGCCAACTTCGTGCTGGGTCAGGCCAAGTTGGCCGTCCTCAAGAGCCGCCGGAACCGGCTGGCCGGGACCGGCTCAGATGACGCCCTGCGGCTCTTCCGCCTCCTGGTGCGGGCGCGCCTCTTGCTGGAGTTCGAGCACGCTGTGCTCCGGCGGGCGGTGCCCGCCTTTGAGGGGCACTGGGCCCTGGAGGGCGCGCTCTGCCGGGTGGAGGACGGCCGCCTCAAATACGCGCTCTGATGTCATGACCGGTCTGGGCGACCGGGCTGGCTCGGGGTCGAACTGCGACTTCCAGTTCTGCCGCGCCCTGGGCCCTCGCCAGGCTGCCTTTTTGCTCTCTTTTGGGTGGAAGTTGAAGGCTTTGGGACGTGTATGAGGGGATGGAGCAGGGTCTGAATCGGTTAGGACTGTGTGGCCGGCACGCCGACCGCGTAGCATGTGAGACACAACGTGAAATGCAGCGAAGGTGTCTGTCACGGTGTGATGTGTGGGTGGTTTGGTTGGCCCGGGGTTTGTTCTTTTGGCCCGGGATTTGGGGTGCGTGGGACGCACTTTTGCGGACGGGCTGTGGCTCGGATCTCTTTGTAATACTTGGGTGGGCATGAATTCCCTTGCCCAATTTGGGTTCTGGATCCGAGGACAAAGGGACTTGTCCGATCTCGTTTTTGGGTTGGTAGTAAGTTGTTGGTGCTTTTGCTTGCAAGCGGCCACCATTGTTGTACCCCTGAACCCCTGAATAAAGTATTTAAAAAATCAAAATCCTTCTGCTTTGGATGCACCGGACCAGGCTCGCTTGGAGCTGCGTGGGGCGATCCCAAGCATAAGACTCCCCGGCTTCCTATCTCTTTCCTTTTCTCACTCCCACCTGTCTAAAGGTCTCTAGCCTCTGTTTCTCTCACTTTCTCTTTCTTTTCTTGCTGTTTTGTAGCTTTATTCCCTCCTTTTCTCTCCTCTTGTCCCATCCCCCCGTACTTCCGGTCTCTTTGTCTTCGCAGCCTTCTTTCTTACTGTCTCTTTCTCGCTCTTTCTCTCTTTTCTTTCTTTTCTGCTTGCTTGTAGCGGGGAGTTATCTTCCATTAGCGTGCCTTCCGTGGGGTGCTCTAAATTACCCCTTTCCCCCCCTCCCTCCTCTTTTTTCTCTTTTTTTTTCACTTTTTCAAACCCCAGCAACTTTTTTTTTTCTTCGCCCCCTTCCCCCTCCCATCTAGAGTTTTGTGGCCGCTTTCCCAGACACTTATCTTTTTTAGTTACTATAAACTTTTTTGGTTGTTGCTTTGCTTAGTTAGAGTTGGGAATTAACCCTGTCCTATCAGAAATGGCTGCTCCTACACCCAGCACCTGGCATGAGGATGCCTCCCAGAACCTACCCATTACCTATGGGTTGAGGGTGTACACCCCTCCCTTCGTTGGGGTTGAGGTCTGCATGGACGCTCTGGCTAGTCTCTTGGGACAGCAGACCATCTGTTACGCAGGTCGTGTCAACACGGTCCCGATGATCTACCTGAGTGATCCCACCCTAGTTCACAGGGTGTGCATAGAGGGCCTGGACATTGCAGGGACACATTATTTTGTCACCCCCCTAGATACCCTAGTGGTGAGGGTGGTGATTTCGAATGTGCCCCCCGCACGTGACCGATTGAGACCTCGCCAGGGTACTCGAGCCTTATGAGGTGCTTATGAGTCCCATTCGCCGGTTGACCGTAGGGAGTAAAAACCCCAAACTGAGGCATGTCCTGTCTTTTCAAAGGCAGGTTTCATGCTCTTTAGGGAGGGCTCACAGTCTCTGCCTCAGTCCTCGAGCCTCTTGTCCAACGGGCAGTGGTATGTGATTTTTCTTGTGGGGAGACCATGTGTTTTCAGTGTGGGAGTTCTTCCCACCTAGCAGCTCAGTGCCCACGGGGGGGGATCAGCCAAAATGTTGGCGACTACAGCGACGCTGACGGACGGCCCATCCACTTCCGGGATGCAGGCCCCACCCAGTGAGGCCGGGAGCCTTTCCCGACCTCCTCCTGCCCCTGTTCCATCTGAGGGGGCTGAAGTCTCTGGTGTGGGAGTGTCGTTTGGTGGAGGGGCTGGGGCTAGGCCTCAACCCTCCCCCCACTCCTTCCACCTATGGTGCCCACCCCCACCAGTGCAGAGATGCCACCAGAGGGAGAGGCGGATGCTTCCGCTTCCCCCCTGCCTACTCTGACCTCCCCGATTGAGGCTGGGGTGTTCAGTGATTGTGGCACTGAGGCCCCGTCGGACGATGGGGCTCAGGCCTCCTGCAAGTTGGTCTCTACTATGGCTTTGGCTGAGGTGGTTGGCTCTGGGGAGACAGGCCAGACACAGTCTGGCCCATCCTCTGTGAAGGATGGGTCATCTGCCACAAAGCAGAAGAAGAAGAAGAAGAACAAGGAGAAGAAAGTGAAAGGGACCCCTCAGGACTCCCCATCCCCACTGAGGCCTTCCTCAGCTGGTGCTGGGGAGGCCCCTGCTGGAGAGCCTGGCCCTGCTCTGGCTGTCACGGATGAGGGCAGTTTGGAGTATGCACAATGTGTCGCTTCTGGAGGTCTGACCCAGGGAGCAGCAGAGGAGTCTGCGGACCTCTTGGTCATGTCCCAGGCCACTGAATTAGATGAGGAGGCTTGTGAGATGGAAATCCAGCTTTCTGAGTGTCGCAAGCGACCTCGAGAGTGGGATGACCTCTCCCCCACAAGAAAGTGGGGCTTGCTCAAGAGCCAGACCTCGACCTAGATGATCAGAGGAGGTTGATGGGCTTGGATATTGAGGGTGTGGATGCAGCACTCTCAGCCAGCGTGCAGCCTCGCCGTTCCTCTGTGGGAAATGTGCAGCCCAGGTTGGCAGACTCCCCCTGGGTCGGTCCTGACTATGGGGGGCTCTTGACCTTTCTAAAGCAAACGAAAGGACAAAAGAACATAGCAGTGCGTATCACCCAATGGTGCGCGGACCCTAAAATGTTCATTAAGGCTGCCAGGGCTGCGGCCAAGCTCATGCAGCAAGATCTGGGCACTAGGCAGATGGCCTATCGTCTGGAGAAGCTCGCCCAGCGGGTGAGAGATGAGTGGGGCCTGGCGGGGTCCCTGGACTAGAGTAGGGCACGATAGGCCTTTTCTTTTCAACCTGTCTCTGCCTTTGCTCAACTCTTGGGGGCTTGCTTTTTATCTACGCCTTACCTCACTCTTCTTCTCCCATACTCACACCCATGGCAGCCACAACCATTGGCACTTTCAACATCAACAGCTGTCGAGATCCAGTGAAGCGAGAGGCCGTGCTGGAGCTCATGCACCAGAAGTGGCTGGCTGTCGCCCTCCTCCAGGAGACACACTCCGACAGGCACAACCAGTTAGCCTGGCACGCTGCCTGGCAAGGCCAGGTGTTCTTGAGTCACGGCACCAACCTTAGCACCGGGGTCGCGACTCTCCTATCGTCACAACTACAGCATGACACGGCGGTACCACAAGAGGTTGTCCCCGGCCACCTGTTGACGGTCCGCGTCACCCTAGTGCAACACCGTCTGCTGCTCGTCAACATCTATGCACCTTCCGATGGCCAGGAGAGGGTCACTTTCTTTGAGACCTTGGCTGGCCTTTTGTGCAACGTCAGTGAGGACGACGACCTGCTTCTTGTAGGTGGGGACTTTAATTGTACCACCGATAACCTGCTCGACCGTACGGGGCTCGAGCCTCACCTGCCCTCAGCCCGCAAGCTGCAGTCCGTCTTGGAGACTGCAGGCCTCGTCGACGTCTGGTGAGCTCTGCACCCCGACGCGCACCAGTACACCTGGGCCAGGATGAGTGCCGGGGGTCTCACTATGGCCCGCCTCGACCACATTTATGTCACCAGGCACCACCTGCCACTCCTACGCAGCGGCCGCATCGTTCTCTCAGGCCTGTCAGACCACGGCCTAGCTTTTTGTGAACTGAGCCTGCCAGGGAGAACCTGCACATGAATGCCTTATTCGTGCTTCAACGTCAGCCTGCTTCAAGACTCGTACTTCCGGGACTGCTTTGCCAACTTTTGGTGGGGCTGGGAGGCCACAAGACTGAATTACTCCTCCTGGAAGCTATGGTGGGGTGCGGGCAAGGTACAGATCTGGGCCTTTTGCCAGCAGTACACTCAGCTGGCCACAAATGAACTGCGCCACCGAATTAGAGAGCTGGAGGAGGATGTGGTAAAGCTCGAGGCTGCCCTGCTGGCAGCCGGCAGTGATGTGGTGCTGTGCGAGAGCCTCCGGTTCTGGAAGAAGTGCCTGTGTGACTTGGTGGAGAGTGCGGCCTGTGAAGTGAGGATCCGTGCCCACTGCCAAGAGCTGGCCGAAACAGATGCCCTGACCTGCTTTTTTTCAACTTGGAGCGACGGCAGGCAGCGAGCAAAGTCTTAGATCACCTCAAGACCTCTGAGGGCCAGGTCATCACTGACCCAGGTGAAGTACGTGACAGCATGCTGTTGCTTTCTATCATGACCTGTTTGTGGCTGAGTCGTCCTGCCCTGATGCCGCGCGGGAACTCCATGCGGGCCTGCCGCGCCTTGGTGCCCTGGAGGCCAGCGAGCTTGAGCAGGAGTTATCTCTGGCGGAGCTGGCGGCAGCCGCAGCTGGCCTCACCTCCGGCAAAGCCCCAGGCCTCAAGGGGCTACCTGTGGAGTTCTACAAGGCTTTCTGGCCTCTTCTCGGCCCCTGCCTCCTGCGCCTTTTCCAGGAGAGTCTTGCCGACAAGGTCTTGCCAATCAGTTGCCGCCGTGCAGTGCTCACACTGCTGCCCAAGAAAGGAGACTTTGGCTGCATTAAGAACTGGCGGCTGGTCTCCCTGCTGTGCGCGGATTACAAGATCTTGGCCAAAGCGCTGGCCACCCAGCCTCCACACTGTCATGGCCTCCATCACTGGGCCTGAGCAGAGCTACTGCGTTCCAGGCAGAACCATCCAAGACAACCTGTTTCTGCTGTGCAACCTACTTACAGCCAGCGAACTCTTTGGCCTGGACGTTGGCCTTATCTCTCTGGACCCGGAGAAAGCCTTTGACGGGGTGGACCAGGCCTACCTCTTTCGGACCCTGGAGGCCTTTGGCTTTGGGCCCCTTTTCACCAGCGCCCTCCGGGTCTTGTATCGAGACACTTCCAGCCTGCTCAAGGTGAACGGCGTGCTCTGTGCCCTGTTCCCCGCACACAGCGGCATCCGTCAGGGCTGCCCCCTGTTGGGCATGCTCTATGGCCTGGCCATTGAGCCACTGCTGCATGCGCTGCGGCGCCGCCTGAGCGGTGTGGCCTTGCCACCAGCTGTGGGCCCATCCCTTGCCCCTCTGCTGTGGCTTTTAGCATATGCAGATGATGTGACCATCTTCCTTAACACTCAGGAAGACGTGGAGGCCCTGACAGCCTGCCAGTGAGCCTACAAATGCACCTCTTCGGCCCTTATCAACTGGGCCAAGAGCGATTCCCTGCTGCTTGGAGAGTGGATCGCCATGACCCCCCCGGCCTTGCCTGGGGGCCTCACCTGGCGCTGCGAGGGCCTTAAGATCCTGGGCGTGTTCCTGGGGCCACTGACCTTCATGGTGTGCAACTGGGACGGCCTCGAGGAAGGAGTGAAGGCCCGCCTACAAAGGTGGCACTGGCGCCTACCCAGACTCTCCTACCGTGGACGCGCCCTCATCGTGAACAACCTAGTGGCAGTGAGCCTGTGGCATCAGTGTGCCGTACTCGATCCGCCGGAGGACCTGCTCGAGAGACTCCAGCGCCTCCTGGTTGACTTCTTCTGGGACGGGCGCAACTGGCTCCCACGACCTGTCCTTTACCTCCCTGTGACTGAGGGGGGCCAGAGTTTGGTTGACCTGGCGAGCAGGGTGGTCGCCTTCTGCCTCCAGGCCCTCCAGCAACTCCTGTACAGTGAGGAGTGCCCACCTTGGCAACACCTGGCATGCCGGTTTCTGCAGAGGGTGGGGGCCCTCGGCTTTGACCGGGAGCTCTTCCTGCTGGTCCTTACGCTTTTGAACTGGGCCGTGCTTCCAGTCTTTTACCGTAGTGTGGAAGCCACTTTCCACCTCCAGTCCCAGGCTCGTCACCTCCAGTTCCCGCAGTTGCTGGGGGAACCCCTGGTGCACAACCCAGCGCTGAGGCGCCCTGTGCTGAGCCTGGCCTCTGCCAGTCTCACGGCCGCTCTCATTCAGGCACGTGTTCTCCGCCTGAGCCACCTCCTTGACCCCGCTTGGTCAGCCTGGCTCTTGCCTGAGGCCTTGAGCAGCCGGCTGGGCATGCGCTTCGTTCGCAGCATGGGCCGTCTCCTGTGTGACATCCAGGCTGCCCTCTCATTGGAGGCGGCAGCTGCCCTGGAGGACCATCTACGGACGGGCCAGGTCCCCTGCACTGAGGATGCCCCGAGCGAGGCTTTCCCTGCATTACCAGTCGCCCCAGCCGTGGCCGACGATCTGGCCGGCGGCCCTGGCACCCTGCTGATGCTCCCTGTGCCTCCTGACAGTGACACGGGTTGTCCTTTTGCTTTTCTGTTGCGTAGAGCTTTATACGCCTGGGTGGTTCATGTCCACCATGCCCAAGTGCTGGTGGGCCACCCCGATACACCGTGGCGATGGTGCCTGGGGCTGCCAGGTTCCCCACCAGCCCACCCAGCGTGGCGCATATTGTATAAGCCACCAGTCGCCAAGAAGACTGGTGACCTGCAGTGGCAGTTGCTGCACAGCATCCTAGCCACTGGCACGTTTGTGTCCCACTTGGACCCAGCCGCCTCGACTTGGAGCCGCCTGTCCCTTCTGCCCAGGGGGTGTTGAGGAGACCCTTTTTCACGCTTTCCTGGACTGCCCCCGCGTGCAGGCGCTCTTTATCACCCTCGGCCAACTGCTGCAGGCTCTGGGCAGGAGATTTTCGGAGACCACCTACGTGTGCTCCAGCCCGTACCGTAGGCGGCTGAGAAGGGCCCCATCTGCCTGGCCAACTTTGTACTAGGTCAGGCCAAGTTGGCCGTCTTCAAGAGCCACCGGAAACGGCTTGCCGGGACCGGCTCAGATGATGCCCTGCGGCTTTTCTGCCTCCTGGTGCAGGTGTGCCTCTTGCTGGAGTTTGAGCACGCTGTGCTCTGGTGGGTGGTGCCCACCTTGGAGACGCACTGGGCCCTTGAGGGAGTGTTGTGCCAGGTGGAGGACAGCCGTCTCAAATACGCGCTCTGATGTCATGACCGGTCTGGGCGACCGGGCTGGCTCGGTGTCGAACTGCGACTTCCAGCTCTGCCGCATCCTGGGCCCTCACCAGGCTGCTTTTTTGCTCTCTTTTGTGTGGAAGTTGAAGGTTTTGTTAGGATGATAGGATGGAGCAGGGTCTGAATTGTTTATGTCTGTGTGGCTGGCACGCCAACCGCGTAATTAGCATGTAAGACACGACGTGAAATGCAGCGAAGGTGTCTGTCATGGTGTGATGTGTTGGTTGGTTTGGTTTGGTTTGGCAGTGAGTTGTTTGTGTTTTTGCTTTGTAAGTGGCCACCATTGTTGTATACCTGAACCCCTGAATAAAGTAATTAAAAAGTCAAAGTCCTTCCTTCCTTCCGCTTTGGATGCACCGGACCAGGCTCGCTTGGAGCTGCGTGGGGCGATCCCGAGTGTAAGACTCCCCGGCTTCCTATCTCTTTTCTTTTCTCACTCCCACCTGTCTAAAGGTCTCTAGCCTCTGTTTATCTCGCTTTCTCTTTCTTTTCTTGCTGTTTTGTAGCTTTCCCCCCCACTTTTTCTCTCCTCCTGTCGCATCCCCCCATTCTTTCGGTCTCTTTGTCTTTGCAGCCTTCTTTTTTACTCTCTCTTTCTCGCTCTTTCTCTCTTTTCTTTCTTTTCTGCTTGCTTGTAGTCACTCCAAGTTGAAAAAGAAGCAGGTTGGGGCATCTGTTTCGGCCATCTCTTGGCAGCGGGTGCGGATCCTCGCTCCATGGGCCGCACTCTCCGCCAAGTCACACAGGCACTTCTTCCAGAACCGGAGGCTCTCGCACAGCACCACATCATTGCCGGCCACCAGCAGGGCAGCCTTGAGCTTTACCACATCCTCCTCCAGCTCTCTAATTCGGTGGCGCAGTTCATTTGTGGCCAGCTGAGTGTACTGCTGGCAAAAGGCCCAGATCTGTACCTTGCCCGCACCCCACCATAGCTTCCAGGAGGAGTAATTCAGTCTTGTGGCCTCCCAGCCCCACCAAAAGTTGGCAAAGCAGTCCCGGAAGTACGAGTCTTGAAGCAGGCTGACGTTGAAGCATCAATAAGGTGCTCGTGCGCAGGTTCTCCCTGGCAGGCTCAGTTCACAAAAAGCTAGGCCATGGTCTGACAGGCCTGAGAGAACGATGCGGCCGCTGCGTAGGAGTGGCAGGTGGTGCCTGGTGACATAAATGTGGTCGAGGCGGGCCATAGTGAGACCCCCGGCACTCATCCTGGCCCAGGTGTACTGGTGCGCGTCGGGGTGCAGAGCTCACCAGACGTCGACGAGGCCTGCAGTCTCCAAGACGGACTGCAGCTTGCGGGCTGAGGGCAGGTGAGGCTCGAGCCCCGTACGGTCGAGCAGGTTATCGGTGGTACAATTAAAGTCCCCACCTACAAGAAGCAGGTCGTCGTCCTCACTGACGTTGCACAAAAGGCCAGCCAAGGTCTCAAAGAAAGTGACCCTCTCCTGGCCATCAGAAGGTGCATAGATGTTGACGAGCAGCAGACGGTGTTGCACTAGGGTGACGCGGACCGTCAACAGGTGGCCGGGGACAACCTCTTGTGGTACCGCTGTGTCATGCTGTAGTTGTGACGATAGGAGAATCGCGACCCCGGTGCTAAGGTTGGTGCCGTGACTCAAGAACACCTGGCCTTGCCAGGCAGTGTGCCAGGCTAACTGGTTGTGCCTGTCGGAGTGTGTCTCCTGGAGGAGGGCGACAGCCAGCCACTTCTGGTGCATGAGCTCCAGCACGGCCTCTCGCTTCACTGGATCTCGACAGCTGTTGATGTTGAAAGTGCCAATGGTTGTGGCTGCCATGGGTGTGAGTATGGGAGAAGAAGAGTGAGGTAAGGCGTAGATAAAAAGCAAGCCCCCAAGAGTTGAGCAAAGGCAGAGACAGGTTGAAAAGAAAAGGCCTATCGTGCCCTACTCTAGTCCAGGGACCCCGCCAGGCCCCACTCATCTCTCACCCGCTGGGCGAGCTTCTCCAGACGATAGGCCATCTGCCTAGTGCCCAGATCTTGCTGCATGAGCTTGGCCGCAGCCCTGGCAGCCTTGATGAACACTTTAGGGTCCGCGTACCATTGGGTGATGCGTGCTGCTCTGTTCTTTTGTCCTTTTGTCTGCTTTAGAAAGGTCAGGAGCCCCCCATAGTAAGGACTGACCTGGGGGAGTCTGCCAACATGGGCTGCACATTTCCCACAGAGGAACGGCGAGGCTGCACACTGGTTGGGAACACTGCATCCACACCCTCAATGTCCCAGCCCATCAACCTCCTCTGATCATCTAGGTCGAGGTCTGGCTCTTGAAGAACAAGCCCCACCTTCTTGTGGGGGAGAGGTCATCCCACTCTCGAGGTCGCTTGCGACACTCAGAAAGCTGGATTTCCATCTCACAAGCCTCCTCATCTAATTCAGTGGCCTGGGACGTGACCAAGAGGTCCGCAGGCTCCTCTGCTGCTCCCTGGGTCAGACCTCCAGAAGCGACACATTATGCGTACGTCTTCTTGCCCCCTGTCTCTGAGAGCTGGGAGATGGGCGAGGCATTATGCCTCCCCCATCTCCAAACTGCCCTCATCCCCAGTCAGCAGGGTCACTGATGTGACAGCCGGAGCAGGGCCGGGCTCTCCAGCAGAGACCTCCCCAGCACCAGCTGAGGAAGGCCTCAGTGGGGATGGGGAGTCCTGAGGGGTCCCTTTCACTTTCTTCTCCTTGTTCTTCTTCTTCTTCTTCTGCTTTGTGGCAGATGACCCATCCTTCACAGAGGATGGGCCAGACTGTGTCTGGCCTGTCTCCCCAGAGCCAGCCACCTCAGCCAAAGCTGTGCTGGAGGGCAACTTGCAGGAGGCCTGAGCCCCGTCGTCTGACAGGGCCTTAGTGCCTAAATCGCTGACCACTCCAGCCTCAATCGGGGAGGTCAGAGCAGGCAGGGGGGAAGCGGAAGCATCCGCCTCTCCCCCGGTGGCATCTCTGCACTGGTGGGGGTGGGCACCATAGGTGGAAGGAGTGGGGGGGGAGGGTTGGGGCCTAGCCCCAGCCCCTCCACCAAACGACACTCCCACACCAGAGACTTCAGCCCCCTCAGATGGAACAGGGGCAGGAGGAGGTCGGGAAAGGCTCCCGGCCTCACTGGGTGGGGCCTGCATCCCAGAAGTGAATGGGCCATCCATCGGCATCACTGTAGTTGCTGACGTTTTGGCCAATCCCCCCCGTGGGCACTGAGCTGCTAGGTGGGAAGAACTCCCACGCTGAAAACACATGGTCTCCCCACAAGAAAAATCACATACCTCCGCCCGTTGGACAAGAGGCTCAAGGACTGAGGCAGAGACTGTGAGCCCTCCCTAAAGAGCATTAAAACCTGCCTTTGAAAAGACAGGACATGCCTCAGTTTGGGGTTTTTACTCCCTACGGTCAACCGGCGAATGGGACTCATAAGCACCTCATAAGGCTCGAGTACCCTGGCAAGGTCTCAATCGGTCACGTGCGGGGGGCACATTCGAAATCACCACCCTCACCGCTAGGGTATCTAGGGGGGTGACAAAATAATGTGTCCCCGCAATGTCCAGGCCCTCTATGCACACCCTGTGAACTAGGGTGGGATCACTCAGGTAGATCATCGGGACCGTGTTGACACGACCTGCGTAACAGATGGTCTGCTGTCCCAAGGGACTAGCCAGAGCGTCCATGCAGACCTCAACCCCAACGAAGGGAGGGGTGTGCACCCTCAACCCATAGGTAATGGGGAGGTTCTGGGAGGCATCCTCATGCCAGGTGCTGGGTGTAGGAGCAGCCATTCCTGATAGGACAGGGTTAATTCCCAACTCTAACTAAGCAAAGCAACAACAAAAAAAGTTTATAGTAAGGGTGGGGGCCCTTGGCTTTGACCGGGAGCTCTTCCTGTTGGACTGTACGCTTTTGAACTGGGCTGTGCTTCCAGCTTTTTACCGTAGTGTGGTATGAGCTTGGGAAACCACTTTCCACCTCCAGTCCCAGGCTCGTCCCCTCCAGTTCCCACAGTTGCTGGGGGAACCCCTGGTGCACAACCCAGCGCTGAAGCGTCCCATGCCGAGCCTGGCCTCTGCCAGTCTCACGGCCGTTCTCATTCAGGCGCGTGTTCTCCACCTGAGTCACCTCCTTGACCCCACTTGGTCAGCCTGGCTCTCACTCGAGGCCTTGAGCTGGGCATACGCTCCTTTCGCAGCATGGGCCATCTCTTGTGTGACATCTGGCCTGCCCTCCCATTGGAGGCAGCAGCCACCCTGGAGGACCATCTCCGGGTGGGCCAGGTCCCCTGCACTGAGGATGACCCGAGTGAGGCTTTTCCTGCTTTACCCATCACCCCAGCCGTGGCCAACGATCTGGCCGGCGGCCCTGGTACCCTGCTGATACTCCCTGTGCCTCCTGACAGTGACACGGGTTGTCCTTTTGCTTTTCTGTCATGTAGAAGTTTATATGCCTGGGTGGTTCATGTCTGCCATGCCCAAGTGCTGGCGGGCCGCCCCGATACACCATGGCGACGGTGCCTGGGGCCGCCAGATTCTCCACCAGCCCACCCGTCATGGCACACATTGTATAAGCCTGGCGATCTGCAGTGGCGGCTGCTGCACGGCATCCTAGCCACTGACATGTTTGCGTCCCACTTTGACCTAGCCACCTCGACAGCCTGTCCCTTCTGCCCAGGGGGTGTTGAGGAGACCCTGGAAGCACCGCCCAGTTCAAAAGTGTACGGTCATGCCTTCCTTGACTGTCCCTGCCTGCAGCCGCTCTTTGTCACCCTCGGGCCGCTGCTGCAGGCGCAGGGCAGGAGCTTTTTGGAGCAGCTTTTTGGAGACCACCTACGTGTGCTCCTACCTGTATCGGGCAGCTGAGAAGGGCCCCTTCTGCCTGGCCAACTTCTTACTGGGTCAGGCCAAGTTGGCTGTCCTCAAGAACTGCTGAAACCAGCTTACCGGGACCAGCTCCGATGATGCCCTGCGGCTTTTCCGCCTCCTGGTGCAGGTGCGCCTCTCGCTGGAGTTTGAGCATGCTGTGCTCCGGCGGGCGGTGCCCACCTTGGAGATGTGCTGGGTCCTTGAGGGAGTGCTGTGCCATGTGGAGGACGGCCGTCTCAAATACGCACTCTGATGTCATGACCGGTCTGGGCGACCGGGCTGGCTTGGTGTTGAACTACGACTTCCAGCTTGTGCCGCATCCTGTGCCCTCACAAGGCTGCTTTTTTGCTTTCTTTTTGTGTGGGAAGTTGAAGGTTTTGTTACGTGTATGATGGTATGGAGCAGGGTATGAATTGTTTATCTATATAGTTATGACCGTGTGGCTGGCACTTTGACCTCATAATTAGCATGTAAGACACGATGTGAAATGTTGTGAAGGTGTCTGATGTGTTGGATGCAATGATATGGTATTTTTGTTTTGGTTTGGTTTGGTTTGGTTTGGTGGGGTGGTTTGGTTTGGTTTGGTTTGATTTGGTTTGGTAGTAATTTGTTTGTGTTTTCGCTTTGTAAGAGGCCACCATTTTTGTATACCTGAACCCCTGAATAAAGTAATTAGAAGTCAAAGTCTTTCCTTCCTTCCTTGTAAATGAAACAGGGTTTGATTGCATTGATTAGGTCTGAATAACCTTACACTGGGTTGTACTCCACTTGTATTGCTCAACGCCTTCCTCCACAAATTGTCCTATTGCCTTCAGTTGAACCAGGTAGAATTCATCTGCCTGAAGCTGACTTTTATACACTTCTGCCTGTAGATATTTCTTAATCACCCTTCTGTAGCCTCATAACTAATAATTATAAAATTATCATTACCAGTATATCAGTTTTACCTTAATGAAATCTAACTGCAGAAGAATAAAGCAAAGTAAAGCAGCAGCTAATATGTTCCTTGAAGATTATTACATAATAAAACCTATTCCTCCTCCTCCTCCATTGTTCCTGAAATCATCTTTCTCTTCATCATCTTATGGCATCTCTAGCATAGACCTTGAAATTACAAGTTATGATTTTTGGATGAAATTCACTTTTATGCAGAAAATGAGCAGAAGGCCTATGCATTTGCAATGAATTCCTGCACCCAGCATATTATTTGTACTTTGCACAACACATTTAAGTAATTACCTAAGTGGTCTTCATAATACCTCTGTGATCTAGGTAAGTTTTATAGGTAGTGAACCTGTCTTAATGACTTGCCATGTCAACAGTAGCCATTACTGCCATGGGCCTGAACTCTACTAAACTCTTCTGTGGGGTAAGCTAAGCCATTTCCACTGATAGCATAGGTGCTAGACCACTTATGCTAATGTTTAATTTGGTCCCATGTGTCTAACGTTCAATTGGTGAGATATGTATTGAGTCCCTTGTTTAGCACCATTTCCTATCAAGCAAAATAAAGTGGGCCATAAAGAGGTCATAGCACTATTGTCTTCTACTCCGTACTGTCTTAGTATTCAATTCCAGACATATTTCAAGGCCCTGCCTTTAAGATGAGCATGCGATTCATGGTTCTGAAGAACAGAGATGAGCTAAATACATGCTTAAAGAACATCCTCAAATGCTTTGCTGAACACAAGCCAAACACTGCCAGCAAAGCACTCAAATACATGCCTAGTTATAAACACAAAATTAGTTCCAATGGTTTCAATGGGATTATGCTCATAATCAAAGTTAAACATGTACTTAAGTGCTCTGCAAGATGCAGGGCCTTAATGAACAACAGCTCCTTCTCCCCCAGTGCTGCACCTAAATACATTTTTATATCAGAGACAGTTGCCCTATCACCACAAGGAAACACTTCAGGGCTCAGCAGAGTAATTTGTTGGTGGGATAGGAGAGGGGATTGACCCTGTGGGGCCATGCTTCTGCATCCTCCTCCTTAGACTACCTATGGGGGGGGATTTGGTAGGGGTGTATTTTCTCTTTTGCAGAAAAAAAAAAGTTGGAAAAAGCATGGAAAACATAAGGATAATGCCAGATAGACCTGAATTTTGCTAAAGTCACTGGGATTGCTTTCTAGCACTCTGTGGGCATGTCTTGATGTGCTTTAATGCACTGTAATTATGAACATGCCTTTTACGCACGTTTTTTATGTGACACTAATGTGCAGTAGACTAATTCTACTGTGCATTCATGCATTAACATGGCTTTTGCTGTGATGTACTAATGTGCAGTAGAATTAGTCTACTGTGCCTTTTGTGTATGCCCTGTAACTATAAAAAGGCTTTCCACCACCAAAGTCAAGCATAACAGAATCAGACCTGGTTAAGCTTTTTGTATGTTTAGCTCTCTACTTTGAGCAAGGACCATAGGTATGTCTGTACTGCAGTCCAGAAGTGTGATGCAGCTGTACATATACTTCAGGTAACTCTGATTTAGCTAACTTGGGTATCACTCTCCATAAAAGCCGTGGTGACAGGGTTCAGCCATTGACTACATTCCCAGGTTCCTGCACAATCTTGTACTGTCATCTTTTGTGTCTTGTTAGCTCTATAGAGACCTTGAGACCTTGATGATAAACTTTAACGTTATAGAGACTAAGTATAATGAAATTGTAGTTGTCATTAAGCTGTTTCAGGTGTGAAGAGCTCATAAACTGTCAGTGGCCCTACACAGCTATGAATTTCCATTTGAAAATTGGAGCCATTTTCTGTTATTCCCTAGGATGCTTTATCACCAGAAGAAACTGCTGAATACACGGTGTCATATTAGCATTGCCTTCCCCTTTGTATGGATATTAAAATTATGCCAGAGTTCCACAGATCTTCATAAAAGAAACCATCTGGCACTCAAAATCCTCACTTTTCAGGTGACTTCATCTCTGAGGTATTTAAACACACAATGAAATGTAATAGAAAACAAAGGAGCAAATCATGGAGATTTTAGATGCAAAAGATCCATTAGGCCCTACAACCCATTCCCTTCCAACATAGCATTTAATAAACCTTCAAAGCACTGGGCTATTCAGCAGCATGATCCTAGTAATGTTGGTGACCTCCCAGGTGGCTAAATGTAAAGTACTCAATTGATATTCAGATGTTCAGTCTCTTATTTAACCTCTTCAGGTTAAGTACTTCCAGCCTTAAGACCTTTAACTAAATAGTTGCTGCCTTTAGAATATCTCTTTAAAGTGAATAAATGTCTTACTTGTGCCTCACCTGTGCTCCGCATCTAGAGGTCATTGTATTATTCTGGTTAATAACTGAATATTTTTTCTGAGGTTTTTTTTTTTTTTTTTTTTTTTTACCATTTTCTTGTATGGTATGCCCAAATCCTCCATGACCAGAGTTAGTTGAATTTTAATGGTCCAATTTGTCTCCTAAAATAGCTGAGTACAAGTTAAAGTCACCCTTAGCGTGGCATTCCTACTCTGAGATAGATCTGGGTACATTGCCAGGGAATAGTGTGTTCTGTGTTAGAGGAAGATGTTATCCACATCCTTGGTAATGCTACCCTACTGCAGGAACTCAGGTCACATCGGAACAGGAAAGACGTAGACTGAGAATCAGGCAACAGTGACTCAGGCAGCAGATGCTGTACATACTGCCAGCTGAGTTGGGGCCCACATGGGTGGACCCAGGGTAGGGATGTGAAAGGTTAAAAGGTTAAATGATAACTGTATTTATACAGGTAAGGCATTGCAGTTAACATTTAGTGTGGGGCACAGTCTGGCAGGGAAGGAAATGCCCCAGGATGGCAGCTGGCAGCATGAGGCTCTGCCTCCATCTTCCTCTCCCTGCAGTGCACCACTGACTTGGGAGGGAGGGAGGAGGGGGACTAGTTTTTATGGATTAAGATGGAGTGGTCATAAAGAAGCCATGTGTAGAATCAGTTCACAAAAATAAGAGTAGTGTGGATTGGAGAACAAGTGAGTACAGGGCACTGGTCCCCAACCAGGCTGCAGCTGGGGAAGGTATTGTTGCTGCTGCTGCCACCAGGCAAGGAAGGGGCAGGTTCATATACTTCTCTTGAGAGATTATTTCTCACTAGTACATCTCATCATGCAGAATCACTTCCTGATATTCTTTCTAAAATCCTATTTGCTTAACATCCTCCCATTTCTTTAGAGCCTCGTATAACCAATTCCTTATGCTTCCTGTTGTTTAAATCCTTCAGGTACCTGCAGACAATCCTAAAATACCTATAAATATGCAGATTTGATAGTTTCTATATCCTCACATTTTTTAGTCATTGGCTATTTCATGGGAAGGTCTGCAGGGGGTTGTGGGGGGATGGGGGACCTGCCCTATATGTGCACAGAGCAGAGTGGAGCACACACATACATGTGGATGCTAGGTGTGTGTTTTCAGTTAACCATTTAACTGATATCATTAGAGGAGTCTAAAGAGGTAATTATTTAAATGATATTTACATCCCTAATCCAGGAGGGAGAGTCAATGTGGTTGCACCCCTGCTTTGTCACTGTCCCTAGGAGATCTAGGTGAATGGGGAGCCCAAGAACCACTCCTGCCCTGCTCTGCATAAGATGTGGCTGCAAGGGGTGTCAGGCTCAGCAGGGGATGGTAGTGGTGATACGCAGGTTCCTCCTCCCTACCTGCTCTTTCCCCCACACATGTCTCTTGCTGGCTGGGAGCAGGCACTTGAAGTAGGAATCATGGCATCATTACCACAGTCTCCAGCTAAGGCAAACATGGAAGGGGGGGGAACTCCAAGGCTGTTCCTGCCCCTCTCCTGCCCCAGATTTCAGGCAGCAGCTGTGTAAGGAGCCTTGCTCAGCAAGGGACAGTGGGGAGGGAGGGGGGTTGGGCAGGAAGCGGGTGCTGGAAGCAGGAACCTGTGCACCACTGCCATTGCTATCCCTAGTGAGCCTGGCACCTTGCACACCTGTTGCCTACAACCCCTAGCTGAAGCGAGGCAGGAGCTCGGGACAATGGAAGCAGTGTCAGTGGGAGGAGCAGGTCCTGCAGAACCACCACTTTTTAGGCCTGCTCCCTGACTTACTTACTGGTGCCCTCTGCCAACCCAGGGGCTTCTGCTGATAGCCATGCCTCAGCGCCATCTCCTTTTGGTTTGGAGGGCAGTGTGGCACACCCCAATTTACTTAATCCTGGATATGCCCATGGGGGTCAGTGGCCCAAACCCCAAGCACATCTGATGCCTGAAATTGATACATGAGGAATGAAAATTCATGTGAGCCCTCAGGTGTCTGCCGCATGTGTGCTTTTATTCTGTATTATCTTTACTGCAGTAGTGCCTAGGGGCATGTGTCCACAAAACGGGGGTCCTAAATTGAAGTGATGGGTTTTTAAAAGCACCACTTCCATTTCATAGAATCACAGAATCACAGAAGTAGGGTCGGAAGGGACCTTGTAGATCTTCAAGTCCGACCCCCTGCCTGGGCAGGAGAAAAACTGGGCTCAAATGACTCCAGCCAGGTAGGCATCAAGCCTCTTCTTAAAGACCCCCAGGGTAGGAGCCAGCACCACTTCCCTTGGCAGTCGGTTCCAGATCCTAGCCGCCCTGACCGTGAAGTAGTTCTTACGGATGTCTAATCTAAACCTACTCTCCAACAACTTATGGCCATTATTCCTTGTTATGCCAGGGGGTACTAGGGGAAACAAGGTCTCTCCCAAACCCTTCTGGTGAGTTTACAGACGGTCACCAGGTCCCCCCTCAGCCTTCTCTTGTGAAGGCTGAACAGGTTTAGGTCCCACAGTCTCTCATTGTAGGGTCTGCCCTGTAGTCCCTGGATCATCCGGGAGGATCATCCTTTGGATCCTCTCAATGTTGTCCACATCCCTCCTGAAGTGCGGCGCCCAGAACTGGACACAGTACTCCAGCTGTGGCCTGACCAGTGCTGCATAGAGGGGGAGGATCACCTCCTTGGCCCCGCTTGAGATGCACCTGTGGATGCATGACAAGGTGCGGTTAGCCCTGCCAACCGTGACCTCGCATTGTCGGCCCGTGTTCAACTTGGAGTCAATAATGACTCCAAGATCCCTTTCTGCCTCCGTGCTCCCAAGAAGGGAGTTTCCCATCTTATAAGTGTGCTGCTGGTTACTGCTGCCCAAGTGCAGCATCCTGCACTTGTCAGTATTGAAGTGCATCCTGTTTTTGTTAGCCCACCCCTGCAACCTATCTAGGTCTTGCTACAGTCTTTCCCTCCTTACTAGCGTGCTAACCTCACCCCAAATTTTGGTATCATCAGCAAATTTAAACAGGTTGCTTTGCACCCCGTTGTCCAAATCTCTGATAAATCTAATTTAGGGCCCTTTAAACCCCTGTGTCATGCACACACCCACTTACCTGCCTCTCCAGCAGTGGGGAGGGAAGGGTGAGCTGCCAGCAGGTGGAGCAGTTCCTGGGCTACAAGGGGGAGGGGGAAGGGGCTGGTGCTTCCCTTTGTGGCAGCGGCAGCCCCCCCAGGCAGCACCCACCCACAGGCACCCGGCTCAGGTGGTCCCTGGGGGCACCCCAGCCACGGAGGGAAGCGCTGGGCCCTTGTGCAGCTCAGGCAGGCAGGCAGGCTCCAAAGAAAAAAGAAAAAAAAAGATCGCCTTTTTTTTTTTTCTTGGGCGGAGCCTGGTTTCCCAGGGTGCTGCCCAGCTGCCTGCACCAGCTTCCTGCAGAGCCATGGACCTGCATGGAGCCGGGAGTTTCACTCCATGGCTGTAGGGCAGCAAACTAAAAGTCCTTGAAGGAGTTTTAGGTTTCTGTGCCCCAAGTCATTTAAGGCACATTACGCTGCCAAATGTGCTACAGTGGGTGGAATTACTGCACAATACGCCACTGACGCGTGCAAGCACCAACACCATTAAAGTGGTGCAAAAGCATTTAATTGGCTTTAAAGAGCCATGCACACATGCCTCTCATTTTGTCTACACACATCCTAGGACTCCGTTGTGCAAGCTGCTGTACAAGGATAAAAAGACTATCTGAAACAGCTGGCATTCAAAGTAGCTGTTACATGTGGTTTTACAAACATTTCCACTAATCCCAGGATCTAATTGTACAATATACCTTTCCGAGACAACTGTGGGGCATTATCTCTTTATGCATCTGTCTCTGTAACCTCTTATCTGGCACACACCCAACTTGCTGCATGAATGGATTATCCCCATCTACAGACACAATTTGTATCATCAGTGACAGATATAGAGCCCAATTCTTCTCCCATTTAGGTCAGTCAATGGCAACTCCACTGCTGATTTTTCTACAGGATAAAACCATGCTCACAAGAGGGATAATCCTGGTTTAACATACATTGCAACAAATAAATATATATTTTTTAAATCCTACAAATCTACATTTAACAACATTTTTCCCCTGGTTGTTTCCAGGCTTCTTGAAACTGCATTGCAATAAATGTGGTGAACTGCATTTTCATTACTTTTACATCGTGGGCATTTTGCAGAAAGAATTAGAATTTTGTTTCCTTCTCCTAAACAGTCTGAGGAACAGTATGCAAATGTTTCCTTTTAATACACAGCAAGCTTCACATTAAATAGCTATTCTGTGTGCAATGCTGAATTTATATGTATAGACATAATTGTTTACTTGTTATTCCCAGGATGCATAGTTGAACAAGAGGAAACAGAGGTTTATCCCCTTCTCCCACCAATGGTACGCAGATAAATGGGTTGATTTAAAAAAAGAAAATCAGTACTCCTGCAGCCCATAAATCTTCAACCTTTAGGAGAAGTTGTTCAGTAAATGTTCCTCTTTCTGTTCACAGCTCAGAAATAAACAATACTTCTGTCTTCTGTGAGCCTGGGGATGCTTCAGAAAAACAACGGCCGGTTCTTGTTGAAATAATCAGTTTAACTGTTTATATAATAACTGTAGACCAAAATCTGATTCGACTGAAATCAAAGACATAAGCCCCACTGATTTCAGTATGAATCAGGCAACACCTTGTGGCAATAAGCTACTAGGGGCTGATGTTTCAAGGTGTTCAAGGAACAATTTCAGGTTTCAATGATGGTCCCACTCAAATCCTTTCATAGTAGTTATGAGATTAGCATTATGTAGTGTCACTCCCTTACTTAGCCAGCGTTAGTAATAACCTTGGATTTTTAATATTTGTAACAATTACCAGGCTGTCTGTGATACACACATGTGAATGTTCTATTTATTAAATGATGATAATATTTAGTGTTTTAAACAGCCATGTAAACACCATCTGTGCAAAGTATTTGTAAATATTTGCAAACTGCCACATACAAGAAAAGGGTTTTTACTTCTGTCAACCTGTATCCCTCTCCATTACACCATAACATTATGACCAGTATGTAAACAGTGAAAACATTTGGGGAAAATGAGGACATTGGGCTCTAAGTATTCTGCTCAGGCTTGCCCTTATGCCTGATGCCACTGCAATCTGAGGCATGATGTAGCCCATATAAGCAGCCTCTGCGCTCCCCACATTTTTTTAGGTTGACTTTTGAAACAATTTCTGTTAGTAAATCAGAGGCCATGTGAACATGAGAGATCATAGTTTTGCTTGGGCCAAAATGCATAGAGATTCCTCAGTAAAAGAGAAGCAGGCATCTGTACAAGACAGAGGCAGCAAATGGTTCTTGGAAACTATTCAGCAATATGTCAAGTGGGAAAGGGAGATTGAGGCCTAGGTTGCACTTGGATAGAGTTTACTAATTAGCAGTTTGTGATGACTCTGGAAGTGTTTTTCCCTTCAGGCCCACAGACATTTCAACAGCAATCGGTTTCTTCTTTCATTTTAATCTGAAGGAAATTGCCAGGAAACCAGAGACATGGTTTAGTAACATAGCACCGAGAGCGATAAGATAGATGGATATAAAAACACATGGGAATAAAAATGAGGCCCTGACCACTAAACGGTCTTACAGGGCTCTGGTCCTAGTTGCAGCTTAACCCTGTTGTCTCATTCTATTTGAATGCCAACTTCCATTAAGTACATTCTGTCTAATGGAAATGTCTGCCTTCCTTTTAGCTGCAAACCCCTTTGTACTCTCCAGGCAGAGGTCCATGTTGGAACTGATACAGGTAATCACTTCTCCACCCTTTGGAAAAGTGCTACAAGCACCCTGCTCAGGGCCTGCAGGGCTTTACAACCAATTGTAACCCTGGCCCCATCTCTTCATACCAAATATGCTGATAATGGGACTAGCCTCTTACTGTATGATGAGTGATGATATTGTACAGAGTCTTGTAGTATGAGGGCAGATTTCTGTTCCTTGTGTTAGAAATGGAGTGTTGTTAGAACTGCACAGTTTGCATCTCGTACCTGATAAGAAAAAGAACACTGCCAAGGACTTTTTTTTCCTTGGCCAGCCTTGCTAGTTTTTCTTATGCTAAATCACCCCCTCCTCCACAGTCCTCCGGGTTTTCACATGCAGATTACAGAAGCTGGAATTCAACTGACTGTGTCCTTGAAAGGGGGGCGGATTTCAACTCTTGGTGACCTAGAGAACTTTCTGAGCGTGCGCAATTAGCTGATGCATATTCACCTATCCACCCCGCATACTTAAGTAGTTAATTATAATATACATGCGACGGATGAAGTGACGTGATCACATACATGTTTGTATGAACCAGAAATGAGCTGTAAGAGTTCCTGTTTCTGCACACGTGCCCAGGAGGAAAGAGATAAAATGCCAGCTGAGAATTTCCTCAGGGGGCGGAGTAATCTAAATCCTTTGACTCTGCTCCGACCCTATTTGCAAATACACCTTTTGTGCTGCTAATAAGTGTGTGTCTGAGATTTCTTCACGTGCGAGCCTCCAAAGAAACGAACTGCTTTTTGCATCATATTTGGCGCCCAACGTGGGGCATCTTTGAACTACCCCGAAATTCAGTGACAAAATTGCCTCCGGCACCACGGGGAGTGCGCACCGAGCCAACTTTTTGGGCTCGCCCGGGGGTCTGAGACGTGAGTCGGGATATTCGGGAAGTTAAAGGCTCCTGTGCAAATTTTTGGTTTCTGAGGACGCCAGACACACACTCCGGCATTAGGATCGAGATCTCTGGGATATCTGAGTGAGTATAAGAATTCCCTTGCCCAATTTGGTCTGGGTCCAGGAATAAAGACGTGTTTTATTTGGTTTAATACCAGGAAACTTTCGGCCTGGTATATAAGAGCCGTCTGTAACCAGGATCTTTTGGTATTTGGTGTGCGTTGGGCGCACTCTTGTGGGCAATGGGTGCGGGTCGCTCCCGTGTAGAAAACTCGAATACGCCCTTAGGATTTATATTATGGAACTTTAGTAAATTTGCAAAGCAGGCAGATTATGGAGTGAAGATGAAAAAGGGCGATTTAATTAAGTTTTGTCAACTCCAGTGGCCAACATTTGGGGTCCACTGGACCCTGAAAGGACCCTTTGTAGTAAAAGAAGTGATAGCTATCCAGGAAATAGTTATGCAGAACGGGTATTGGAATCAATTTCCTTTTATTGATTGTTGGTTGTGGGTGGTTCAGAATCAGCCACCTTGGATTAAAAAATGCTTAGTAAAGTCTCATGTGATGGTTGTTAAAGGAAAGACTCGAGGAGGACTGCCTGTACTCCCTGAGTCTAATGAGGGGGGGAATTCTGAATTGACTGATTATCGGACCCGCTCTCCGGTCGCCCTGTCAGGTAGCGAGGATGAATCAGACAACTCCTTGGGATCCAGTCCCTCTGCACCACTGCTCCCTCCCTCAGGGAGATTACCACCGGCATATCAAAACATATCTAATGATTCAGAGCGTAAGCCTCAGCCAAGTGCCCCATCTGAATCAGGGAATAAGGGCTATTATTTGCGCAAGACTGTAGAATCACAGCCAGGGCTGAACTGCCTGATGCGAGAGGTTATCGGAGAGGGGGGCAATGCAACTTTTGTCTACAACCCATTTAGTACTTCAGATTTATTTAACTGAAAGAATCAGAGCCCCTCTTTTCATGAAGACCCTGAAAAGATGAGGGACCTGTTTCGATCTATTGGGCAAACCCATCGACCCACTTGGGCTGATGTCCAGATGATGCTCCAAACCCTCCTGACCCTGGAGGAAAGGCGATTAGTGTTGGGGACGGCAGAGCGCATTGCAGCAGCCAGGGTAGAAGCAGAGGGAGCTGCTGGTCGTACCTTGTGTGATACCTGCCCTGTTGAGGAACCGAGATGGGATAATCATACTGCAGAAGGAAGAGAGCTGAGTGCACGGTATCTGGGGATTATAGTGGGAGCAATGGGGAAGGCAGTGCCTCGGGTTACTAATCTGTCTAAATTGTATGAAGTGAGACAGGGAAGAGAAGAGGATCCCTCAGCTTTCCTCGGGAGGCTGTATGAGGCGTTCCGCAGGTTTTTGGACCTAGATCCAGAAGCCCCAGATAATCAACGCATGGTAAATCTTATGTTTATTGGTCAATCCGCTGCTGTCATTCGTAAGAAGTTACAGAAAACTAAGGGAGGTGCTGGGAAAATGATTTCAGAGCTGGTGGAAATTGCATATAAGGTGTATGGGAATCGTGAGCAAGTGCAGGAGCGCAAGGAGGATAAAAAGGCTCAGCGACAGATGGCAGCGCTGGCAGCTGCTATAACTGGAGGTAACCCTGGAAAGGCTGGGATGCAGAAGGGGAAAGGAGAAAGCGTGGGAGCAGACGTTTGTGCTTATTGCAAAGAGAAAGGACACTGGAAGAGGGAATGCCCAAAGTTGAAGGAGAAGAGAGAGGGGGAACCAAGAGGTCACCTCATGCGGGCAGAGGAAAAGGGTGAGGACACAGAATGAAGGGGACGGGGATCTAAGACCACTACCCTTCAGGCTGGAGCCCGAGAAGATCCCATGGTAATGGTGGCAAAAACTTTGAAGCCTTGGTGGATACTGGGGCTACATTTTTAATGATTCCAGAAACGCCCCCCGTGCAGGAACTAGTGAACAGCATGTACTTGTGGAAGGGATTGAGGGAATGCAAACCTGACTCCCCGTTTGTAAGCCACTCCTCACCAAAGTGGGGGACCATTTGCTTGAGCACTCCTTTGTACATTCTCCAAGTTGCCCGGTTGCACTACTTGGGCGGGACCTACTCACAAAATTGCAAGCTGAGATATTTTTCAGAGACGATCAGATGGTGGTCCAGCTACCTGTCAAGCAGAGCTCGAACTATCAGATGGCTCTCCTGGAGGACCAACACCCTGCAGTAAGTTCTGAAGATCACATGACTGGAGTAGACCCTTCGGTATGGGCTGATGGAACCCCTGCGCGAGCTAAGTCGGTCTCCCCGGTAAGGATCATACTCAAGGATGGGGAGGGGCCCGTTCGGGTAAAGCTATATCCACTCAGCCGAGCGGCCAGAGCTGGACTCAAGCCGTTAATAGAGAAATACAAGAGGTGCGGATGGCTAGTGGAAGGGTCCTCACCCTATAATACCCCCATTCTTGGAGTGCCGAAGGCAGATGGGGTCTCATACAGACTGGTCCAAGACCTGCGAGCAGTAAATAAGAAGGTCCTTTCAGACCATCCTGTAGTCCCGAACCCACACACGATTTTGACACAAGTACCAGGGGAAGCTGAAATATTTTCAGTGCTAGATTTGAAAGATGCTTTCTTCTCCATTCCCGTTCACCGAGAGAGTCAAAAATTGTTTGCTTTTGAATGGGAGGTAGACCCTGGGCAGCGTACCCTGGACAAGCATGGCAGATTGATTTTGCCGAGCTCCCACGGTCCAGACATCATGGGTTTTTACTTGTCATGGTAGACCAGCTCTCTGGTTGGGTCAAGGCCTGGCCCACCAGGACTGCCACTGCAGCTACAGTAGTGAAGCATTTATTGCAGGAGATCATTCCCCAGTATTCCCTGCCTGAATCCATCGAGTCGGATCAAGGACAACACTTTGTGGGAAAGGTAGTTCAAGAAGTTGCACAAACTCTCAAGATCACTTGGAAACTACACACACCATGGAGACCACAGAGTTCAGGACAAGTGGAACGCATGAATAGGACCTTAAAGACTCTACTCACCAAAATCTGTATTGAAGCACGCCTTAAGTGGCCTCAAGCATTGCCGCTAGCTCTTACTTGCATTCAAAACACTCCCCGACGGGGCCTCAAATTAATCCCATATGAAATTATGTTTGGCAAACCGCCTCGAGTCTTACCCCCTGGGATGCGAGAAACTGTAACTTTTGAATTAGGTAATAGTGAGCTTCATATGTACGTTATTGTTTTGCAGTCTGTCTTGTCTTCTCTTCACAGGTATGCAGCCTCCTTTCAGCGTCTGCGTTTAGACGTACCGGTACATGACTTCTGCCTGGGAGACTGGGTCTTGGTGCAGCGGTGGAAAAAGGAACCTTTGACTGAGAGGTGGAGTGGCCCTTTCCAGGTACTTCTAACAACCCACACTGCTGTAAAGATTGCTGGCCATGACTGTTGGATACACCATACCAGTGTGAAACGACATCCACGAGCGTCAGAGGACATCAACTCCCAAGACGAACTCACTCCAGAAGCTGAGTCGTCTTCGGAACAAGAAGCCAGCAAGTGGAGCTGTGAACCTACTGGTGATCTCCAAGTGCACCTGAGATGGCTTAATCAAAGTTCAGAAAATTAGACAAGAAAATAAAAAGGGAAAAGTTTAGGCTGTATTTGATCTCAAGAAAGGGAGAATATGGTGGGAATCTTAATATGCCTTGTTGTTATCTGTATAGTGAGAGAAGCAGGATTGAGCAGCCTTAGCCGCCAGCCTATACCCCCGCTTCCCCCAATTGCTCCCCCAGGGACAAATTTGTATGTTGACATGATGGAAAGAATTGCAGGTACTTTCAATCTTACCAACTGCTGGGCCTGTGGGGGACTCCGAGAAGCCGGAGAACAGTGGCCTTGGAGGGCTTTTCCTTTGGCCCCAAAATGGTTGGTAAGTGATAAGGCGGATGTTAAGAGTACTGGTCAAGAATGGGATGAGAACCGCAGCTGGGATCTTTCCCAAGTGGCATTAGGAGAGTACTGTATTAGCAATAATGGTACAGGGTAGGAGTTTGGTACAGTGTACATGGACATTGAAATGGGCCCGAGCATGCACTATCTGTTATGCCCTTAATTGCAGCAAGTATGCAGGTCAATGGAACTCTACTGCTGTTAAGCTCCCAAACTCCACGTGGATGAAATGTAACCTATCCACTCTACAATCATCCCCACATGATGAAAACACCTGCTTCCAAAAGGTCAGAAGGGCAAGAGTATTACGTTTCGATCCTAACATTACAAGATGTCAGGCATATAATGAGACCCGAAGTGAACGATTTATACCCTACTTCTATAATTGGCAATGGGCACACCCGAATGGCACTGTGGCATGGTTTAATAGACATTGGAGTGCCTCAAATGACACAGATAAAGTAACCGAGTGCGAGCATAGGGATAAAGATGGCGTATGGAGATGTCAGTTTAAACTGAGTAACTACTACACCGGCCCTTTAGGGCATAGGGGCAACAAATACTATCCCCCTCTTTTCTGGAGCCGTGACTCCCTGGCCTTGGGAGGGGAAAACAGGGCCTTAAAAGGACATTATTGGATTTGCAGAAGGCGAGCCTATACGGTACTGCCACAAGGGTGGACAGGAACTTGCTATATTGGGGTAATTGTACCAGCTTTCTTTTTGCTACCATCTGAGGTTGGAAATGAGTTGGGAGTCTCTTTGTATGATGATTGGAAAAGGGCCAAGAGAAGTATTGATGTAAGTTTGACATGGGGTGGCTCCCAAAAGTGGAAGGAGGATGAGTGGCCCCCTCAAAGGATTATTGAGTATTATGGACCAGCTACATGGGCTAATGATGGGAGTTGGGGATACCGGACACCAATATATATGCTAAATAGAATCATCAGGTTGCAGGCAGTCTTGGAAATAATTACTAACCAAACTGCCACTGCTCTCGAGTTACTGGCCCGACAGAGTTCCCAGATGAGAGAAGCCATATACCAAAATCGAATGGCCTTAGACTATTTACTCGCAGAGGATGGTGGAGTCTGCGGAAAGTTCAACCTTTCTAATTGTTGTCTCCAAATAGACGATAACGGAAAAGCAGTCTTAGAGATTGCCAAAGGGATCAGGAAAATAGCCCATGTACCAATACAAACGTGGGAAAACACATGGGGTAAAGACTGGTGGTCTAATTTACTTGGAGGACCCTGGTGGAGAAAAGTAGGGTTTGTGCTTTTGTGTGCTCTGACTGGTTTGATTTTTATCCCTTGCCTTATTCCCTGTTTCACTAGATTGATAGCCACCACAGTTGAAGGGATGCAAGTTGCAGCAGTCCCCCTTAAAGTGCAGACTGCAGCAAAAGTCATGGTCCTCAGAAAAATTCCTCGTAATTATCTTGATCTGCCTAAATGAAAATGGGGAGCAGAAAGCATCTTGAGGGGGGAATATTGTTAGAAATGCACAGTAAATGGAGTATTGTTAGAATATTGTTAGAAATGGAGTGTTGTTAGAACTGCACAGTTTGCATCTCGTACCTGATAAGAAAAAGAACACTGCCAAGGACTTTTTTTTCCTTGGCCAGCCTTGCTAGTTTTTCTTATGCTAAATCACCCCCTCCTCCACAGTCCTCCGGGTTTTCACATGCAGATTACAGAAGCTGGAATTCAACTGACTGTGTCCTTGAAAGGGGGGCGGATTTCAACTCTTGGTGACCTAGAGAACTTTCTGAGCGTGCGCAATTAGCTGATGCATATTCACCTATCCACCCCGCATACTTAAGTAGTTAATTATAATATACATGCGACGGATGAAGTGACGTGATCACATACATGTTTGTATGAACCAGAAATGAGCTGTAAGAGTTTCTGTTTCTGCACACGTGCCCAGGAGGAAAGGGATAAAATGCCAGCTGAGAATTTCCTCAGGGGGCGGAGTAATCTGAGTCCTTTGACTCTGCTCCGACCCTATTTGCAAATACACCTTTTGTGCTGCTAATAAGTGTGTGTCTGAGATTTCTTCGCGTGCGAGCCTCCAAAGAAACGAACCGCTTTTTGCATCACTTGCATGTGTACTGAAGGCACAATTCTGTTTCCACTTGGCTGGAAGGTGTTATAATGGCTCCCATCTTAGGTGCTCAAGCTAGAAGCATTTCAGTAGAGGCCAGTTTATTTGTATGCTGCAAATGACTGGGCTAAACGGTGAATGTAAAACTGTTTAGGGAAGATACAGCATTCACCACTCCAGGAAGTGACATTCTCTGCTGACAACACAGTAAGCATTGGTTCAGACTTACCCATACCTTGCAAGCTAGCCTCAACCATGATCTGGAAATACCTTTTCCAGGTAATATATCAAACAGATCATGCAGTCTTTACTCCATATAGTCAAATAGTTTGCTCTATAATAGAAATTTCTTCTGACTTGTATCCAGGTCCATCTCTGGTTGTCTGAATGCCACTTATGCTAAGTTTATTTTATTACGTTAGGAAATGGGCTAAGATCACTCCCCTGACTCATCTGACATAGGTCTCACACTAACTGTTATATGTGATCACTGTTCAGCCTCTACTCACCTGTTCTGAGTCATCAACTGTGAAAGGTCTGACCCCCACCGTTCATCTCTGACCATCCAGTCCCTCATTAAGATTATTAAAAGGGTGAGGATCTAATAGGATATAAAGATACACCGCATGATTTTGTATGTTCCAATTAATCTAACTTCTGTATTTTGATACCTCCATTTAGTCTTGTGTCCACTGGACAAAAATCCAGACTCTCATAGGTAGGCACTGGAGACCTGGCTTTGATTTGGCAGAACTAAAAGGAAATATGCATCACTGTCCAATGGAGAAGAGTTCCTGGTGCAGACATTCAAAAGTAATAAGGCACCGAAAGACATTTTGGGAGCAGCCTCTTTTAAATTAAGGTTAAAATATATTCTTGATACAGTCCTGGGAATCTTACAGTTTCTAATTGGCTGCACATTTCCTACCTTGTGAAAAACAGAATTCTAGCTGTTGGGCTCGGGCCACTAGAGTATTAAAAATAAATATACTAAAGAGAAAGTATACATATGGAAAAATGAGGAAGAATTTAATTGCTCCTTCTTGCATCTGGATTCTCTGTTTCTCTAGGCATATTTTTATTTGACTGAAAACTGTAGGCAGGGCACTTCTTAATATAAAATTACAGAAATCAGATGGAAAAGAGCAATTAAATCCACATGTGAAATTGTCTATGCTCTAAGTCCACTTTTAAATCATTGAAGTAATAGGACTTCCAATAGGACTTCTCTTGAGAGATTATTTCTTACTAGTACATCTCATCATACAGAATCACTTCCTGATATTCTTTCTAAAATCCTATTTGCTTAACATCCTCCCATTTCTTTAGAGCCTCGTCTAACCAATTCCTTATGCTTCCTGTTGTTTAAATCCTTCAGGTACCTGCAGACAATCCTAAAATACCTATAAATATGCAGATTTGATAGTTTCTATTTTCCCACCTTTTTAGTCATTGGCTATTTCATGTAGATATAGTTCTCTTTGTGTATATGCATGTAATTTAGTTTCAAAAGGGACCAATCTCTCAAATGCAGAAAACAGGCGAACATAATTTTCCCCCTCTTTAAACAACAGAGAATGTGAAACTGAAGTTTGTATTTCCTCATAACGTGGAAGCAGGGGTGCATTCATTGTTACCCTGTGTATCATAGCAGTGTTCCTATTTGTAGATGTTAATTGCTCAGGTTAGCATGAATCCTAAATTGTTAGAACTGTTAGGAAATATAGTGTAATTTTGATAACTATTATTACTACTTCTTTTCATGTCTTAATGAGTCATGCAGCATATACCTACTTACGCAGGGGCATATTAAAGCTTCAGTTCTGCTACCCATACTGACAGGTTTAGTTCTCCCTTAGAGTCATTTACTGTTGGAGTCAATGGGGCTAATTGCAGGAGTTGCGGAAGGGCATTTAAAGCACAAAAACCCATGAGATAACCCAGTCTCATTCTCTTTCAGTGGGAGCTGCAGGCTTAACCCCCAATATGGGCTTGTCGTATTTTATCTTTTTTAAAAGTCATAAATGTAACCTGTTTTTACCTGGCATTCTTCAATACAGTAAATATATTTTAACAGTATTATTTCACTTTTCTGTTACCTGACAGCTAAACAAACAAGGTGAATAAGAAAAAAAAACTTGATAGCTATAGAAAGAGGGGCCAATCTGCATAAACCTGTCAGTGTAACTCCACTGAAATCAAGGGGCTTGGTTGTCTTTTCAGTCACACTGGAGTAGATCCTAGACTACTTCCACTGAACTCAGTAGTGTAGCAGGGTGTGGAGAATAAGGGAGATATCTGTATTTTTTATTAATATTATATACAACTGATTTTATCTCCTTGGTGCTATTTTATTGGACTCCATGGAACTGTTTCAAAAAGAGCTATAAGGAAGAATAAGATGGTGATGCAACAACAGTCAAGAATACAACACCTCAGAGAGAAACAGTTTCAGGAGAGTAAAAGAGCTAAATTCAGAAGATGCAGTTTCCCAAGTGGCAGGCAGATTTATAGATCTGGTTTGCTAAAGTTTAAGGGCTTGAGGTAAAAGGGATACTGAACAGCTAGACTTCCTGTCTAGAAAGGGAACATGTCCAACAGTTAGATGCTTGTGAAACTCTGATGGACTGATAGACAGGCCCTGCAGGATCATTCTGGGCAACTAATCTGGTCAAGTCTTTGAGAGATGATAAACTGTAGCTGACACCCAGTTATGCTTTAACTCTTTTTCTGTGCAGCATATACCTCATACCACAGTTTCCTTCTGCCCTTACTCAGTTTTAGCTCCCCCTTAAGTCAATGGCTCTAGTTGTGTACCTTTGGGTGAATAAACAAAACATTTGCTGAAGAAGTAATTTACAGTCACTTTAATTAGCCATTGGTCACTACCTCCTAAACAGAAATTTCTTGCTGGTGCCAAAGACACTTTTCTCAATTCACAACAATATTGGTTATTACTAAGTAAAAGCAGCTAAGCATGTTGCATAATTTGCATATATGGAATCAGATTCCTTGTACTGTCTGCAGCACTGAGATAATCTTGCATTTAGAAACACAAATCTTTCTTTTCCTTTTTTTCAGAATATGTAAACCATATCTTAAATACACTGGATCAAGTCACAGATGATGAATATCAGCCTATGAGTATAGAAGCTTGAAGAAGTAATTTTCTTGTTGAGTTGTTTTCTCCTTTCATTTTTCTCATTTATTTATACTGATTCCTTGGGAACTTGTTAATGAAGCCTGATTTTTCCTTATTTCTCCCTTTGCAAGCTCATACTGGTAAGGAGAAACATCAGTGCATTCTATTCTGAAATTCCTACTCTGGAATTTCTTTTCTTCCCAGGTGGAAGCTATATGAGACTATAGCGGACAAAGCAGCTAAGAGCACGATGCACTGACTCCTCATTCTTCTGTCTTCTCCAGCACTACTTGGCCCTTAGATACTTTAGGAATGGGCATCCAGCTAATGCCTGCACTTAGTAAATTAGGTTTATTCAGCACATGGCAGGTACTCTTTTATGTTAATAGACATAGAAAGCTGGATCCTTTATACCTGCTATGTCAGAAAACTGATGTGGAGCAGAATGAAATTTGGGCTGTAACAGTTGGCTCATAACACTGATGAGTCAGGTTTCTAGATCAGGTTTTGGGAACTCCTTCCTATATATCCCTTTCCACATAAACAATCTAATGCATACTGGCCATGCTAAAGATCTTGCTATGAGACACCAAAAGCACGCTATCCACAGCCATTATCGTTATGGCTTATCATTTACTGGGTGCAGCTACACGTGCATTTGATGTGACACCAGTTTATTTGCGAGTAAATTACTTGCAAGTAAAAGGTGTCGGGCAAGCATCTACATGTGCAGGGAAGCAGGAGCAGATTTGCTGCCAATCTGCTCCCACTTTCCAGGGCCCTGCAATGTGCCCCTTCTGCCACTGTGGGGAGCTCCAGGCTCCGACTGCAGCTGCCAGAAGCTGGCAGCCCCCTTCAAAAGGCAGCCCAAGTTGCCACTCTCTGGCCAGCCACTTCTCTGGCCAGGAGCAGTGTGCCCAGCTCAGGGACAGCACGCAGCAGCGCTCTCCTTGCTATGGCTGCTGGCCACCTTCCAGGATCTCATGGAGCAGCTTTGGCCACACTTGGAGCTGCAGCACACCAGCATGTGGCTGGCTGCCCCTCCCTGCAGACAACCTCCTGGTCCTCACCCTCACAGCACCCCACCCCTCACCCTCACTGTTCCCATGACAAAATGTGGTCACACCTGTTAGACTGTGGTATATCAGCCACCTGTTTGGCGTGGGCAAGGCCACCACTGGGGAGGCTGTCCTGGTGGTGTGCAGCATCCTCCATGATGTACTGCGGTTCTGTGCCCTGGGACACCATGCTCCATGTGCATGAACCCCTGGCAGTGGTGCCAGGGTTCTGTGCCCTGGGATTCCCGCATTGAATCAGGGCTCTGGACTGGACCCAAATCTCCCTCACTTGCCTACCAGCTACACCTCACTTGCCTACCTACCTACCTACAGCTAGATGTAATCACTCCCTGGTGCTCCAGGCTGTCGTGGACTATCATGGGGCCTTCATGCACATGAGCACTGGCTGGGTGGGCAGTGTCAACAATACCCATGTCTTCAGGAACTCCAGCCTGCCAGATCGAGTGGAGGGTATGTGTTTTGTGTTGGGGGTGCTGGACCTGCAGCTGAACACACTGGCTGTCCCACCCTCCTCACTGGGGACCCTGCCTACCCACTCCTGCCATGGCTCATGCACCTCTACACCAGCCACCTGGACCTGCACCAGGCCCACTTTAATCAGTACCTGGGGCAGACCCATGCCCTGGTGAAGTGTGCCTTCAGCTGCCTGAAAGGCTGCTGGCACACCCTCACTGCCGGCCTCAAGTTCACCAAGAACAACTTCTTTCTAGTCATTGTCACAGCCTGTGTGCTGCATAACATCTATGAGGCCCAGAGGGAGCTCCTCCACAAGGCCTACGTGGAGAAGGTACAGTGCGCAGCGGATGCCTGGCAGTGGGAGCACCACCTGCAGTGGTAGCAGCAGTGGCAGACCTACCCCCCCCACCCCCCAGATGCTGTGCACCCAGGACAGCAATCCACCCGCCACTGGGGGCTAGGGTACTGGGTATGAGGGAGGCACTGGCCAACCACCTCCACCAGCACTCCCCACTCTAGCCCACCTGCACCACCATCCAAGGACCCCCCCAACCCCACAGCACCACACTTACTGTAGAAATGTTTGAGAAGAACAAGTTTCTATTCCCCTCACATTAACAAAAAGAGCCCCTCCACCACCAGCCCCACCAGCCAAACAATAAAAAACCTTGTTACCCTTGAAAACTATGTACAATGTCCTTTGTGTGCTGTCCCGGGGTGGGGGGCCATGGGGTGGGGGCACCTAGGGGGCAGAGCCCAGGGACAGGTGGACAGCACCCTGGCCTCTGGTTATTCCTCCGCAAGTGCACATGACATCATGAGTGCAGCGGATGAGGGGCTTTCCCAGGGGTGATAGCAGCTGGTACTCCCCCAGCATAGTTTCATAGTTTGTAGGGTCAGAAGGGACCTGAGCAGATCATCAAGTCCAACCCCCTGCCATGGCAGGAAAGAGTACTGGGGTCAAATGACTCCAGCAAGGTGTTCATCTAGCCTCCTTTTAAAGACTCCCAGGGTAGAAGCCAGCACCACTTCTCTTGGAAGTTGGTTCCAGATCCTAGCCGCCCTGACAGTGAAGTAGCGCCTCCTGATATCTAGCCTAAATCTACCCGCTGCCAGATTGTGACCATTATTCCTGGCCACTCCTGGCAGTGCTCGGGGGAATAGGGACACTCCCCAATGCCTGATGGTCCCCCCCGACTAGTTTGTAAACGGCCACTAGATCCCCCTTCAGCTTTCTCTTGTGGAGGCTGAACAGGTTCAGGTCCCTTAGCCTTTCCTCATAGGGCCTGCCCCGCTGACCCCTGATCATGCAAGTGGCCCTCCTCTGGACCCTCTCCATGTTGTCCACATCCCTCCTGAAGTGCGGTGCCCAGAACTGGATACAGTACTCCAACTGTGGCCTGACCAGTGTCGCATAGAGGGGGAGGATCACCTCCTTGGATATGCTTGAGATGTATCTGTGGATGCATGACAAGGTGTGGTTGGCCTTCCTGACCGGGCTCCCACACTGTTGGCCCATGTTCATTTTGGCATCAATAATGACTCCAAGATCTTTTTCTGCCTCTGCACTGACAAGAAGGGAGTTCCCCAGCCTGTAGGTATGCTGCTGGTTCTTCCTCCCCAGGTGCAGTACCTTGCACTTGTCAGTGTTGAAACCCATCCTGTTCTCATCCATCCACCCCTGTAACCTGTCTTGGTCTGATTGCAGCCTATTCCTCCCTTCTAGTGTGCCCACATCCTCCCACATCTTAGTGTCATCTGCAAATTTGAACAGGGTGGTTTTTACCACCTCATCGAAGTCCCTGATGAAGATGATGAACAGTGCAGGCCTGAGGACTGAGCCCTGCGGAACCCCTCTGCCCACATCCCTCCAGGTTGAAAATGGATGGCTCCCCCTCTGGTAGGTGGTGTCCAGGGTCAGCAGGGCTGACATGCAGTCCTGGCCTCATTGCAGGCAGCTCTAGTTTTGCACCCACATGGAGTTGGAATGAGTGGTGGGGCTGGGCCCAGGCAGGGGGGCTGGCTGGCACCAGACACAGGTTGGGGCCCAGGGCAGGCTACTGGAGGCAGCACAGGACCTCTTCACAGGGCAGCAGCCTACTGCTGGTCAGTGGGTAGCTTCCAGGGGGCAGGCAGTAAGTGGCAGGAAAGTAGGGTGGCAGATGGTGTCCAGCACCTGGTGGTCATTGTCTCTGGCCTGCACTGCCTGAGCCAGGAAGTTATTCTGCTCCTGCAGTGCCTCCACCCACTTGCACTCCAGAGCCAGGAGCTGTTCTGGGAACTCCCTGTCTATTTAGTCCCATGCCTCCTTGTGCCAGTCGCATGTGTCTTCATGGGCAATGTCTTCTGTTTGTCACTTGTCCTGGTGGGCTGCAGCCTTTAGCAGCCAGGTCCAAGTGTCCACTGGCTGGTTCTCTGATGTCATGAGCAGCTGGTCCAGGAGGAAGATTCTGTCCAGGGTTCTCCTTTGGCAGAGCCAGCACATCTGCAAGGCCTCAGATGTGGGCATGGGTGACCCTGAGGCCATATCCCAGCTGCTAAGCATGGTGCTTCTCCCACATGAAGCTGCAGACCCTGTAGAGCCATGAGAAAGAAGTTGTTTGTGTGAGTTTGCATCATTTCAGGGATAAGATGCTCTGTGAGATGCTATGTGCTGCTCAGCCTCAGATCAGGGGTTGGGTGTGCACGGAGACCCAGGATCCATGATAAATCAGGCAGGCAGGCCTGGGCCCAGGTGGCTGCCAGCCAAGCCCCCTATTCCTATGCACTCCTCTGGGGCAGGATGGCCACTGTGTCCTGGCCGCAGGCAGCCTGCCTCCCCTACCCCATTCCCAAGGTCGAACAGGCCAGGAACCTGACAGCGCCTGCTGCCATGGCTCCAGAAACTGTCCCCCTCCCCCTGAAGGTCAACCGTGCTGCTGCACTGCCACCAAGCCCATGGCAGCCAGGCTCAGACGGCATGCATAGATGCACAGTATGTTATGTTCACTATGAAACTGATTGACACTACCAAATCTTTTCACAGCCACTGAATAATGAAGCTTTATGACCAGATATCCAAAAGCATTTAGGCATCAGGACTAGGGACAGAAATTCAAAAACCCTGAGCCTGAATTGATTTAATCATTGCAGGTTAGTCTAACCTGCCCAGATTGAATCAGTTTGCAACTGCACAGACATTCCCTCTGGACTGAAGAAATGCAGGTACATGCCTGAAATAGCTCAGGCTAGAAGCTGAGGGGCAGTAGAGCAGCTCTCCCTTCCCTTTCATAGTGCTGAGCTGGGGGTGGGGGGTCATGGCCAGGCTCCAACAGGATGCTCTGATTAGGGATGGGTGTAAACCCCCATCCTGCCTGCACAGTTCCAGGCCTTTCCATGCTTGCTGTTTAAGAGGTGGGAGTGTTGCCAGCCCTCAGCCCCGGGCTAGCACTTTGTGGGAAAAGGGGTATGCATAGTGCATGCATCTATTGATGATACTGAGCTTTAAATCTTCCTCTCCCTGCTTCTTCATACTGTCTGCAAACGTGACAGGCAAGGGAGCCAGCAGGGGGCTGATAACACAGCCGTTATCAGCCCACCAACAAAACAAAAGCCTCTCTCATTAGTTCAAGCTCTTCTTTAAACAGCTGTTTCCAAGGAAGGAACCGAGGGACATTACTAGGTGGCCTGTAGATTAGCTTCAAAAAGCACTGTCCTATCTGCCTGTCCCAGTGAAATTGGACACACACACACACACACACACACACACACACACACAGACACCTCTCAGTATTAGGTAGCATACCACATGGCTAGGGTCCCTGGGACTGGGGTCTGTGCTGTGGAAGATGGGAGGGAGGGATTGCTTGAGCAGCATTCAGTGCGGGGGGAGTGGGGCTCAAGGAAGCAAGGCCTCTAGCACTTAAAAAAAAAAAAGCCTCTATTTAATGAGCAGGGGCTGTGGGGGCTCCAGATCCTTCTGGCAGAACCCCCTGGGCAGCACAGGGCAATGGGGGCAGTAGAACAGAGGCTGGGGCCACTGGGGCTGTGTTACAAGATTTGCCCGCTACTTTGGGGTGTGCTCATTTGTTAGGGCTAGGGTCTTGGTAATTCTATTAATGTGCTGCTTGTGTTACTTGTGTTTCAATACGGAGCTGTATCTCTCCCTTCTGCAAGCCCTCACCCCCAATGGAGCTATCTTGCAGGACTCAGTTCAGTGGGGCTGGGTTCCTCCAGTCCCCAAATCAGTCATACACACAAACACACACAGATTAACGTGACACGCCTGACCTGGCCGGGTTGATCAGCATGGACAGGCTGACACCCTCATATGCCAAGAATCAGTTCATCAGAGCAACAATAACTACAGTCAGACACAAGCACACAGTTAAACAGAATACCTCTGAACCTGGCTGGGTGTCCAGATGACACCCTCATGGGCCAGCATTCAGTTCATTAGGGAATGTCTGAGCCAAACTGGGTCAATCAGCCTGTACAAGCTGATCCCCTTATGTGTTTCAAACTCAGCCCATCCCAATCTTTTAGCCTCTTGATGAGCAGACCCCACAGTATTTTGGGGCTACACAGGAATCTTTAGCTTAGGTAAGAGGGGCATTGCTGCAGAGCAAGTGGGGAAAAGAGAAGTAAAGAAGGCAAAATATACCCAATTACCATCAGTTTGACTATAAAAATTATTTATTGCTAAGTAGATGAAATATATATTGACACTAGTAGTGATAGACATACAAAGGGGGAAAAAAACACAAACAGTCACAGTATACCCTGGTTTCACTAAGTATTTGGGGAAACTTAGGTCAAGCTTAATTAATACAGTTCAAGTTCAGAAATCTATGCTTAGAGAGAGAGAAGAGAAAAGAGAGAGAGAGCTGGGATCTCACCAGTCCAAGGCACTCAGGTTGCAGAGCTGACAGGTCAAAGTTCTCAGCATGATCCTTGAAGAAAGCGAGTGGTGTCAGCACACACACTGCTGCTTCTTTTACAGATTTTTATAACCCCAGTTCAGCTGCTTTCAGGCATTCTCAATAGTGTAAATCAAATTGTCCCCTCTATTGACAAGGGGTTATCTGGGTGGAACATCTCAGGAACTTAATTGATACTCAGGAAGCACCTACTTGGGAGCCAGCTTGACATTCCTATGGACAGCAGATATACTTAATGGGATATCTCCTGGTGTCTTCAGAAACAACAGATTGCAGCATCAGGGTTTTTGGATTTTTACTTGCTGTGAACAAGCCTCAGCTTAGCATGACTTTTCCAGATCTTATTATAGTCTTTTAAGGCAATTATTGGAGTGTTCATAACCTGTTGCGGAGAGGACTTCCACCAGTCGTCTCGGGAAAACACTTGTGGACAGGGCTCCAACGGGCTGGACACTGTGATGAACCCGGTACCATTGTTCAAATGTTGCCCATACCCTCTCTGACTCGCTCTATTGCCTCAGCATTCCCTAACCCGGCAACCGAGTTTTAGCCAATTAAGTTTACATAGGCCTCCCATAGTGGGACTGGGGAATGTACGGCCCAAGATGAAAAACTCACTTTTGCTTAGAGGTGTGTGTGTGTGTTGGGGGGAGGGAAGTCCTTTGTAAATCCAGATTAGAACTGGTCTGATAAATGCTGAGCTGGATGTGAGGGTTGAGTAGTATTTGGAGTACAGCTTCCCCATCATGCAGTGCTCCCCTGCTTCGTTGATCCCAGAATTCACTGAAGTCTCTGCTTCAGGCTTTCTGTTCTCCATCTGTCATGTAAATGAATAGTCATCTGTTCCCATCTCAGATGCAAATGAGACCTAGGGCAGTTGTTTCACTTTTGTCACCCTTATCTGGAGGGTTTTAGGTGTGTCTCTCACTGCATCTGAATCAGCTTCTGTTTAGGTGGGGGGGAGCAATTCTTTGTGAGTCAGACAGTCTGTGTTCTGTGTTAGGGTTCCCCAAAAACATGGAGCTGACAGGTAACAGCTGTCACCTGGGCCTGCATTGTACAGGCAGGGCCCCAGTGACCCAGACAACAGCTGTACTGCTGGTAAGTGCCAGGGTTTTTTGTTTTGTTTTGTTCCCCCCCCCCCGGATGCTGGGGCGAAGGAGTGTGGCTCAGGGGGCAGGCAGGGGATGAGGCCAAGCAGGGAAGGAATGAGGGGGCTCAGAGGCTGGGGGGGATGGGGCCTGGTGGGGAAGGGATTGAGGGGTCACAGGGGGCTGGGAGGGATGGGGCTAGGCATGGAATGGATTGGGGTGCTCAGGGGGCAGGTGGAGGGGTGGGACCAGGCAGGGCAGGGATTGGGGGGACTGAGGGAGTGGGCAGGGCCAGCAGGGGTCCCCCCCCATAGTCCTCTCCCCCCTTGTCCTGCCCCCCAACCCTTACTTACTGGCAGTGGAACCTCGTGCTGGCATGCTGCCTGCCCTGCATGGGCCAGCAGCATGCTGCAGCACCAGGGTGAGGGCTAACCATGGCCGTCAGAGTGTCTGTGTGGAGGACCCAGCTTCTGGTTGCCTCAGGGCATGGTGTGTGACCGTGCTCTGCCACGCTTTTTTTTTTTGTGGGGTTTTTTGACCCCTGGATATGCAAGGGTCTCATTTTGCCCTGTGCTAGAAATTTGCAGCATGCGGAACATTTTTTCATTCCTGCACGTGCCTCTTGCAGCATCTCAAAGTAGGTTGAGATGCTGCAAGAGGCACATGTGCACTCATCTTGATGCACCCCATGTATACTTAGGAAAACCTAAGTAACAGAACATAAGTTCAGTGCACATAAACCAGTTTCAAAATGGCTGAAACTGATTTAAGATAAACGTGGTTGAATGTAGTATCAGACTTAACTGATTTGGGTCAAACCGGCTTATGCAACTTCTATCCCAGATCCCTTCCTGGTTTAAGTTAAGATAGACTCCCTCAGCATCCCAGATGCTTTGCAGCCCTGCACTTGTCTGTGCTCTTTGCTCCAGGAACAGGGCTGGCCCCTCCCCTCTGCTCCCTAGCCAGAACTCCAGCAGAGACTGCAGGCACAGCAGGGTCTGTCTTTTGTTTTAATTGTGGAGGAACTTGGATTTTGGGGTATTTTACAGAGTGACTTTGGGATTTTTTTTTATCAGGGATTTTTCAGTTTTCCAATAGGGAACACCAGAATTCCTTCTAGGGAGGCCAGTGTCAGGACCCTGCCTGCTCAGAGCTGGCACCTTGTACCCAGCTGGCTGTGGCTGACCTTCTGGCCAGTTTGGGCCCAAGAAGACATGCTTTGACAATTCAAAGCAGGCCACCACACCTGGAACATCTTCTGGCAATAGCTGCCCAGATGGCTGGGCAGGGGCACACATGGCGATAGTGCCGTACAAAGGCCAACCGTGTAGCCACAGCCCACCGGCAGCTGACCTAGAGGGGCAGATGCCTCTACTGGCTGTGCAGTCTCCATCTGGGTCTGGCAGGTGCACAGCAGGTCACAGCCAGGCAGCAGCCTCCATTGCCAGACTGCTGCAGTGGGTAAAGGGTGCAGGAAACTCTCACAGATACTTCAGCAGTCCAGCTGGCACAAGGGGTAGTGTCCTCAGGTACCAATTGACTGGGCCTCAGAAGCTCCTGACTATTTGTGTCACCCAATTATCGTGGGCCCTGAGGCCCACATGACTACTACTGTATGGGGTCAATGGATGGATGAAACAAAAAAAATACTTGGGACAACTAATGAAAAAAACAGGACAGGAGTGTTGTGTGGGTCAAAGGGTCAAAATGTGAAAATAAGTGTGCTGGGGGGGAGGGGCAACACAGAGCAGAGACTCCTGGGCCACACCCACCGGTCTTCAAAGGCATCCAAGACGCCGATGGATGCCGCCTACTGGTGCTCTGCCAAGAAACATGCATGGACAAGTGAGAGGAAAGAGGCCCTGCAGTCTTCAGGCACCTTCCCAGCCAAATCCTTTTTCCTGGTCATATATAGGGCCCACTTGGCCAGGGCCAGGATGACGTTGACCAGGAGGTCCCTGAACTTGATGGGGCCATGAATTGGGTGACCAAAAACAAAAAGGTGGGGGGTGAAATTCAACCAGAACCAGAGGAGGTTCTGGAGGTGGAGGTGGAGGGGCTGCAGCCTGGCACACTTGAGGGTCACATGCACCAGGATCTCCCTCTGCCTGTGGAAGGGGTGTCCATGAAGCTCACCTCATACACAGCCATGGTGACAACTCCATGTAGGAGCCACCAGCTGAGGTCCCCAGTGGGCCCTGGGGTGAGGGTGGAGTACAGTAGGTCCTGTCACTTGGTGTCTGGACAGGAAGTGAGGGCAGCATGATGGACAGTGCAGTGCACAAACATGTAGAGGAGGCAGTGATGGATGGTGGAAAAGCGGACCGGTTTGGTGTCCTCCAGCCAGCTCAAGTGGTGGAATGGGGAACACCGTGAGGCTGGGCTAGGTGCTGGTCCCACAACAAACTCCGGTGGGCTGGAGGACTTGGGGTGGGGGGCAGGGACTGCTGCCATGCAGGATCTGGTCAAAAAAGGCAAGGGCATTGAGAAATAGGGAAAATTTCACCTCCTGGAGCAGATGGCAGGTTGCAGGTGTCATGGATTCCCAGAAGCTCCTGAGAGTGAGTAGCCCTGAGCTACTTGCCAGGGTAGCTTTGTGTACTGATGGGGCCAGGAAAGGGCAGCTTTTTATACTGCGGAAGACAGCAAAGGTGCTGGCCCTGGGGTCTAGTTCCCCCTGGCTGCAGATACAGGAAGAGCCAGGCAGGGTTATTTTGCCCCAAGTGGCACAATTTGCTCCACAACAAAGTGCATATTTAAGCACGTGTGCTGAGGAAAAAAGCCCCAGCTCAAATTTGCACTGCTTCTATTTGAGCCACTGCAAGTGCACATGCTTGCATGTGTGTATGTGCCGATGGTGGCTGGGTGCTGACATGCTTCTGTAAAGCCACTAAGTGCCTAGCCACATCTTTAAGTGCCACTCTGCATCTTTAGGTTCCTATATGTCTTGAAAAAACTGTCTCTGAACCATTTCTATTTTAGAGATTAAAACTAATAATTTAGAGACTACTTTGGCTTTCAGTGGTCTCCTGTGGCATATGAATTTTGTTAAACCAAGTTTTGACTTTACACCATCCATCTCTCTGTCCTGCAGTGAAGTGTTAAGTGCTGAATTTATACCACCACATTGCTTTCCATGGCAGCAACAGCTACTTAATAAGCATAAGAAGTCCAGGCCAAATTCAGTTTAGCTTTTTGCATGTCTTTTAATTGCAGGGCAGCTGTGTTAGCCCATTTGCAGCAGCACTGAATTTGGCCCTATGATTTCATTGCAGGATACAAGAAAAGCAGAACTGAGTCTAAGGAGAAGGTCTTTGCTAAGTGCAAATATGTTTAGAAATTGTTAAGAAGCACAAGAAAAAAAATACTGGCCCAGTCCTGGTCCAGGATATTTTTTCCTATGGCTTTCAGACTGAAAAGAGTATCTTCTAAAAACCTGGAGATCATAAGTCCAACCCCAAGCCTCGCCCCTGAAGGCTGGAGCAATTGAGAATAAGGGCCTCAGGCCTGAATTGTTTTTTGTGTTTTTTTAATAAGGGAAGACTTTTTTCCAGTGAGGTTCTACTAAAGACTCCTAGATAATTGGGGCTTTGGTAGAGCAGTGGAGCTTTTTGTCTTCTCCCTCTGAAATAATAGTACAAAACAATGTTGCTTTCTTCCCACCCAGCTGCAAACACAGCAGAATCTAATGAAGTTAATGAGTTAACTACACAACAAAAAACTAAATATGTTTTTTCCCCCTTGAGGAAAGCATTAGTTTAATTTCATCTGAGTTTAGAATTATATGTCTGCCTGGGAATACAGCAAGGGGGAAATGGGATGGTATTAGAACAGCTCTGCTCTCTGCGTACTCAAAATTCAGGAGATAATGCCACTTGCCTTCTGAGGATTCACTGCTTGTGGTGAGGCTTGTCAATCTCTCCCCCTAAGATGCCATTGCAGTTGTCAGTTGAGATTCATTTGTTTCAGAGCTCTGTATGCTGGTGTAGAGAACCACTGTAGCTCTTGCTCTGGTTAGAGAAGAGCAGCAAGGGTGAGGAGGATTTACTGTGGAGAGCTCCTAGCCCTTTGGGCAGCAGGCAGTATACAAAAGAACCACATGCACTGGTCCAGTTCATCAACAGTTCTGCCAAATTGTGAAGGAGGGCAGTCTCAGTCACTGCTGAGATTCTGATATGGCTTCTAATTTAGCTTGGAAGCCAAGCCATGTTGAAAGAGTAGGTGAAAGTCACCTATGTGTCACCACTAGTGTAAGGCCCTACTTATATCTGACTTAAACTCTCAAAATGGAAAAAATGGGCTTCTGAGTATAGCTTGAGGGGATCCAAGATTGCCTTTGCAGTTCCAACATTATTAGGCTGTTCTTAGTATTTGCAGAAACCTAGATGCTAAGGGCAGATATTCAAAAAACTTGAATTGATTCAAACTTTGTAGTTTAGTCTAACCTGGCCTGGCTGAACTGGTTTGAAACTGGACAAACATTTTCTCTGGACTGAGGAAATTCAGGCCAATGCCTGAAGTGGCTCAGGCTAGAAGCCAGAGGGTGCTACAGCAGCCTTTGCTTCCCTTCTGCAGGAAGCTGAGCTGAGGTGGTCATGGCCAGGCCCCAGCAGAACTCTCTCATTAGGGAGGTCTGCCTGGGTGGTCCTAGGCTTTTCCCCACTGGCTGCTCAAGGTTGGGGAGGGGGGGAGTGTTGCCCGCCCCCAGCCCCGGGCTAGCACTCTGAGGCAAGGGGGAGAGGGGTGCAGTGCATACATCTGTTGATGATATGGAGCTTTTCAATCTCCCTCCCTGCTTTGTCATACTGTCGGCAGCAAACTGACCAGTGAGAAAGCCAGCTGGGGGCTGATAGTGATAACAGTCTTTATCACCTGATTAGTGAAACAATGTCCTCTCTCCATTACTTCAAACTCCTTAAACAGCTTACTGGCTGACCTGTTGATTAGCTCCAAACAGCCCTAAACAATCACTGTTCTGTCTGCCTGCCCCAGTGAAATTAATGAACCACACGCACACAGACACCTCTTGGCATTAGCTAGCACACCATGTGCCTAAGTTCTGTGGAGCTGGGATCTGTCCTGTGGGAGATGGGAGGGGGAGAATTGCCTGCTTGAGCGGCAGGGGGGGGGAGGGTCTGGGGGCAGGGCAGGAGGAAGCCAGGCAGACCCTGCTGTGTCTGCAGTTTCTGCTGGAGCCTTACAAAGCATTAGCTAGAATAGCACATGCTGGCTACAGTCCATGCTGTGGCAAACAGGAGGAAGGGATCCCTGCTTAAGCAGCAAGTGGGGAGGGGGAGTGGGAAGGAAGGCACGGGGAAACCAGCAGACCCTGATGTGCCTGCAAGTCTCTGCCAGAGCTCTGACCAGGGAGCAGAGGGGAGGGGCCAGATCTGCTGTGGAGCAGAGAGCTCTGCCTAGCCTAGAGAACATGCTAGGATACTGGGGGACTCTGATTTACCTTCAACCAGCAAGGGGTCTGGGACACACATTGCATAAACCAGTTTGACCCAAATTAGTTAAGTCTGATACTACATTCAACCAGGTTTATCTCAGACTGGTTTTAGCCATATTCAAACTGGTTTATGTGCACTGAACATCTGTTCTGTTACAAGTTTAAACAAGTTTCTGCTCACTTGAACCAGTTTATGTCTAATGTCTGTCCCTACCCAGAGTGACAACCGGCGTGAGATATTCAACCCTGAAAAAAAATGCTATACCACCAATGCATGCTGTGGCACATAACACCTCCGATGACTCTAAACATGTCAAAGCAGGAGAATCTTTCTTTTTACCTTCTTTTCAGAATCCAAAAGGGAAACCAAATAAGATTTACAATAAGTATTGTAGTTACAAACTGAACTATAGAGATGCTATTGTCTCTCCACAGTAAATGTATAATTCAGATACCCAGCCTACTGGAGGTTGTTAAATTCTTTCACTCCATCAAGCAAGTTATATGACGATACTCTTTTTTGGGTCAATTGAAGAATGCTTAGTTCCTTTTTTTCTTATGCAAATGACTAATTCATCCCTCTGGCAACTAGAAACAGGCTAGTTTTTTAAAAAGTGCAAGCAAATTGGTATCAGCAATTGTATTTGAAATGCTCCTCTCTTGTTTTGGAAAGATGAATCAGTGACAAATTTGCAGATTTTCTGTTTAAAACATTTCAGCAGTTTTAATAATATGTGCATGGGACTTTTAAATTGTTCTTGAACAAAATAGCTTGTATATTATAATAAATTGCAACAATATTTTCCTCTAAGTTTTAGGTCTGTTTGATCCGTATTTCTTTGTTACCTCATTAAGAAAGACCATCATGAAGGTTTTAAAGAAAAGCAATGTACTGAAGAAAATATGTCTTAAATACTGATGAATGACTTACCAAGACTTTTATAGCTCACAGAGTCAAGGCAAACACCTACCTCTGTTTCATAATCTGAATATATTGTGAAGTGTGCATATATCTGACAATGCAATGACTTTAAAAAAATATTTAAAAACATTAGGGAAATAATCAACTTTTACAATATTCAACTACCCCAGTGCAGTGAGTTTATTGGTCTCAATCCAGGAAGCTGTGTAAAATAAGGAAAAATAGCATAAGCGGCTTTTCCCCCCTGTCTTTTTGTGATGGGTTGCAGAGTGTTCCTACTTGTCCTAAATACACTGAATCATCAGATGTGAGAGCAGTAATTCAACTCAGCAGTTTCAGGTGTTTTATGAAAAATGTCAGATCAGGCTACAATGTTTTGTTCCTGACTAGTTCTAAAAAACAGTCATAAATTGTATTTTTTAATCAAAGGCCTATGGAGCTGCACCCAAGTCTATTGAAATTAATGGTGAGAATCCCAGGAAGTCTACATGTAGGTGTAGAAAATGAGTTATTCAGAGGACTGGGAGCCAGGAGTGGGAGAGGAGGGGAGATGGCAAAAGAGGCACAACAGAATAATGCAACAAGCTGCCTTTTGAAGTTGTGGAATCTCCTTCATTGGAAGTTTTCAAGAAGAGGCTGGATTTGACAGGGATGGTTTAGGAATAATGCATTTTGCCTTTCTGACAGGCAGTTGGACTAGATCAGGGGCATCAAACAAACAGCCCATGTACCAGGAAACTCAGGGGCAGAGCTGCCACAGCATTCAAGGCTGTGGGTCCCTGTTGGGCCAGGCTGTCAGTGGTGGAGGGGTGACCAAGAGCTGTGCTGACAGCCCAGCTTGCCCCACCACTGTTTGGCCTTCTGTCGTTTACTGCACCACAGTCTGCCCTGCCACCTCTGTCACTGGACCCATTACAACCACCATTGCCACTTGCTTCATTCCTGATCCCACCATGGCCACCGCTTGGCTGACCCCTCCACTGGTGTTCCTGCTGCCACCAGATCTGGATCCACCCTGTGCACAACTCTGCAGTCCAGATCCAGCCCAGGGAGTAGGGTAAGTTTGATTCCCCTGAACTGGATTACATGAGAGATCCCTTCCAACCCTATGATTCTATGGGAAGAAAAGAAGTTTAAGAAGAGAGCAAGAAAAAGAGGTACTGGTAACTTAGTCCCCACTAGGAAATTTTAGCAAAAAATTCCCCTGGAACTATCACTAGTTGGACTCCACCAACAAGGGCCTAATGGGGACAAGTTGCCAGCCACTTTCAGTGATTCACTGGCAAACGTGAGGAGTTGTCAATGGCTTGTCTATCACAGATGCATTGAAAGGAATCTTTTTCTGCAGTTCCCTGTATCACAAGGTCCTCAAAGGCAGGTCATTGAACTTTAGAATAGAGCCTGTTTCTTTTTCTCCTTGTGTCCGGTCACTGTAATCAAATTTGGGTCCAGAAAGAGTCACATGCTATTGATCGATCTATGGACTTAGCAAGTTCCTCACTGGTGCATGGTTCACCCATACATGGGCAAACCAGTAAGTGTTCTGTAGTCTGAAAGTTTCCTCCATATTTAAACACAGCATTTGGCATCATTGGGGTATCCCAACAGTTGCATGTTAACTTTAGTCTTATCATCCCCTGTTTGGCAGCAGTTCAAGCTTCTTCATATTGGCCTATCAAGCTCTGTGCCTGCAAGGAGAAGTTCAGCAATTTTGATATTCATCCTAACTCCCCGCTAAGTCATCTCTAGTCAAGACTGCCACAGTTGGTGTTTCATTCAGTAGCTGCACTGTATTTAAGCAGAGGCTAAGAGCTTGTAAGTTAGATAGTATGTTTGCTGTGACTCCCACGTACTCACCTAATATGCAATTTTTCACTGATATATTGTTCTTTCCCACTGCCTATGTCTCTCCTTCATACCTCTCCTTAAATATCGATGGTGCATTTGAAGTAAGAGCAATCAAGGCATGAGAGGGGCAAGCAAATGATTAAACTCAGTGGGTGCTACCACACTTTAAATAAATACAAATCAGAAAGCAGAGAAAAGAAAGATGAATCAAATGGGGAGGAGGACAGAGAACGAGACCACTCAAAGAGAGGTAAAGAGACCTAGAGACAAGAAAGAGGTGAAATGCTAATTTTTAGAGTAGTGAATTCCTTTCAGCTACTAGCCCAAGTAATAGTGATGAGCAGGGATCCCGGCTTTCTCTGATTTAAAAAACTCCCCAGTTTTCATTTAAAAAAAACCAAACAAACCCAAAATCCACAATTTTCCATGATTAAAATGAAGCACCACTATACATATACCTATATATTAGTGGGGTTTCATTTTAATCACAGAAAAATGTGATGACTGTTAGCTGTACTGGTAACTTAAGAAATAAACTCTCTTCAATAACCCTTTAGGAGAGGATTTTCTCTGCTTGGTTTTGGCATTTTAATTGCTGTGATAAGAAGTTTCTAGCATTGTTCGGTTTCAACGTGCATGAAGGAAGATCATGTCACTTCATGCAGCCTTTCCACAAGTTTTGGGAGCACTTGTTCTGAATATTGCGTGGTCAGATTAGCTATGGTGCTCTGAGCAGTTTAAGGAGATCTGGGAACTAAGCAATATCTACCTCTGTCTTCTCAACTTAGCAATATCTACTTCTGCCTGTTTTGCTGTCAAAGAGTCATTTTATCCTCATGTTCAGCTACAGGGATTTTTAGTGGACTTTTCTGCTAATCACACAAGCCCTATACTCCTCTGAGATATCTGAAGGCAAGTATCTAGGGATCTGATTATTTCTTAAAGGTATCACTGAATTCTGATCAGATCCAAACAAAATTGCATCTCTAATTTGAATTCAAGATCAGCTGGGTGAGTGGAAAGACCTTTGCCTGTTGTAAAGAATCTTCAGTTAGAGACTTGAAAGTTTCTAAAGCTAGTATATAATAGTGACAGAACAATAACTGAGTGGGGGGGAAAACAAGGATTTCAGTGCTTAATTAGATGACAACAAAAAGGTGCTGATGATATATTTCCCCTCAGGTATTAAACAATGTGGAAAGAAATCAGTCACAAACCATACAGTTTTAAGATTTAAGTTATTTTAGTCAGAATTATAGTAATAAAACTTTCATTAAAGTAAACACCCACTGAGGGGTTTTGGGAATGGAGTGCAACTTGCTGTTCCTGCTTCTCTCTGGCTTGGGTTGACCAGCTCCCTTTCCTCCTTCACTGGCACAATAAAAACTGCCTCTTCCTGTTCCATTAGGCTTGAGCCAGTGGCACCCAGCAAGTGCTACTGCAGACCCAGATTCTGAGATCATCTATACATGTGCTTCACTTTCAGTACCTGAATAGCTCCATTACAGTCAAGCTTATGTATGTTTGCGGTATCACAGCCTTACATCAGGGCAGTACAAAAAAACCTCCTGTACCAACTCAAGGGGTTGCCAGATAGTCAAAGGAGTCACAGTTAAATAATTCTATTTGCACAAAAATACCAGATTAAGCATATAGATTGCATGGGAATAAGCCTACAGTATTAATGTACAAGACACAAATGGGGATTAAGCATTTTCCTGCTCAGAAGAACACTGCTAACATAAAGTAGATGGCACTTCCTAGTCCTGTGTCACAGCAAGTTGCTCATCATAACCAGCTGACTGACCAGCCAATAGAGCTGATTAAATGGGACAGGGTACTTAGCATGCCTGTTACTTTAGGAGGGAAGAGGTCACATGATTAGCAGCCTGCAAATGTGGCAAGGGCAAATTAGAGAGTCAACTGACCAAAAGGGGATGGTCTGGAAGCATGTAGGCAGGGGCTTACCGAGACTGTTGCAGAAGTGCACTGTGCAGTGGCTCCTTTAACCTTGCAGGTTCCCCCGTGTGCTCTACCTACTGCTGGTAGGTGGAAGGACCCTGCCACTCACTACTGATCAATGGGGAGGTGAAAACTGCAGTTTTAAATATGGCATGGTTTTTGTTTCCCAGCTGGTCATCAATGAGCAGCAGGGCTCCTGGCCCTCAGCTAATCAGTGGCAGGAGGCAAAACCTGCACCATATTTAAAACTGAATTTTTCACCTCCTTGCCAATGAGGAGCAAGCAGTGAGTGGTGAGCAGTGCAGCCCCTCCACCAATCAGTGGCAAGGGGTGTACAGGGGAAATTGCAAGATTAAAGGAGCTGCCTTGCATCACACTTCTGCTGTGATTTCAATACGTCCCTACATTTAAGCCCAGGGCCTGAGCTGGTTATGCAGTCTAGCCCTAAAAGCCACAGAGACAGGAGTTTCTGGTTAGCAGGACTGCTGGGTAACATCTAAGTTCAGGGTATGCAATATTTGGTGGTTTGTTGAAGGGACTAAGGGGAGATATGGAGGTCCCAGCTGGCCTAAAACAGAGAGAGGGGCCAGAGGTTTATAGCCCAGGAAGGGGCAAGTGTCAGCAAGGCCAGGTAGCCCAGAGGTCTGTAGCCAAGGAAGGATAGGTGTCAACAGGGCCAGGGAGCCCAAAGGTCTCAGTGGCCCAGGAGCAGGGCCAGGGCCCAGAGATGGGTTAAAGGCCAAAGAGGGCCACAGCTGGAGACTGGCAGGGCCAGAGGAGCCCAAGTATCTTGACTGGCCTAGGAACAGAGCCAGGGCCCAGAGAGAGGGACCAAAGCCTGGGGTTCACAGCCAAAGACCAAGGGTCCAAGGAGCCCATAGTTCAAGAGGGGATAGGACTGGGTCTGGGAGTCCATAGCCCAGAAGAGGCATGTGTGAGATGGAATAAGTATCATCTGTGAGGCATAGGCATGGTATAAGGAATGGTTGGAGCCATGTAATGAGCCCTGAAGTCAGAGAGCAGAGACACCTGAGCTCAGGAGTGTGAAATCTGACTTGAGAAGCCCTGGGGCAGCCTTCCTTTTTCTAAAACATAAATACATCAGAGTGTGGTGGGCAAGTGGAAGGAAAGATTGCTCAAAAGAGAGTGAAGCTGATAAAGGCTAAGGAGTTTCCAGGGGCATTACAGCCACCTCTGGAGTGGGACCCTGTTACACTGAATAATTCACAGTGAATTATAATTTATGATGAATGTAGAGATAGATTCCAAGTTCCTGTTCTGAATGGACTGATAACACCATCTACCAGTAAAAATCTGTCCCTCCATCTCTTAATTCTGTGAAGGAGTTGTCCACTAGCAGTTATAGTTCTCTACTTATAAGTGGCCCAGTACTTGCTGTGAATCTTTCTGGCTCTGAGGCAAGATTACAAGCAGTATATTGTGCATGTTTGAGAGCTGGAATTCCAGCTGTGTTGGTTAGTTTTGATTGGAAATAGCAGTCTCCTGGGGTTTGACTGTCTTCTCACAGCCAGACTCATTTCATCGAAAGCAAGATAGTTATTGGTATGAAAAGGTCCGAGGGGGAGGAGAACCACATTAGGGTGATGTTACATGTTTTCTTGAAAACAAGTTCTCAAAATTTTCAAGCTTCCACCTTTCTTTATTTCGGTGGAGAATTTTCCAGAAAAATCAGTTAAAACGTAGGGCCAATGAAAACAGAATTGGTTTGCTGTCATGCTATTGAAGCAAAACCATTTTAGAAGTGCTTATCATCACTGAAGTTTTTGGACTTACTCTGTTAAATGCTGTCATGCCTACTTACACACTGCAGCTGAACAACTTTTCTCCCACTTGAAAGAGGAAAGACATCAGTGGGGAGCTGAATTTAAAATCAGTAATTTGCAGTAAGTAAGGACGTACATCTTGGTGCACAGGTCATTCTTATTTAGAGGATCTACTGGACAAATAATGATTCAAAGTCTATTTTGTGCTTATTCCTATAAGCTAGAGTTACCATATTTCCAGTTCCAAAAAAACAGTACACCTGTCATGCATGTATATGTATATACAGCTGTTGTGAGGGTATATGATTGTGAGGGGCACTGATATGCCAGTACCCTGGTCCTGCCCATTGAGTTGCTTCTCACTCCCAACTCACAGTTCTCCTCTCCTCTGCAGCCCTGCTCCTCACTTCTGACCCCAAGACCCCTGGCCTTGTCAGTGCCCCTAATTCCTGCAGTACCCTGCCCCCCTGGGCTAGGCTGGTGCCCCTCACTCCCAGTCCACAGCCCCCCCATCTCTGCTGGTGCCCTTCATTCGCGACCCATAGCCCCCTGCCTCCCCCCACTTCCAAGTCACAGCTCCCTGCTTCTTCTATCTCCTGGCTGCCCCTCTCCTTTTTTCCCCCACAGTGGGCTGCTTCCTACTGTCAAGTATTGCAATCACTTGCAGACCTGTAGGACCCTGCCTGGTGCTCAGCTAGGATGTTATTGGTTCTAATTGATGATCTACACGCCCACATTTTTCTGCCATGACTTGATGTTAATGGAGTTGGTTCATTACCTACATGTGTAGTCCAATTAGTAGTCTCACTGTCATCCTGCGCGGTCCCACGTTCCTGAGGGCTCCACCACCCCTAAGCCCTCGCCCGTTCCACTGGGTTCTGACCAGCCAGTTGGTCCTGCCACATGTCCTTGGTTCCAATCAAACAACCAACAAAAGACCAAAAAGAAAACAAGAAAACAGAGAAGGATCTCCTGGCTTGTGTCACTGTTCCTGCTGTTTGCAGCCAAGATCTAAACCACAATTGACCTTCGTGTGGTCAGTCCCTCTTTGGTGCCTCTCTCTCTCTCCTTCTCTCAGAGCCTCTTGTGGAGGTTGCCATGATTTCTTTTAGCACCTTGAGTCCATCTGATTGGCTTGTGCCACTTTTACATATATTACGGTACCACAAAAGTCTATAGTGCCCCTCTGTTAGGGTTATTACAGTACCATTCTCACTGGGCTCTGCCAGCTCCCTGCATGTAAACAAACAGTTCTGCGGGGGCAGGGCCAGTAAACTTGGCTCTAAATCCCTGCTGGGGGTTTTACTCTCCGCAAGAATCTCCTACCAGCACTCCACGTCGCTTTCAGAGTTCCCTGCAGCTTGTGTCTGTGTCTGTGTCTGTGTCTGTGTCTGTGTCTGTGTCTGTGTCTGTGTCTGTGTCTGCTCCTGCTCCTGCTCCCTTTCTGGTTCTGCGCTCCTCCAGCTTTTCTGCCCCGGGCTCTTCTTTATACTGGCGCGGGAGTTCTCTGCTCCTCCCCTCCCGAAACACCTGGGTAAGGGAGATTTCTGCTGGGCTCCTTGGGGCTGCGGACCTGGGGCCACTGAGCCTTTGTTTAACCCGGGTGCTTTGGAGCCGAGTGGCTCCTTCTCTCTCACACCTACAACCCAGTCCCTGGTGATCAGATGCTGCTGCAAGAGGACTACATAGAAAAAGACAGGTGTTAGGACCCTGGGGGTGCCTTCTCTGCTGGCAGATAAATGAAACTAAACTTGGTCGGTGCTAGGACCCTGGGGACATCTTCTCTGCCATGTGGGGAGGGGGGCATGGAGCTCTCTGCTGCCCCTGAAAGGCTTCCCTTCCCCTGCCTCCCTCACCCTGCTGCAGCCCAAGTGCCTGGACAGGGACCCACCCCCCCTCACACAGCTGAGCTGACCAAAATCCTAGACATTTGATTATATTTAAAGAAAAAAAGCCCGGATGGAGGTCAGAGGATCCAAAAAGAGGGCATATATGGGAAAACCCAGATGTATGGTAACCCTACTATAACCCAGAGTTTTATCATACTTCATTTCAGACAAGTTGTCTCTGCTTGGATAAAACACCCTTATCCATTCTTTAAGGTTTCTAGGCATAGCTGCTTCTTATCCTCCCCCCAGAACAGGATACTTTGCAGCTCTTCTCCATTAGCACTCCTATGGTTATCATCATGTAATGCCCTGGGTTAGAGAGCTTCTGGAGGGGTTGGATGTGTTCAAATCAGCAGGTCCAGGTGCTCACCACCCCAGGGTGTTGAGGGAATTGGCAGGGGCTATTGCAGGGCCCCTGGCACAGCTTTACGTGCACTCGTGGTGCTCTGGCCAGGTGCCAGATGATTGGAAGAAAGCCAATGTGGTCCCCGTCTTTAAAAAAGGGAAGACGAAGGACCCAGGCAACTATAGGCCCCTTAGTCTTACTTCAGTCCTGGGGAAACTCTTTGAGAAGATTATCAAGGAGCACATCTGTGATGGGCCAGCAGCAGGGATGATGCTCAAGGGCAACCAGCATGGTTTCATTAGGGGCAGGTCCTGTCAGACCAACCTGATTGCCTTCTACGGTCGGGTCATAAAAGCATTGGATGCAGGTGTTGTGGTGGATGTAGTCTTTCTGGACTTCAGCAAGGCCTTTGACACTGTTTCCCACCCCATTCTCATTAAAAAAACTAGTGACTGTGGCATTGATGCCTACACAGTCAGATAGATTGCAAATTGGCTGAAGGGTCATACTCAGAGAGTAGTGGTGGATGGGTCTTTTTTGACCTGGAGGGAAGTGGGCAGTGGAGTCCCCCAGGGCTTGGTCCTTGGGCCCGCACTGTTCAATTTCTTTATTAGTGACTTGAACAATGGGGTGAAAAGCAGCCTGTTTAAATTTGCTGATGATACCAAGATTTGTGGTGAGGTGGGCACACTAGTAGGAAAGAACAGATTATAGCAGGACCTGGACAGGTTACAGGGGAGGGCTAACGAAAACAGGATGGGTTTCAATACTGACAAGTGCAGGGTGCTGCATTTGGGCAGTAGGAACCAGTAGCACACTTATAAGCTGGGAAACTCCCTTCTCAAGAGCACAGTGGCAGAAAGAGATCTTGGGGTCATTATTGACTCCAAGATGAACATGGGCCGACAATGCAAGGTCATGATCAGTAGGGCTAACTGTACCTTGTTGTGCATCCACAGATACATCTCAGGCAGGGCCAAGGAGGTGATCCTCCATCTCTATGTGACACTGGTCAGGCTGCAGCTGGAGTACTGAGTTCAATTCTAGACGCCGCACTTCAGGAGGGATGTGGACATCAATGAGAGGGTCTAGAGGAGGGCCACCCACATGATCTGGGGACAGCAGGGCAAACCCTATGAAGAGAGGCTACGAGATTTTAACCTGTTCAGCCTTCGCAAGAGAAGACCTGGTGGCCATCCATAAACTCACTAGCGGGGACTAGCAAGGTTTAGGAGAGACCTTGCTCCTCCTAGCACCCCCCGGGGTAACAAGGAATAACGGCCACAAGTTGTTAGAGAGTATCATAGTATCATAGTATCATAGTAGCTAGAGTCGGAAGGGACCTAGGTAGATCATCTAGTCCGACCCCCTGCCTTGGCAGGAAAGAGCACCGGGGTCAGATGACCCCGGCAAGGTGCTCATCTAACTTCCTTTTAAAAATCCCCAGGCTAGGAGCCTGCACCACTTCCCCTGGAAGCCGGTTCCAGGCCCTAGCCGCCCTGACTGTGAAGTAGCGCCTCCTAATATCTAATCTAAACTTACCCTCTGTCAGCTTGTGACCATTATTCCTGGTCACTCCTGGGAGCGCACGGGGGAACAGGGACTCCCCCAATACCTGCTGATCCCCCCTGACCAGTTTGTAGCAGGCCACAAGGTCCCCCCTTAACCTTCTCTTGTGGAGGCTAAACAGGTTTAGGTCCCGTAGCCTCTCCTCATAAGGCCTGCCCTGCTGACCCCTGATCATATGAGTGGCCCTCCTCTGAACTCTTTCCATATTGTCCACGTCCCTCTTGAAGTGTGGCGCCCAGAACTGGACGCAGTACTCCAGCTGCGGCCTGACCAGTGCCGCATAGAGGGGGAGGATCACCTCCCTGGACCTGCTCGAGATGCATCTGTGGATGCATGACAGGGTACGGTTGGCCTTCTTGACTGCCTCCCCACACTGCCGGCCCATGTTCATCGTGGAGTCAATGACGACTCCAAGATCCTTTTCCGTCTCCGTGCTGGCAAGAGGGGAGTTCCCCAACCTGTAAGTGTGGTGCCGGTTCTTCCTCCCCATGTGCAACACCTTGCACTTATCAGTGTTAAACCCCATCCTATTCTCATCCGCCCACCGTTGCAACCTGTCAAGGTCAGCTTGTAGCCTATTGCACCCTTCTAGTGCACCCACATCCCCCCACATCTTAGTGTCATCAGCAAACTTGAACAGGGTGCTTTCTACCCCGTCATCCAAGTCACTGATGAAGATGTTGAACAGTGCGGGCCCGAGGACCGAGCCCTGCGGAACCCCACTGCCCACGTCCTTCCAGGTCGAGAAGAACCCATCCACTACCACCCTCTGGGTGCGGCCCTCCAACCAGTTGGCGACCCATTTGACTGTGTGGGCATCGACACCACAGTCTCCCAGCTTTTTGATGAGGACAGGGTGAGAGACAGTGTCGAAAGCCTTCCGGAAGTCCAAAAAGACTACATCCACAGCAACCCCTGCATCTAATGATTTGGTGACCTGATCGTAAAAGGCCACCAGGTTGGTCTGACAAGACCTGCCACTGATGAACCCATGTTGGTTGCCCCTGAGCATGCATTCCCCCGCAAGGCCCTCCCGGATGTGTGCCAGGATAATTTTTTCAAAGAGCTTACCCGGGATTGAGGTAAGACTAACTGGCCTGTAATTTCCCGGGTCCTCTTTTTTTCCCTTTTTGAAGATAGGGACCACATTGGCCCTCTTCCAGTCCTCCGGCACCTCGCCAGAGCACCACGAGTGCTCATAGAGCCGCGCCAGGGGTCCCGCAATGACCTCGGCCAGTTCCTGTAGAACCCTAGGGTGAAGATCGTCCGGACCAGCGGACTTGAACACGTCCAGCCTCTCCAGAAGTACCCTAACTAACTCCTCGCTAACCCCTGGCCCAGGCGTGTCTCTCCCGGGGCCCGAGGGGGGCCCAGCAGGGAGGTGGCTGAACAGGTCCCTACTTAGGAAGACAGAGGCAAAGAAATCGTTAAATGTTAGCTTTATCATCTGGCGTGATGACTAAGTTGCCCATCGTGTCCTGCAGGGGCCCCACATTACCCGGGACCCTCTTTTTACCCCCTATGTATTTGAAGAAGGACTTCTTATTGTCCTTAATCCGGGAAGCTAGTCCTATCTCCATCTCTGCCTTGGCCTTCCTGACTGCCCCCCTACATCCTCGGGCGACTGTAACATAGTCCTTCTTGGTGATGACCCCATCCCTCCATTGGGTGTATGCCTCCCTTTTAGCAAGGAGACATTCCCGGATGCTCCTAGTGAGCCATGGGGGTTTATGTGCCCTCCTGCTCCCTTTGACCCTTGTTGGTTTAGACTAAACCTTGTAGGTTTAGACTAAACATCCAAAGGCACTACTTCACAGTCAGAGCGGCTAGGAGTTGCAACTAACTTCCAAGGGAAGTGGTGATGGCTCCTACCCTGGGGATCTTTAAGAGGAGGTTTGACATCTACCTGGCTGGGGTCATTTGAGTCCGGTTTTCTGTCCTGCCCAGGGTAGGGGGTCGGACTTGATGATCTACAAGGTCCCTTCCGACCCTGCTTCTATGAATCTATGAATGGAAAGGAATTCATGCTGGGTAAGGCTGAGACTAACTAGACCCAGGATACCATGGTGGTGAATAGGCCTGGGGAAGGGCCAGAGCTGGAGAACGCCCAGCCACTCTAGAGATTCCCAACTTATTTAGATGGTAGCTATAAGACTGCTGTCTTATTTAAATGGGGGTGAGGCATTACGGGGGGCAAACCTGAAGAGTGAACCTTCTGGAGTGTTTTAGGTGAGCTAGCCAGTTGGACTGCTTTGGAGGGTATGTCATCTGGACTGTTCAGGGCTAACAGACTATTCTGACGAGTGAGCTGTTTAAACTATCTGGAAGGCAGACAGTCCTAGTGAGAAGACAGGAGTAAAAAATGGCCAAGGGCCCTATGATATGACAGAGGGGAGGTACCAAGTGTGATTGTCCTCTGACTAAAATAAAAACCTATATAGTACAGTAGCATCAAGGTACAGGTGAGTACTCTAGGCACCACAGAGTGAGAGAGAGAGAAGGAAAGAAGGAGAGAAAAAAAGAAAGAACAAATGAACCTAAGGCCTGGGAAAAGTGGTGATGTGGGTGCAGCTCCCAACTGCCTGGCCCTAGCAATGACACAGGGAAAGGTCCCTGCTGCTGACATGATATGGAAGCCAACCAGCCCTTGCCAGACTGGAGCTGGGTTGTTCCAGACAATGGCTTGAAAACCATGCCAGCCACGCCAGCCAGGGTTCTAGTGGTCAAACACACTTACTTGCAATGACTCATGCCTTATTGCAATCCACTGAACTGCATGTGTGAGAGAGGTCAGGTAATGAGTAAGAGTTGCCAGGACCTGACTCCTTCCCACTGGGAACTGGACTGAGAATGACCAACATCTTTAATTCACAAAGTCAGAGAAGCTGACACTGCAGTGTTTTCTCCACTATTTTTCTAGAGTCCCATTCCCAGCACTGGAGACATAACAGCACTGGAGGCATAACAGTCTCAGTGGAATGCAGGTGGCAGTAACACTACCAGCTTCTGCTGGAGTTCTGCTAAGGGAGGCAGTTTACAACCTTTCGCATGTAGGAGCTAAACCTACAGCTCTGTTCCTAAGTACCTATTTCCAGAACCTACACAAGTGAGGCAGTACATCAAAGTATTTTTTTATTTGCTTTTTATTTGCTCCCATTCCATGATATCAAAACATAAATCTAACATACAATTTGACTTCATCACAGTGTTTTGTGTGTGTTGGGTGGGGGGGTGGCATTTAATGGGTTTCACAGAGTATGATTATGGTCAGAACACTCAGACCTAGGTGCTTAAAGTTAGATGCCTAAATCCGTACATATAGGAGCTGATTTTCCAGGAGGCGTAGCACCTGCAGGGGGGTAAGTTGCTTAGTAATACAAGTTTTACAAAGCTGGCTTTATCTTCGTGTACTTCAGGATATCACAGTCATAGAAGAAAATAACTTACAGTGTTCTTGTTCTACTGTTATTCCCTTGTATAGTTGCAGCGATAGCTGAGATGGTGTTTTTGTTAGTGGGCACTGCCATATGGATTCAGCTATGGAGAGTGACTCAGGGCCCCAGGAAGTATTAATTGTTGTTCTCTTCATGTATTCTCAGCACTAAGATCCATACGGGAAATAATGACAGAGGCAATAAATCCAAATGCTTACCTTAAAAGGAGTCAATATGGGATTTTTATGCAAATTTCCCTTATAGTTAATATTTATTTTCTCTGTTAGAACCAAGTGCATCCAAGGGGCAAATCTGAAGAACAAACTGCAATGTTCCTCAAATATTTTACTGGCTTTTTATTTTAAAGCTGTGTAAATTTTGATAAGCCATGCAGCAATTCATCGAAAGTTGAGTCAGCTCTACGTGAAGGCCAAATGAAATTGTCAAGGATGAAAACTTAACTATATTTCTCAACGAACAATAGTAATAACCAGCTTGGAAGTATTATAATACAAAAGAGATTGTGTTGTGAGAAATGAAACCAGATGGGATTCCAGCTGTCACCTTAAAAAAGAAAATATTAGAATCCAATTAAAATGTACTTTGAGTTATATTTCACTAAAGTTTTGCAATAATTAATTTTAGAGCTATGCAACTACTGTCACTTATAATTTATGGCTGCATCTTGCTACTTAGCCATATGCTTAATTTTAAATATTGGAAGTAGGAATGTTCTACTGTAGCTTGCTGCTGTTCACAATTACATTAATTTAAGGGCAGCATTGGAAAAGTCCACTTCAGTATATTGCTGATATTACGGCAGCAGCAATTTAGAGTATATGCTGTACTTGTTCAGTAGGTAGAACAATGAAAGGCTTTAGTAGTCTTTGAGGCTCATGACATAGAAGCTCAGAGTCTTTAACAGATCACAAATAGAGCTGGTCAAAAGTTTTCTGATGGAACAATTTTCCATTGGAAAATGCTGATACAATAAAAATGTAATAATCAGCAGGATTATGCTGATTTTAATGACATTTCATGTTGCAAAAGAATGGAAATATTTCATTTTGATTTCTCATTTCCAAATGACTTCCTTTAGAATGTATATTGCCTTATATTATAAAAATCCCAAATGTAAAGGCATTATTTTGATAAAATGTCTTGATTGACCTAAAACCAATTTTTTACAAATATTTCACTTTTCAAGATATTTCAAATGTTGCTATCTTGTGATTTAGATCAAAAGCTAATTTTAAGTATCTAATATTCCCATGACATGGGAATTCTAGTTCCCACGCAGCTTGAGTCACAAGTAAGAATGGTTATCTCTGGTCATGCCTGATGTCTGTGAGGGATCTATGTTGAGTTTTTCTACAACACCCTTCACTGTAAACCACAAATCCACTATACAAGTGGTACTCAACCTTTCAGCCCTGCAAGCTGGTTGAGTGGCGTGGGGCCAGTCCTTAGGTCAGATCCCATACATAGAGTTGGTGTGCAGGCTAGATTCAGGGTGAGGTTGGCACATCAGGACAGTCCACAAGTATGATCCATCACACCAGCCCAGCCCCATGCAGTGGATCCAGCTGTGGAGTGAGCCTGTCCACCAGCCTGGACTTGTGTATGGGATCCAGACACAGAATCACTCCACATGCCAGCCCAATCCTGAATACCAGATCTGGCTGCAGCTCAGATCTGTGTGCCAGTGCAATCTGGTGTCCAGGGATATATCACATAGCCTACAGGGCTCCCCACAGGTCTGGAAATCTGGCATCGGGGGAGCAGTGGCAGCATTAATTATGGTGGCTTCACATAAGATGTGGAGTAAAGAAGACATTGTGGGAAAACTCCCAGGACTGTGGCAGTTAACACTGCCACTGCTCCCCCAATGCCAAATTTCCAGATCTGTGGGAAGCGCCATGGGTGGGATGATATGGCCCCTGTGATCTGGAGATTGAGAACTACTGCACTACACAAATTTGTGAGTATTTTTGCTATACACTCAGCATGTTTAAACATGGTACTTAAGCATACAAATGTATCTTGAGGAACCAAAATAATTGGCCTGATTTTTAGAAGTACTTAGAACCTACACTGAGGTCAGTTTTCTTACTTTTGGTACCAAGTTTGGAAATCCTTCCTGTACTTCATGAGACCCTAGAAACAAGACCACACTTCTGTGTGGAGCATGCATAGACACAGGTGAAAGTTTGGAACACCCCCCAGAAAACAAAAGGAATTAGGACAAAAGCAGTTACAATGGTTTGTTTTCATAGGTATCATGAATAATCACTGCTCCTGATTATTGCAACAACGTACAATGGGATTGGGAAGAGCTTTCAGTTGATGGGCAATGCAGCCAAAGTAGGGTAATAAAGAAAAAGGGAAAAAAAGCAGAGCTGGTTAGGTATATTCCTGTAGAATAGAGGCAGAAGGAAAACACTATAGATTTGAGGGTTTTGACAGAAACACGAGAGCAATCTCTGCACGAAGCGTTTTATCTTGAAATGGGGGGGGGGGTTGCAACCACTTCAGTTTCAATATAATTTGTTGCTGCTGTTCCCAAAAGCTAGTATATTATTAATCATAATAAATATTACTTGTTATCTATTATTTCCAGCAATGGCAGAAGCACATGAAAACAATCTTTAAAATATATATTACTCCTCAAAGTGGTGTTATAATGCTTAGTTACTTAATGTCTCCTAGCACTTAGGTGAAAAATGACAGAGAAGGAACATTATGATTATTTCATGTATCTAACACAAGACTGGCTTTCTGTCTTGTGATTCTAAATCAGGGTACTTCATTTGCTCCACACACAGACTAGACGCTTTCTCTAATCTAGTTTCCTCAGAGCTTGTAGTTGATTTACTGCTAAATATAGCAGTGCTTAGTTCAGTAAAAATTGTGTTGTAGTGGGGAACTATGGAAATCATGTTCCATGCAATCTGCATTTAGAGAACTATTTTGTGCAGCTGCTGCCACCAGCCCCCCTGCAGGGAGATGAATGGAAGGGAGAGAAGAGGAGTGAATGAAAGCAGATGAAGTCTCTAGGGGAAGAGTCCTGTGAACAAGCTTAACTTGTGAGAGATAAAGGGAACTGTTGAAAGAACAAAAATCTCATACTTAGCCAACATGGACTATTCTAGAGGAAAGCACTACCTATGCTCTTCACAGCTATTCACTCTCTCTCTTCCACAGTTACCCCCCTCAAACATTCATGACCCATGGCCAGGCACCATAGATCGCTCCTTTCCTGGTATTACTCTGAGGTGGAGTACTGATGTAGAAGTCAACAGATCAATTTCCTTGTCTCCTACTGGAAGCCAAATTCAGTCTAATATTAAACAGCTAATACAGAAGTAGTATTCCTTCTTTTCCATACAGCCTCTATTCAGCAATGCAGTATAACTAATCTATCAGTAATTTAAAATGCATTGGTAGAGTTTAAAGGGGAAAAATAGTTGAAGTCCATTTGTGAACAGCAAAATAGTTTGAATTAAACTTCCAGAGGTCAGAACCTCCAGGCACTCACATTCACATAGTCCCAGTTAAAGTCCCAGTTAAAGTTCCTATTGTAGTGGAGAAGGAAAACAAGTGTGTTGCAACTGTTGACAAGAGATAAACATAGGCTCATTTACTGAGATTTACTGGGTGCATCTACACATGCACTTTATTGCAGAGTTGTATAATTAGTTCTGTAGTAAAGTATCACTGTCTACATGTGTGCCTATATTAGGATGCAGTAAAATAGTTAACTCTGCTATAGGATAATATTGTCCAGGACAAAGCACTGTCCTATGGAGGAGTAATTTATGCCACCTCAGAGCACATGCTGTCAGTGACTGAGTCTGGCTGGGGCATGAGGGTGATAGTGTGGGGGCTGCCTACTGGCTAGTTGCATATTGTGGCATCCTTGTGCCCCAGGCAGCTCCTCTACTACCCAATGCCACCACCCAGAGCCTGGGGCTGCTCTGCCCTGGCTCAAAGTGCTGTGATTCCAGGTGCATGTGTGAACAAACTGCACCAGAGTATATCGCATCGAGGTAAATTGCACTTGTAGATGCACCCACTTATAATGTGACAGTAATGCATGATGTCTACACAGTAAGTTTACTGCTCCCAGTTAGTAGTGCCTTTAAGGATCCTGTGCTGCTCCTGGGGATCTGCTCCCTCTAAACCACAAGTAGTATAGTCACATCCATGTGGTGCTGCAGGGGGACTAATTATTACTGTATAGTGGTGGGACAAATTAGCTCAACACTCTCCCCCTTCCCATCCCAAGCCTCTGTCCCACACATTAGTTAACCCACCCACAGCACCATAAGGATACAATTTCCCCACTTCTGGTTTAGGGGGCAGTCTAGGCAGAGCAGTGCAGCATGCTTGCAGGGGCTGTTGGTGAGCACAATACATTTAGTGTGTAGACATGGCATTTATTTCTGAGGTAAGCTGTACTCCCCTGACTAGAGCCTGTTGGCCAACCTAGACCACTACATTAATGCCAATGAGCAGCAAAGCTTTATCTTTTATAATTTCATCTGTCTTCCAGGAATGTCTAAAATAGCCTACCTGGTGATATTAAATAACACTTCAGGGAAGAATGGAGCTGCCTCTGCCTGGAATGAGGTAGAAGTGACTGTGTCTGTACTTCAGAGTAAATGTATATATCATTTAAAAAGAGTGGTGAGTTCTCTCCTGCTTGGATTGTACAGTTAGCACATGCCTGAATAACTGCTGAGGGCAAGACAAACCGCTTTTACCAGTGTGAAGACTGTTCAGCCAAGAAGTATTCCATATTCCTATTTGGACTGAAAACCAGTTAACATCAGAAGCCAGCTCAACTGTTGCTTCTGCAAAGGTCACAGACTGAAAGACCTTTTGTGAAACAGTGCCCCAAACTCAAGTAAACTCTACATTGCCCCTTTCCTGCCTTGGGTGTAGAAAAGGAGGTGGATGTAGAGTAGTGATGGAATTTCCAGTCTTCCAAAGTTAACAGGAGGACCAGGAAACATTGCAGCAGGGAAATAATAAAGGAAGGAACTGCTGTGCATGGGAGTTCTCTAGTTGCAGATCAAAGTGCATCTGTATTTCTTTATGTGGTGATATTTCATGCTGTCACAAGTGGGTAAGCCTCTACCTCAGTGGAGGACAGGAGAAGAAAAGAGATGCCCCCAGATATGCAGACCAGTAATGACAGAGAAAACCAGGGAAGAAACATATGCAAACTACAGCTGGAAAGACATATAGCCTCTGCCTCGCTGCAACAATGGAATTTTTTAGAGAAGGTTAACTTTGATAACTCAGGCAGCTGACTTTAGTTGATTCAGAAATTTGAGCAATGTCAGATGGCTTCTAGTTTAATAAAGAAATGACATGTTCATGCCCTGATACTTGCCCTGGGAGATACTGATGGTGATATCCTATATATTTTGCCCCTCATTAAGCAGGAAAAGAGAGAATACTAAATGAAATAGGCTTTTGAAACTCATTTCAGAAACAAAGAGCATCCTGTATATGAAAGGGCCAAATTTAATACGAGGGGCTAGGAACAAAAGAAATAGCAGAAGCTTGTATTACTGCAGTTCACAGTTTTGCTGAATAATGCAAATACAGAATGTTAAAAGGAGAACTAATAAGAGATAGGATAGTTTTTGGCACTAGTTTTTCAGCACAGCTTCAGTTAAAAAATATAGCAAAAATGAGGATTCAAGAAACCACAAAGGAACAGCAGTGTGATTTGCATGCTAGCAGCACAGGGGAGACTGCATCAGGCAATACTGACACACAATTGAAAGGAGCAGTGGAACCAACCTTATAACATAGAAACAGTACACCATTAGGACATGGAAGGCCAAAGGATTTTAATACTTGAGTCCCTTGTTTAACTAGAGACAAGAGTGAGGGGCATTTTGCCAGGGAGTTTGCCTGGAAACTCTCTCTCATTTTCTTTACTGTAAGCTTGGTGAAAGGAGGTAGGTTATCAGGGAAAGGGGAACCTTTCAGGACCAAGATGCAGCAAACAGGACAGCTTACAGAGGAGTTTGCTAAGGAAGATCTGCTTGGAGAGAGGGGAAGGATGGGGTAGGCAGCAGATTTAAGAGACCCAGGGAGATGGCTGGAGAATGTTGCAATGCCAGAGCCACTGCCACTATCAGCTGTTCCTCTGCTTGCACTTGTGATGTGTCTGTCCAGGTAGAACCACTCACCATAGAGTCTTCAACCCACGTCCTGGTTTAGCATTGCAGAGACTATGGCTTACAGGTTCCTTCTAGCGACAGCCAGTTGAGGCAGTACCTGCAATGTGAGCAGTGTCTCCTGGTGGTGTCTCTCAAGCAGCAGGCAAGAGAGCCACAGGAAGAGGTGGCAAGGCTCCCAAACATCCTCAGCCATGAGAAGTTTATTGATTCAATGCTGGAGTAGACCTCTTGGATTGTGGAGGAAGGACTGCCAGAGGCAGCTCTGGAGAAGGCAAAGCACAGGAGGGTGGAAACTGGAAGCTGGTGACCTGTGGCAGCAAGCAGAAGTCTTCACCCCCACCTGCAGCAGCTTGCCTAAAGAACAGATATGGAACCCTAGCAATAGAGGAGAAGGAGAACATTCTGTCAGTGGAAGAGGCCAGGTCAGGCCTCAAGTTTGGGAGGATCAAGACCACTGCCAGCAAGAGAAAGTGATGGGTGGAGGTGATTCCTTTGGTGGGGTACAGAGGCATCCATCTGCTGGCCTGACCTGTTGTCTCTGGAGGTCTGCTGCTTGCCTGAAACCCAGGCCCAAGATGCAATGGAAGAATTACCAAGATTAAGGGCTCTGGAAGCAAGGTTGAAGTTGGAGGGGGCTAAGATAGTGTTTTCTTCAATCATTCTGGTCCAGGGGATGGGCTCCACAGGAGCAGATGCATCTGCAGATCAATGCATGGCTGCACAGATGGGGTTGCCAACAGGGCTTTGGCTTCTTCAACCATGGGACAGTGTTCCAAAAAGAAGTATTGCTAGGAAGATATGGGATCCACCTGATAAAGAGAAGAAAGAGCATCTTCACCAACAGACCCACTAACATAGTGAGGAAGACTTTAAACTAGGTTCACTGGGGGGGGGGGGATGGAGAACAAAGCCCTGAGGTGATTGGGGAAGCAGGTGACCTGGAGGAAACAGAAGCAGGAGGGAAAAGAGGGAAGACCTTTTTATTTTTCCTGAGACTGTAGGGAAGTTGGCTAATTGCCTCACATATTTGCACATGAATGCACAAAGTCTGGGAAACAATCAGGAAGAACTGGAAGTCTTCATACAGTCATGGGACTATGATGTGATTGGAATAACAGAGACTTGGTGGGATAGTTCACATGACTGGAGTAATATCATGGATGGGTATGAACTGTTCAGAAAGGACAGGAAAGGGAGAAGAGGAGGAAGAGTTGCTCTTTATGTAGAAGAGTTGTATGATTGCTCAGAACTCCAGTATGAAACTGGAGATAGGCCTCTTGAAAGTCTCTGGGTGTGAGAGGAGAGCAGCAAGGATGATAGCATGGTCAATTAGTGCTATAGACCACTGGACCAGAAAGATGAAGTGGATGAAGCTTTCCTCAAACAGCGAAAGTTTCCCAGTCACAGGCTCTGTTTCTCATGGGGGACTTCAATCACCCTGACATCTGCTGGGAGGGCAGCACAGCAGTGCATAGTCGATCCAGGAAATTTTTGGAGAGTTTTGGGGACAACTTCTTGGTGCAAGTGTTAGAGAAGCCAACTAGGGGCCATGCTCTTCTTGAGCTGCTGCTCACAAGCAGGGATGAATTGGTAGGGAATGTAGAAGTGGATGGTAACTTGGGTAGCAGTAACCATGAGAAGACTGAATTCAGGATTCTCACAAAAGGAAGAAAGGAGAGTGGCAGAGTATGAATCATGGACTTCAAAAAAGCAGACTTTGACTTGCTCGGGGAAATGATGGGCAGGATCCCCTGGGAGGCCAGTCTGAGGGGGAAGGGAGTCCAGCAGAGCTGGTTCTCTTTTAAAGAAATCTTAGGGCGCAGGAAGGAACCATACTGGTGTATAGGAAGACTAACAAGTATGGCAGAATATTAGCTTGTCTTAGCAGGGAACTCTTATAAGCTTCCATAAAAAGGAAGCTTACAAGAATTGCAAACTTGGATAAAAAGTTACAGAGGAGTATAAGAGTATTACTTGAGCATGCAGGGTTGAAGTCAGAAAGGCCAAGGCAAGTCGCAGCTAGCAAAGGATGTGAAGGTAACAAGAAGGGTTTCCACAAGTATGTCAATAACACATCAGGGAAAGTGTGGGTCCCTTACTGAATGAGGGAAGCAACCTAGTGACAGATGATGTGGAAAAGTCTGAAGTAATCAATGCCTTTTTTACCTCAGTTTTCACAGGAAAAATCAGCTCCCAGACTAGTGCACCAGGCAGCATAGTGTGTGGAAAAAGTGAAGGGCTCACAGTGGAAAAGAGCAGGTTAGGGATTACTTAGAAAAGCAGGATGTGTACAAGACCATGGGGCTGGATGCAATGCATTCGAGGGTGCTGAGGGACTTTGCCATTGTAATTGCAGAGCCATTATCTTAAAAACTTGAGGTGATCAAGAGAGGTCCGTGATTATTGGAAAAAGGAAAATATAGAAGAACGAGATTCTGGGGAACTACAGATGGGTCAGCCTCACCTCAGTCTCTGGAAAAAGCATACAGCAGGTCCTCAAAGAATCCATTTCTAAGCACTTGGGGGAGAAGAATGTGATTAGGAACAGTCAGCATGGATTCACCAAGGGCAAGTCATGCCTATCCAATCTGATTCCCTTCTCTGATGAGATAACCGGATCTGTGGATGCGGGGAGACCAGTGGATGTGGTATGCCTTGACTTTAACAAGGCTTTTGACAACATTTTCACAAACAAGCTAAGGAAGTCCAGGTTGGATGAATGGACTGTAAGGTGGATAGAAAACTGGCTGAATCATCAGGCTCAAATGGTAGTAATCAATGGCTTGATTTCTAGTTGGCAGTCAGTATCAAGTAGAGTGTCCCAGGGGTTGGTCCTGGGGCCAGTTTTGTTCCATGTCTTCATCAATAAATGATCTAGAAGATGGGGTGCAGTGCATCCTCAGCAAGTTTTCAGATAATACTTAGCTGGGGTGGGGGGAGTACTAGATACTCTGGAGGATAGGGTTAGTATTCAGAGACCTCAACAAATTGGAGGATTAGACCAAAGAAATTTCATGAGGCTGAATAAGGATAAGTGCAAAATCCTGAACAAGCCCATGCACCACTATAGTTTGGGGACTGACTGGCTAAGTATGAGCTCTGCAGAATATAGCCTGGGAGTTACAGTAGACAATAAGGTGTTTATGAGCAGGGATCCTGGTTTTGTCTGATAAAAACAAATCCCAAATTTTCAGATTAAAAAAGCTTTCTTGTATGTATCAGTGCAGATCTGTTTGTCTTTGGTTTAATTTAGAAACAGACCACATGCCCTTAGTGGCATTCTTTGACCTCCCACTTATGACTCAAACTTTTTTTACTATGAGTAATATGATTTTCTTTTAGCATTGAACACATGCCAGGGATAGTGTTCATGATAGAAAATGCTCAAATTGGAACCCCAATTAAGTGGCCACCTATGGAAGAAGAAAAAGATTTTTTTTTAAAAGGTTAAAGTCTACATTAACCTTGTCTTGACAATAATACCAACATCTCTAAATCAACTTCAGCAAGTTAGAAATGAGTGGCTAAGTAATGAGGTTTGCCATATAGGGCAGAGGGTGGGGTTGAAAGAGTCAGCTTTCAGAGGTTTGACATGTAGGACCAAAGAAGCCTTCACGTGGCTGATGGCTTGCTTCAGAAAGGACAGCACATTTTGACTGCCATGTTACTTCTGAACAAGGTGCTTTCCAAAATTCATGACACCAAGGTACAGACAAACAGAGGGAATGAGTGCAACAATTTGTATGGCAGTCTGATCTGAGTAGGTGAATACAGCTACTAGTGAAAGAATATGAGAAATGTAACAAAAAAAATTAATAATCAGCAGCATTACTCACTACAAAGCTACCTGATAGACCTTGCCAGCAGGTAACAATAGTTTTTGTTTCTAGAAAGGACAGATATATAATATTGCTGTTGATTATATCTCCAGATCTATTGACTTGGCTGTGCTTACATGGACTTCTTTTGCACACCATCCATAAATGAAAATCCACATTTGCAAGACACAGAATCTGGAATCCTCAGATCAAATGAGGCCTTTAATATAGCACTGACACTTTCTTTACATTTGCACAAAACTTTGATTTTGAATGTGTACTCATAGCCCATTTTATCCTAGTGCAATGGGAAGACATCAGTTACAGCATAGACTTGAAAAAGACTGACAAAAAGCAGTAGGCTCAATTTATCAATTAGTCAGATATCTTACCTTCTTTGCCAGAACTCTTGATGGAAAGACAATTAAGGGCACATTTCTGCAACCAATGTCATATACACCTAGCTGACCTAACCAGAAGTAATTTTGAAAACAAGATGGTGAAATTAACTACATATATGTTGGCGGCAACACAATTACAGTATTCATCACAGAATAACATAACTACCTGAGCAGAGACCAACTATGCTCAAAAAGTCCCAGGCTTTTGGTACTTTTTGGGCCTTAGCAGAAATTCCAAGATCCTTGTTAGCAGACATCCCAAAAGGATTTCTCAAGGGGAATTGGCATCATTTTCACTATTTCCCTACACAATTGGGAGAGAATAGAAGATTTGTATCAGAAAATAAGTTCCCCTGTCTTGAAAAACCTCGGCAGAAGTGATAACACTGCTTAAAGGGCTGAAATAAAAAAGTCTATTGGGGACATAAGGCAGAATCCTATTTTACCAAGTAAGGTCAGGTGTCTAAGCATAGGTGCTAACTCTGCAGGTGCTCTGGGGCTCAAGCGCACACCAAAAAAATTAGGGTGCTTGGTGTTTTAGTTTTACATGATACATGCTAGATCTCTGCTATGTTACAAACTTTGCCCAGAAATTGAGCTTTTACAAATTGGTACTGGTAGGTAGGTGGTAGAAGCATGTTACAGAGCTGCGCGGGAAGGAGAAGTGAGACAAAGCTACAGTGAGATGTACTGTCTTTAAACTGGGGCATCAGTGAAGACAGCTTGTGGATGAGTGCAGTTCTTGTCATTTAATCCATGATAATATAATTATACTGCAGGTTATAACTATTCTTAATAATTATTGAGTTGTTAAGATTAGGGGTGCACTGATATATCTGTTGGCTATTGGATCAGCACCAATAAAAGGAGAAATGACATTATTGGCTATTGGCCTTTTTTTGGTCATTGTAGCCGATAATTAGTGTGCTGTTGTGGCGTGCGGTGTTGCTGGAGCACCCTGGCAAGCGTAGTCTGGTCCCCATGCCCTGCCACAAGCCTGAACTCGTGGCAGACTACAGGTCCAGGTGAAGACAGGAGGGGAGAGGGGTCGCAAGGTGCCATGTTTAGCAACAAAGGGACTGTTACTGCTGCTGCTCCTGCTGCTGCTGCTTCAGTTGCCGTGGCAACACCACATGCACAGCAGGGGCCTGAGCGCCAGGGCTGCCGTGGAGATGTTAGGCTGCACATGTGCGGGGTTAGGTGCCGTATGGGTAGGGTTAGGCTCTGCGTGAAGGACATTCTGCTCCACCTTTGCAAAATCAGCTTCTCCCCGGTGGCCACAGGAGTTCAGCTGCATGGGGCCCGCTGGCCCAAACGGACCCAGCACCATCGTCCACATGAGGGTCTGTCTCACCCACCCAGGGTGGCAGCACAAGCTGCACAGGGAGCGGGGCTGCAAGTCAGAGCCATAAGTAAAGGTGCAACATGTGTGAGAATAAGGTGGTCACCACCTTTCTCATCAAGAGCTGGAGCAGGCAGGAGGTGTATATGTGTGTATTATAAATGCAAAACAAACAAACAAATGGTTTATTTACACCATTAGTTTAAAATGCCTTGCACTATTATTAAATATTGGTTGTTGGATCAGCATCGGCCGATATGGCTGATTAATCCTCAGCTATCAGTATCAGCCAAGAAAATCTTTATCAGTAAACTCCTAGTTAAGATACCAGTGATAGATAAAACATAGGATCTGACAAAGGTTTATAAATATGCTGAAAATACCAGTTGATTCCCCCCTCCTGCAAAAAAAATCACCCACTGGCAAAAACCAAAATTGGAACCTATGGCTGCGTCCGGACAAACACGGATGTGCGATATGTGGTGCCGCAGACCCATCTGTGACACCACACAGCACACATGCAGGTGTTCCCCATGCTGCTCCAGATCCTGGAGTCAAAAACCCCATGCTGAAAAAAAAGTGGGGCGGTGCACATGGTGGCAGCACCACAGTCATGACCATCTCTCTTTTGTCTTTGCACATGTGGTTGTGGCCACCCTTGTCCAGCCATGGATCCTCATCCCTGGTGATTCCCAAAAGGAAGACCAAAAGGCTATACAATCACACCCCTAAATGTATGTGGAGAGAGCTATAAATCTGCTCAAAATGTGCTCCTAGTCCTTGCATGAATTTAGCAGAATATTGCAATATAGCCCACCCCTCCCCCCCAAAATTATCAGGATTTTCATGATATTTTGCCATCTGAATGCCATATCCATACAACATGGAATTCCTTTGCCTGATGGCCTGGACACAGGCAAAGGGGTGAGGAAGCAGAGAAGGAGGCAGCAGAGAAGAGTCTCAGTCCTGAGAACTGCAGCAAGCAGCTGGAGAGATGAGTCTCTGGGCACCTAGCTATCTAGGTGAGAGGAAAGGTCAAGAGGGGTTTACCTTACTTACCTGGCTAAGGCCAGCACAGACAAAATAAAACAGAATCAGCTGTGCCGTTAGTTAATCAGCTATGTGTGCAATAGTGTGGAGGCCAGATCCCTTTATGGAAAAAAATCCTGGCTGGTTTCAGCAAGTTCATGGTGTGTGTTGGTCTTGTGGGAGCATCTCTTTCTCATGGGTGTTCCTTTCTGAAGGTGGCAACAGTCCCTCGGGGCTCTGTGCAGATTGTCCAAGTAGTGGACAACTTCCCTCTGGCCTGTCCTCCTCTGTGGGAGAGCTGGGGTGACACAGCATTGTCCTCTGGAGATGCCCAAACCCCTCCCTATTCCTATAATGGGGGTACTCAAGCATCTGGTGGGAGAAATGAACTCATCCCTAGACACTGGACAGGTAAGTCAGAGGTAGTCATGAACTATTTGGGCTCTTATCTATACTGACTAGAGTTGAGCAAGGATTATATTTTTTGTTTCATGGGAAATTCTATCATTTAGAAATTTTTCATGTTCTCAAATGGAATGAGAATAAAAACAATTCTCTATTTTCCATGAAACAAAATTCTTGAAAAAAATGAATTGCCTACTATTTAAAAGTTTCATTTAGATAAAATTTATAATTTCAGTCTCAAGTTGTTAAATGCAAATCTATTTTTTTCTTACATATTATATGCATAAAGGCAATTCATTACATTTTGAAACATTGTTTTGCCCTAAAGTTCAAAACCTTCTCTTGTGAAAATATCAAAACTGGACTGGTCAATATTAGTGCAAAAATTAATAGCAATAGATGCCTTTTTTGAAAATGTTCATATATGATGATAACAAATCTATTTTTAAAACTAGTAGTGATTGTTTCAGACCTGAAGAGCAGTTTAAGTTGACCCAGTCCTATAAAAAATCATACACATTGTAAAAATGCCAATTGTAAAACAATAGGCTTATGATTATGATTATGTATTTAGTTCAGCTTTGGTGAATCAATACAGTCCAAATAATGCTCCATGAAAACTGAAAAATATATTTAGAAATGGTGCAGTTAATTTTAAAAGTATTTTTACAGGTTTTATGACAATGTCTGTAAACTTTTTAAAGCTGTCTTTGGAACGTAGCAAACTGCTAGCTCAATAAAATCATGTGCTTTGCACAGAAGGGATTAACTAGAGCTAAGAGATGCAACAAAGGCTATAAAACAGAATATCATAAATCAGCAAATGATAGGAGGAATGATACTAAATTACTTGATTTTTAACAAGGCTTTTGATATGGTCTCCCACAACATTCTCCTGGGCAAGCTAAGGATGTATAGGCTGGATGAATGGACTGTAAGGTGGATAGAAAACTGGCTAGAACATTGGGCTTAGAGGGTAATAATCAATAGTGCAATGTCTATTTGGCAGCTGGTGTCCAGTGGAGTGCCCCAGGAGTAATTCCTGGGGCTGGTTTTATTCAATGTCTTCATCAGTGACCTGGAAGATTGCATAGAGTGCATCCTCAGCAAGTTTGCAGATGACACCATGCTGAGGGGAGTAGTAGATACATTGGAGGGTAGGGTTAGGATTCAGTGTGACTTGAACAAATTGGGGGATTGAGCCAAAAGAAATCTCATGAGGTTCAACAAGGACAAGTGCAAAGTCCTGCACTTAGGACAGAACAATCCCATGCACCAGTACAGGGTGGTGGCTGACTGGCTAGGCTGCAGCGCTGCAGAAAAGGATGTGGGGGTTACAGTGGACAATAAGCTGAATATGAGCCAGCAATGTGCCCTTGTTTCCAAGAAGGCTAATGGCATACTGGGCTGCATTGATGGGTGTGTTGCCAGCAGGTCAAGGGAAGTGATTATTCCTCTCTATTCAGCCCTGGTGAGGCCACAGCTGGAGTACTGTGTTCAGTTTTGGGACCCCTGCTACAGAAAGCATGTGAACAAATTGGAGAGAGTCCAGTGAAGGACAACAAAAATGGTGAGGGTGTTGGGGCACATGACTTATGAGGAGTGGCTGAAGGAACCGGGCATACTTAGTTTGGAGAAGAGAAGTCTGATGGGGGTTTTAATAGCAGCCTTCAACTACCTGAAGGCAGGTTAGAGAGAGGATGGAGGTGGACTGTTCGTAGTGGTGGCAGATGACAGAACCAGGAGCAGTGGTCTCAAGTTGCAGCAAGGGAAGTTTAGGTTATATATTAGGAAAAAGTCTCTCACTAGGGGGGTAGTAAAACACTGGAACAGGTTACCCAGAGAGGTTGTGAAATCTCCACCCCTGGAGGTTTTCAAGACCCGGTTAGACAAAGCCTTGGCTAGGATGATCCAGTTGGGGATAGTCCTGTTTTGAGCAGGGGGTTGGACTAGAGGACCTCCAGAGGTCCCTTCCAACCCTAATTTTCTATGATTTTATAAAAAGGAAGCATCTTTATGAGCATGGTTTGAAATGAGGTAGGAAAATGAGAGACTGAATATATCTGTAGAAGGAAAGTGTTTTTATTGTTAAAGCTGGCTGCTTTGCAATGTGTGGTATCTGCTTATGTAACACACAGAAGATGCACAAAGAATGAATTCCAAGTATGATAACCAGAGGCTACAAAATATATGATTTCAAATGACTAGATACTGATGACAATAAAAACAAACAGGGAATTTCTGAGGGTTATACCTGGAAGTGATGAAAGTTCTTCAGAAGGTAGTCATACCATATTTATTAATATTTTCTTACTTGGACTTTCCTCCAAACAGTATCAATATTTTAAAAAGTTATTTTATCCAGTTTATCCTTGAACTACAGTTTCCCCCTGTCTAATGGGGTATGCAGGTGTACACTAACACACAAAATATCTCTACCTACTTAACCAATAGACATGGACACCTATGTGATTTCTAATAGACCTATGCATTGTGGGTCCTCCTCAGAAATGATTGAACTTGACAAAGTTACAAAAGACCAATAATGGAAACTTTGTTAAAGCCATAACTTCAGTAAATAATATTAATAAAACTTTCTATTTCAATTTAAGATTTTAGACCATATCAAAACTTACTTTTAAATATGGTATTAAAAGGAGGAATAATCTTCCAGTACAGCAGCAAATAAACAAATGGTATTTGTATCTGCCCAGCTTAAAACATATTAGTGGCTTTATTGTTTATATTACGTTATTGCCCAAGTTCCTATCATAAATCAGAGATGCATTCTACTAGGCAAGTTAACAGTAAAAATACACTCTTTCCCAAACACCTTACAATCTAAATAGACAAGGCAGAAAAAGAAGAAAGGAAATATTATCTGTATTTTACAGAGGAAGAACTGAGGTAAAGACAGGGTAAGAGTATGTCTGAAGTGCACAATGCAGTGTACCATAACAATATCCAAAAATGGAGTGTGGATTTCAGTAGCTAGCTGCTTCCTCTGCTCATATGGCACCAGCTCAGCAATCTTTTCCAAGCTTGCATTGCACTGTATGCAATGCAGACATACCCCAAGAATTTGGTTGTGAATAGGGCTAGATCCTTTGGCCCTGCTCCAGCAGAGCACTGGAGACAACATTATGAGAGCCTGGTCTAGGATTTTAGAAGAGGAGACAGAAGCAGAAGCTCATCTCTGTGAAATTTTTATGGGCTGCCTGGCCTGTGCACTCAGAACTGCAAAGTTTGCCTTGGGGTCCAAATCCCAGTTTTGAAATGTTTTCCATCTCTTCAGATATGAGATGGTCAGAAGCCGGGGTTGTGCTTTATTCCATTCTAGTGATAGGAATGAGAATTGATCTGGATTTTTCTCTTCAAGCAATCCCTCACAGCTGAGGATGATTGTCATCTATAATTGTCTTATCTGTGGATCCGAAGATGGCTGATGAGGCCAATCTGGGATCAACAGACTCTGCTTCATCTCAGGAAATAGTGTTTTCCAGAGTCCCACTGTGAATCTGAATTACTGGAGCTGGGAACTGCTCATTAAGAGCTTATTGATGGAGTACCTTAAGCTTCTGAATGTTAAGCATCAGTCCCATTTTCTTATTTGCCTCAGTAAAGATGTCGATGTCTGTTTCCAAGTGAACATACACTAGAGTATCACCAGAGTACTGGGTGGGGTGGTGAGACTTGTTGCTGCCACCGCTGTTGCCAGAACCCCCTCGCCAGCTGTGCCTCCAGCAGTGTGAGGAGTAATATACAGGGGTGGGGGAAGGGAGGGAGGGACAGAGCCACGCTGCCCTCACCTCCTCCCCCCACCGGCTGTTCATGTGCTGGGCCATGAATCTACCCCAGAGGGGAGGTAGGGTGTCAGGCAATGTGGGTGGCTTGAGGGAAGTGGTGGCAGCTAGGCCATGGTGGTGGGGTAGAGACAGCCTGTGAGCAAACAGCCGGCAGTGGGAGGAGGTGAGGGCAGCATGGCTATCCCTTTCATCACTCCTCATGCTGCTGGCAGCATGGTTGGCACAGTGGTTGAAGCAGCAGGCACATGCCCCACACCCCCCTTCCCCACATACCCACCCCTGCCCCACACATTGGGGAGCTGAGGCCTGGAGGTGGGCAGCAATGGTTCAGGAGTGAGGGGCACCAGCAGGTCTGTGGGGGAGTGGAGGGCTGTTAGTTGGGACTGAGGGGCACCAGCAGGGCCAGGAGGCTGGAAGTCGGGAGTGAGGGGAACTGGCAATTTGTACAGTGACGAATGTCATGTGGGAATAATGGAGGACCACCTTTTGATATTGTTGATAATGTTTTGCTGTTGCTGTTGATATCTGTTTTTAAAATTTAGACTTGAACAGTTTTACCTTGTAGTACCTAATGACTATTTGGGGGCCAAAATGCTTATGTGTTTTCTACTTGAGCTATTTAATAGGTTGGTACTAGCTGTCAATGTTTAGAAATGGGTCCCAGTCCAAAAAAATTTGAGAACCACTGATCTAGTCCAACCCCCTGCTTGAGCCAGGATCAAGAAAAAGTTTCAGAGACAAATCAATGAAACCTTCTTTTCACAACTTTGCCTGGTGAGAAATAAGGAAGTTACCTGTCAGCCCTGCCACCTACATTGTTAACATTCTGGGCCTATCATTGTTTCCAGAATTTATTCAAATTAATTTTGAATGATTTACAAGAACTCTTCTTTTGAACAATTGTTAAATAAAATAAAACAAATCTTGAGACTTTAATTAAACAAAACCAAGATTAAATTAAAAGAGGAATCTCATTCTGTTGCCCAAAATGCAAATACAGTTAAAATGTAAAAAAAAAAAAGTTTTGTATGAATAGAAAGCAGACTTGTCTGAAAATATAAAGAGCAGTTTAGAAAACATCAAGCAAATATTCCTCTTACGTTATTTTCTTGAAATTTCAGAAACTGATTATGGGGAAAAACCTTTTCTAGGTAACATTGTCTACACTCCTTGCATGTAAAGTTTATTCACAAGTGGAGCCAGGTGAATAATTCATTTTTTCCTTTTGCTGGCCAAACCAAGTATCTACTCCCCAAAAATTTGGGGGTTCACCTGAAGTCAGTATGAAATGATTTGGTGTTGTTGTTTTCTCAATGAAATAAAAATCTTCAATATTATTTGGAGCTGGCTGAACCACTCTGTTTAACCTGAAATTAAATGTTTTCCTTTATTTTATAAAATTTGGGCAGCTGTTAATTAAACATTGAAATATTTCATTCAAGCTATGAGATGTTTCCACATTTTCCATTTTTTATGCCAAAACCATTCACAAATCATTTTTGTTAACCCAAATATGGTGTATTTTACCAGATAGATTGTCTGCCAGATAGAAAATTTATCAGTCAATTTTATTGACACATAGATCTGGCTGTAAATGATATGATTCCTGCAGCTTCCAGAGAGCTGTTAGATTCTATTGTGCCAAAAGCCTAGTTTCAGATGTTGGTGCTGGACTCTTCTTCTGCATGGTCTCTTGATAGATCACAGGAACTGAAGATGTAGGTTTTATTCTCAGCTCCCCGACTGAGTTGATGTGTAACCTTAGGCTGCCACTTTCACTCTGATGCTGTTTCCCCCTCCTATCCTTGGTGTTTTTCCATGTTTAGATTAGAAGCTATTCAGCATAAGGCTTGTTTTGCAATGTGATTTTATTGTACTTAGGACAACAGAATGGCACTACTTAATATAAATAATTAATAATAAAGATATGCTTTGGTGAACCGCAAGTAAGATGTAGCCTGACCTTAAAAAACACTATTGGGCTTTCCGAAAGTGGTTCCTTAACTATAGTGGATCACTGGACTCATGAGGGATTGATCCAAAGATTAGTGAAGACAAGGTGTGTCTTCTTGCTGCTTTTGGTGGACTTTACATCTGGTAACATCCAAAGGAGAAAGCGAAGAACTATTAAGCGGAAAGCACGAATATTGGCAGAGCTGGAAGTTAGCTTCCCTTACAATAGTCCTGCAAAAATCACCTTGATCCTATACTGCCTCGAAAAGACAACAGGCCCATCACCACAGTGACCCCAGCAGCATACTGATGTATTGACATACAACCATCTCAAATAGCAATGTCTGTTATTAGATCACCATCATCATCACTTCCTATTAACCCTAGGGACATGGAAGCCTCCAGTCCAATCACCACACTTTCTACAAGTCATTCTGACATACACAAACCCTTTTTCTAAAATTCAGCTGCTGGAAGTTGGGATGCACATTATAATTCAGAAAACATGGTAACAACAGTTTCTGTGGCTTAAGCCTCTGCCAGGGGAAAGCAAAAGTAAAGCTGCATCTGCTCTACATAGGGCTCCTTAGCTGATGGCTGTGGCACTTTTTCATCTTACTGCCCCCTCTCCCTCTTCCTGCCAAGCAGAGGCTTTCAAGGAAAGATCTATTTTTCCTTTGTGCTGCCTTTCAAAAACAAGGTATTTTATTCAGGGTTGTGTTGGATGCAAGAAAATAGGGCAATAACCCCCTATGGTATGGTTCCAGGTTAAGGGAGAAGCAGCCGTTTAGAGCTAAAATTCTGGCCATACAGCGATACTACCTAAATAGACAGGACACTTCAGATAATTCTAATCTGTTAACATTTTGTTATTCCTAAATTTCCTCCTGTTTGTTTACAGCTTTTTGGTATCATTTAAAAGTAGCAAAATGAATGCAAAAAGCCTATACCAAATACCTATTATTAGAAATGCTTCATAGGGAAAAACACATCCTTTTTCCCTTTCTTCAGTGCACTGTCTTTTCTTGAGATTATTTCACCTTCAAGGTGGTAGCATCAGTTTTCCCTGGAGAGCTGGTCCAGACTGGTTCAAAGGAACAGTTTCATTGACATTTATCTCAAAGAAAAAAACATTTTTAGAAGGGCTTTTTACATAAAACAATGTTCTTTTTTCCTTTTGTTTATCATCAAGCTAGAAGTTAACAGGACATTCAGACAAAACAATTTATACTCCTTGATTACATTACATTTCAGCATTGGGTTTGTAGATTCACGCAATGTGCAGAACGTTGTGGAGTATCATAGCTTTGTTTTCACAGTCTGATGATTTGGGAAAAATTGTTTAGCCACCCACTGGATGTCTGGATTCCCTATGGGCTTCTTGATGTTTGTTGGGAAGAGGTTAGGGGATAAATGCTTGATTCAGGTCCATTATGTGAAGCTATCTATAATGCAGAACTGGTGTGGAAAGCAGATACGCTGTACAATAAAAAAGTCTTGGGAGTGGAGGCAGGGATTATTTAATGCCTTAGATCTTTTAACTATAAAATAATAATATGATAGTTCATCTTCCCTAAAGCCATTGGAGTCCCATAAGGACTAGGTATGCTATAAGGGTGCTGTAAGTCTTAGTTTATTAATAGCTATAAAGACTCTTATAATCTTCAGGCATACGTTGCTATATAAATGCCATGAAGCATTCTTATTTTAGCAGCCTGCAAAACAGCAAAAGCAATGACAAAATTTTAATGCAAAGCACCAATCTAGAAAAATCCCTATATAATTGTTTCCCCTCTGGCAAAGCTGTAAGCCATTTTACCAAATTATACGAATTTAAAAAAAAAACAATTTGAGACTAAATCTTGCTTACTGTTTGCTAAGAAAGGATTTTTTTCACTCAGTTCAATGAAGGAAAATCATCTTGCATTTCACTACTTTTTTTCTATAGGACTCTTGCTATTACCATCATTCTTCCAGCCCAAACTTCCCAGTTATTCCTTAAACCAAATTATGGAAGAGATTCATTTCCTGCTTGCTGCCTTTCTTACTCTGAAAGACATAGTCCAGTCCATATTCATTGGCTCCAATACTGAACAGCCAAAATGTTGTTTCCCCACATTGAGAAGAAGGCAGTCATCAGAGATTAAGTCAGTGAGACAAGCAAGTCTGCCCAGTGTTGCAATCTTATTAATACCCATCCACTGACATGCTTTGAACCTGGAATTTCATTAGTGAGGATGCTCTAAGCTTATCCCTATGTTCCCATTAATGAGTTCTTAGCCTGCATCATGCCCAAGAGCAGCTACTGCATAAGGCCATCATCAATTGGTTAGCATGGTCCAGTAGGCTTGGGCAGGCAGTGTATCGGTGGAGCACGCTCAAGTCCAGATGGTCCTGCAGTGTAAACAAGCCCTTAGAGGTGGAATAAGACCTGAGTCAACAAGATTTATGGTCCTGCAATCTTCCCCTTTTATGAAAAATTACACTATGCAGATGGACACAGTTATGGAGGAACAGTCAAAATCATCTTCAGATTCTAGAAGGGAAGGAAGAAAATAGTATGCAATCAGCCATTTTGCCCATGAAGTAGGGCTGTGTGAAGCTTCAGTTCACGATTTGATTCAGAGAAGATTTGGCCCGATTCAAATCCAAATTGAATCGCTCAAAGCTTAAATCTTTCTGAATCGATTTGGAGCCTCCAAATTGATTCAGAACAGATTCAGAAGAGATTTGGTGACTCAGAGATTTGGAAGGCTGTCTTTGAGGGGAAACAGAAACTTAGAAAAGGGAGGGGGAGCAGAGGAGGGGGAGCAGAGGGAGAAGAACTGATATCTCTAGCTGGCCAGTGAGTGTGATTTCTCCCTGATTCCCCTTCTAATCAGTGTCTAGGGGAAGAAACTTAGAAACAGCATAAAACCCTCTGTCTGCAGGCTTTTCTGTCCCTTTTCTGAGTTGTTTTCCTGAGCAACAGCATCTCAAAGGTACTGTGGCTACTGGACTGACTTCCTAGTCAGTGGCCTGCTGCTTTTTGCTCTTAGACAGGATTTGATAGGATATAGCTTAGCTTAGCTTAGTTTAGCTTGGAATCCCTCTACTTCCAATTCATTTCTTTCAATTTATATTTGTTTTGCTTTTTTCCCAATATTTCTTAAAGAGAAAGCTCAGTGTTTTCCCTGGCAATGTGATCCATCACTGTGCAGGGAAGCACACATTTACACGTGTCATAAAAGAAGAAAAAGGCAGATATTCATAGAAGAAGAAGAGATTCAGATATATTCAATAGTTATTAGTTATTAATATTATTATAGTTTGTTTACATACAGACTAAAGACAACACAGAAGAAGAAGTCAAATAGAGATTCACATTGAGATTAACATTAATACACACAATGCAGAACTCAGTCTTAGAAGAAGAAGATATTTTAGGCACACTACACAACACAGAACAGTACTGTAAAGAAACACAACCCAGAAGAAGAAAAGTCATTTACCCATTCAGAGTCAGGGCAAAGAGCACATTGCTGAAGAACAACACACACACACACCATATACTTATAAATAATCAATAATTAAGCCGCAGTCCACTGTAGACAACACAAAGCAAAGCAAACAAATCATACAACCTAGAAGAAGTCAGACACACACACCGTTTGCAGCACAGGAAAGATTAATATGAAGCATGCTGGAAAGGTAGGTGCCAGGCCTTCTGGCATGGGAGGGAGAGGGGCTAGATGGGGTAGGGGGAGAGCTAGAGCTGCAAGTTCCACCCCCGCCCTCCCCTGCCAAACATAGATGCATCCTCTTCCTGAGCAGCCATGAGGCTTCTGCTGCCAGTGGATGCAAGGAGGTGGGAGCAGTACCTGACGTCCCTGCACCTTCAACACCTCCCCTAACTCCACAAATAGGCACCAGAAGCACCACAATTTCATTTTCCAGTGTAAGCCTCCCACTGCCAGAGGAGGAGCTGGAGCTGGAACCAGGGGATCTGAGCATCCTGGCTAAAGCAATTCTGGGGACCAAGGAGGAATCTGAGTTTGTGCTCCATAACCCTCAAAGGTTCCCTAGACCCAGGTCTTTTTCTCTGGAAAGCACCTCAGAGGAAGTGAGGTTGAGGTTGTGGAAGCTCAGGAAAGTGACTCAGCTGAGACAGCTCCTCCTGCTGTTGTGCCTTAGCCTTCTGAGGAAGGGGATGTCAGGATCCCCACACTCAACCCAGAAGTGGGGAAGTAGCATAGCGTGGGATCACTTTGAGGTGGCAGATGATCTCAGGTTTGCTATCTGCCAGCACTGTTGAAGGCAGGTCAACTGGGGCAAGGGGGTGAAACACTTCACCACCACACCGATGCTGCTGCATCTCAGGAGGCAGCACCCCTTTGCCCTTCTGCCTTCTCAGCCTGGCACCAGTGTGAGCATGCCCAAAGGAAAGTCCCTCGCTCACTCCAAAGCCTCCATCACCACAAAGCAGAGGCAGGCCACCCTGGAGCATTGGGGGAAAGCTGCAGACAGAGATGGGGGGGGTACGTTCCCAAGGTGAGAGAGATCACCCAGACCACTGGGAGAAGCTTGCTCTGGATAGCCAGCCTTTCTCCTTAGTTGAGCAGCCAGGGTTTAGTTGGCTCATGGCACTCATGGACCCATCTTACCAAGTGCCCATATGCACCACCTTTAGCAAGACAGTTGTGCTGTCCCTGTATGAGGCATGCAGAGAGTACTTGAGGGAGGAACTGTGCAAGGCAGGGCCACAGGTAGCCTTGCATTTCATTTCCGACATCTGGAGCAGCTGGAGTGGTGATCACACCTACCTTATAGGGCACTGGTGCAACCAGTCAGGCAATTGGTGGGCTCTCCTCCAAGCTGAGGTGCTGGATGAGTCCCACATGGCAAAGGAGATCATGGTGGCCATGAACCGCATGGTGCAGGGGTGGCTCGTTGAACAGGCTGAGCTCACCCATGGGTTCGTGGTCACAGACAATGGGCCAATATGGTCAAGCCTGTCCGTGATGCCAACTTTGTTGGCATCTGCTGTGTGGCATACAGGCTGCACCTCATAGTCAGAGATACCTTGGAAGGGGACAGGGCTGCTGGTGATGGCACCGCCACTACCACTACAAGCCAGCTCATTTTAAAATGCAGGAAGGTGGCAGGCTACTTCCACTGCAGCATCAAGATACTGTGGAAGAAGCAGGCAGAGCTGAGCATTGCACAGCACAAAATCATGCAGAATGTGGAGACTCCGTGGAACTCCACATACCTGATGCTCGAAAGGCTGGTGGAACAACAGAAGGCCATCCATGAGATGGCCTTGCTTGGGGAGATATGGATAGGTGGTCCCCTTAACAGAGCTGAGGGGGTTACCGTCTCACAGATCTTGGTGGTCCTCAAGCCCTTGCAAGAGGCCACCAAGGCCCTCAGCACTGGCAATGCCCTCCTTAGCCAGTCTCCACCATGCCAGCCACTCCCAATGTGGGCCAAGGGCATGGCTTCAATGCTGGGGTCCAAACACACCTAACCCCAGCCTCAGGCAGGTAGTGCTGAGGCTTCGGTGGCTACCTATCTCACCGAGGATGTGGAGCCACTGGACTGTGACCCCTTGGCCTACTGGGCAAGCTGCAGCCAGATGTGGCAGGATCTGGCCATGGTTTCCTGGCAACACCTATCCCATCCACTGACCAGTGTTCCAAGTGAGAAGGTGTTCAGCATTGCTTGGGATGTTGTGCCTCCCCACCACACCTGTTAAGATCCTGGTTTGGTGGAGCAGCTCTTGTTCTTGAAAGTGAACTTTCTGCTGCTGGGGTTCCCCACGCTTCATCTGCAGACAGACTGAGTGCCACCCTCCTCACTCTGTCTGCACCTATTTGCTTTTTTTAATTTTTAAAAACCAGTTAATGCCCAGCTCTCAGCTGGAGGGGGTGCCACTCACTGCATTACCAGACAGCAGGGGAAGAACATATCCCTGCTGAACTCGCTTCTGTTCCAGAATGAATGTGGAGGTATGGGCTGGGGCTATGGGGAAGAAGGAGACCCCAGGTCCTGGGCATGACCACTAAAACTGCACCCTGCCAGGGTAGGGAGGCCTGGTGGGACTGCTGGTGGTGCAGGGTAAGATTTAATCAACTGTACTGCTCACTAAACTATTACTACCGCTCCCTGAAAAAATCAGAGCAATGTCAGGCTAGAAGAGACTTCATGAGGTCAGCTCATTCAACCCATTTTTCTGAGGCAGGGTCAAGTTTAGTTAGATTATCTTTTATTGTATTGCTGATCTTTAGGTAGCTCAGTCTCATTGAATAACTGGGTGCCACTCCCTGCCTCTGATTTCGGTGCATTGACTTGTATTCTTCTAGGCTAAATCTCAATGTATTTTCTGCTTTTATTTCCAACCTCTAAAAGTCCTGTTGGAATACTCATTACAGTGCTTTCAATGTATATTAAGGCTATGTCTGTAACATCTCCCAATTTAGTACCAGTACATTTAATTACCATAATGCCTATACCCTCTTCCAGGTAATTACAGATGTTAAATTAAACTGGACTTAACACCCATCACTACCACACTACCCCAGGCACATGAACTTTGTCCATTACTGTGTAATATTGCCTTTTGTTTACATCTTTCAGTGAGTGTTTAATCAATTGACAATGAGTGCCCAAAGGGCTAGCCAAAAAACATTCAGTATTGAGTTGGTAACAGCTTTTCTATATATAAAAAACAATTGCTGCTCTGCCACTAGGCTAGTACTGGAAGTTTTGTTCCTTCCCTATTGGAAAGGGAAGATGTCTAGACTTCCACTCTGGACCCTGGAAGGATCCAGAAAAAGATAACATCTGTCCCATTGAAATCAATGGCAGAACACTTGGTGACTTCAGCTGATTCAAGATTTTACTTAATGACTTTAAATCTGTGCCAATTCATTTCTCAATATTTTCCTGTGGTAGAGATTAATGTAAGAGAGGAATTTTACCAATTCCGTTGCCTGCTGTCACATGGTTGTGACAGTCCTTCACGTCACATGGTTATATGCTAGTGCTGTGTGATGTGATGAAAAGAGACTTCAAGGGGAAAAGAATAGTGACAAGTTTCATGGGCTGCATTTGTATGAACAAACATCTTTACAGTCAATCTATGCTTGTGAGCTGGGACTCAGCCCTTGTGCCCCCACTCACAGAAATGCCAGCATTTGTCTGTTCATGCAGGGCTCCAGTACTGGTAAGTAAGGGCTGGAGGAGGGGGGAGGGGACCATGGGGGAGACCCCTACTGGCCTCGCCCACTCTCCCAGCCCCCCTGATCCCTTCTTCACCTGGACCCATCCCCTGCCCACCCCCCTGATCCCTTCCCTGCCCAGCCCCACCCCGCCTGCCTCCCAAGCCCCCCCGATCCCTGCCCTGCCTGGCCCCATCCCCCACCTGGCCCCCAAGACTCCCCAATCCCTTCCCCACCCCACCCCACCTCCTGCCTGCCCCCCAAGCCCTCCTGATCCCTGCCCTGCCCAGCTCCATCTCCCACCTGCCGCCTAAGCACCCCAATTCCTTCAGCAGTCCAGCTGGCACAAGGGGTAGTGTCCCCAGGTACCAATTGGCTGGCCCCCAGAAGCTCCTGAGAACAAGTAGCCCTCAGCTACTTGCCAAGGCAGCTTTTTGTACTGATGGGACCAGGACAGGGCAGCTTTTTATAGTGCTGGGGACAGCACAAGTGCTGGCCCCAGGCTCTAGCTCCCCCTGGCTGTCAATCCTGGAGGAGCCAGGCAGGGTTATTTTGCCCCAAGTGGCACAATTTGCTCCACAAACAAAGTGCATGTCTGAGCACGTGCATTGAGGCAAAAAGCTCCAGCTCAAATTTGCACCACTTCTATTTGAGCTGCTGCAAGTACACGTGCTTGTATGTATGGATACACCCACTGAAGGTATCTTCAAGGAAATGGATGTTGATATCAAGAGTTGGGAAGAGCTGGGTGCTACCTGATTTCAATGGTATTGCAACCTCAGTGAAACAGCAGTTTATTCTGAGGTAAAGTGTCTAGCCCTCACAGCAGAGAAGAGAGAATAGAGGAAGAACAAGGACAGAAATGCCAGCCTACAGCCTACTCTCCCCTGCAAAAAGACCTGCAACTTCTGTGGATGGATCTGTGGCTCAAGTATTGGACTCTTAAGTCACCTCCAGACTCATCAGTGCGCCATGGTAGAGATCATCCTCAAATCAAGGAATTATTGACAATGATGACGAGGGCTACAAGTGGCTCATTAACCATGAGTTAGTGTCAATGATGAGGCAGTTCTTCACATGATCACTGCAGAAACCTGGGTGCCTATAGGGTCAGGCAAAGGGCTTGTTGTTTTGTGGGACCCAAACTGTGGACTTAGGTATCTGGAAAGGAAGATAAGTGTGTAATTCCCTTTTAGGATCAGGGCTGGCTCTCTCATTCAAAATGCAGTGCTTCCAGCCCCTGCCTTTTAGACAAACATATTGCCTGACATTTAGGTTATTTCCAGAAGTTTTCAAAATTTCCACTGAGCCTTGTGAAGTTGGACTGATGGGCCCAGATCCTGAAAGGGATTTAAGTAGCTAACTCTCATTGGTTTTAATGGCAGGGGCTTAAATATCTTTGAGCATCTGAATCACTGGCTGTAAGACACTGGTCTTGTAGGTTATGAGATGCAAAAAGCAGTTGCAATAGTAGCTGTTGAACCCTTCCTAAAGCATCCTTAAAATAGATTTTGTGTGACAAGTATTGGATACATGATGGTATGGTGTGCTCTACAAGTTGTATCAAAACTCATTTGGACTGACCTAGCCAACTCTTTGGAAATGTCACCGTTTGCCAGTAGTACAGCCACTCTAATCCTTTGTATGAGAGCAGGGGTAGGCAATTTTTTTTGGCCAGAGTGCCACAAAACCCACAATGTCCACCTTGGAAGGTGCCAGAATGCCAACATGCCAGAGCAGCTGTTTGCAGCCTCCTGGCTGCAGCTGGCCCATGGAGCCTGGTCTGCTTGCAGCAGGGCTTGCAGCCTCCCAGCTGCCTGCTGGGAGCAGCCCAGGCTCTGTGGCTGGCAGCAGCTGGCTGGGGGTTGCTGACCCCTGTATTAGAGGGTGGTTATTAGGGAACCTCTTCATTAGGGGTTCCCTAACCATTCTTCTGAGTTATTATCTACAATGCAGGTGAACAAACTCTAGTTGGTAAATTTTCATAGACATTTGTCAGAACCCATAAATAAGAGCATATTGTTTTAAAGTTAATTTGAAGACTACAGGTAACTTTTTTTTTTATTCTGTTATGTTCACTAACTACAGTGCATGGTCATGATTGGTATCTTTCCTAAACAAAAATGACTTAATGGGGTGGGCATCAACTCTAATAACAGTTATTCAAACCTTCACTTTTTATATAATGCAATAATACATTTTATTTACTTGTTTTGATGCCATTATATGGCACACAGAAATGTCTCTATTTTTAAGGTTAGAGACATTTTTCCTGCTTATTCCACTGTTGATCTCCCCTTGGTATTCTCCAGGTGGCACTCTTTAAATGTGAACATTTTGAGTGTGATATTTCCACTCAGAGAAAATAAGACCTTTTCCCAATTAAGCAAAATTTCACAAGTGAATAGAAGATTTGGTGGGAAGGGAGTGAATCAAAATTGACATCCATCTATTCTCAAATACAGTCCTTCTCAACGACCTTTTCAGTTGGTTGACATGCCTGATGCTATTCTGTGTACAATGACGATTTTCCTGTAGAATGATATTATCATGGAATTACAGAAAATTAGGGTTGGAAGAGACCTTAGGAGGTTATCTAGCCCAACCTCCTGCTCAAAGCAGAACCATCCCCAAGTAGATTGTCCCAGCCAAGGCTTTGTCTAGCTGGGTCTTAAAAACCTCTAAGGATGGAGATTCTACCACCTCTCTGGGTAACCTGTTCCAGTGTTTACTATCCTCCTAGTGAGAAAATTCTTAATATCTAACCTAAATTGGCTTTGCTGAAACTTGAAATCATTGTTCCTTCTTCTGTTATCTGCCAACACTGAGAAGAACCTAGCTCCATCCTCTCTGGAGCCACCTTACAAGGTAGTTGAAGGCTGCCCTCTCACTCTTTTCTTCTCCAGAGTAAATAAGCCCAGATCCCTCAGCCTTTCCTCATAAGGCATGTGCCCCGCCCCCTACTTTTTTTTACCCTCCACAGGACTCTCTCCAATTTGTCTACCTCCTTTTCTGTATATACTTCTATATGGATAGAAGTAGAATAGCTGCATTAACCCTTGGCCAACTCTATTATTTTCATATATCATAGTAATATTGGCTTGGTCCTCTCAAAAAGATTCTTGCATTCATTATATATTTAAAATATTTATATATTTCTCTGTGCCTGTAGGGGGCAGGACTAAGCAGGTTAGGCAGACACTTAACTAGGATGGCTTAGTCAGGGATGTTTTTGCCTTGAGTGGCTGGACTAGATGACCTCATGTGGTCCATTCCAGCCCTGCTATCCTATGATTCCTATCATGGTTCTACACTACTATTCACTTATTAAGAGTATAAAGGATTTCAGATTGGGCCCCAAATTTGCTCTGCATTGTCTGAGACTATACGGGAATATTAGCCACTTGTACATGTGACGGGGGTTTAGTTCTCCCTAAATGGTAAAGGTGGGTTTTTAATTGGTGAGTTTTTAATTGATGCATTTTTAATTGCAAAGCCCAAGCTTCCCTGAGCACACCTGGACTTCCAGCACCCTGTGCACCGCCCCCCGGCCCCTTCTCTAGATATATTGCTGCAATTTATGTAGCAACTGAAATACATCAGATGGATTTTACTTTTCTACATAACCAATAGGGGTGTGTAAAGTGGGCCCTATTTGATTTGCATTTGGCTTGAATTGGGGGCAGTGATTTGATTTGTTGTCTTGGATCACTGTTCCTGATTCGATTCAGCCAAATCCAAATCAAGTAGGGCCCACTCTGAAACCTGAAGATTCGATGCTGATTCAGAGAATCAGTGATTCAGACATAGACACAGATGTAAATGTTTTTTCTACATACCTCAAGGTACTAGTGAGGCTTATGAATGCTGTGATGCTGGGGCGCATGGAGTGTCCCATAGGAGGGTGGGGGAGGGGGGGATGTCCCGCCCCGCCCCCCATGTGCTCGGCAGCGAGCCCAGAAGTGGACCGGAAGTGCTTCTGGTCCACTTCCTCGTCTGCTGCTGAGTGTGCTGAGAAGTCCCCCGAACTTCTGTGGGATACTCCATGTGCCCCAGCATCACAGCATTCACGAGCTGCCTGTTACCTCAAAGTATGTGTCTGAGCCAAAAATCAGAAGGTGCTGATGACACAGAGCCAAGAGGGACAAGTATGAACATGCAAGGGGAGGACATCTAAAACAAGTGTGCATGTCCGAACACGCGCCACACACATGGCCTGTGTGTAACTGAGTGAGGTATTCAATTTGGCAGAGCACGCATGCCCAGTCATGCACTAAGCAAGTAGCCATTACATAATCAGCCTAGAATATTCCACAAAAGGAATCATATGATTGGCTACTTGAGAAGTATTTAAGTCAACACATTTTCCACCCAGACAGAGACCAGCTCAGAGATACCTTGGGCTAGTTCACAGGCCGGCCACCTGTGAACACTGTGTCTCTGCCACCATTGTTTCCTGGTGTACCCTGTCCCTGCATACTTGAGACCAGTGGACTCGTTTTCGTCAGCTGTCGTTCCGCTCCGTTCTGCTCTATTTTACTCTGTTCTGTTCTGTTCTGTTCTACTTTGGGTTCAGTCGTCCTAAGTAACTGAAAGTTTACATCTGAAACCTACGCTCCCTACAAGCATAAGTAATAAAACTACATTGAAACCATTACGCGTCAGTGCCGTCTCTGCCCTGTTAGCTCCAACAGCCTTACCTGAGGTCCTGGGGGCCTCTCAGGGCTGCTGCAGCAGCAATTCTGCCACACACAACCTGACTGGCAGCAGAGTGTGGCTCCAGCCAGCCAGGCTCCAGCTTCAGGTGGCGCACACTGCCACCGTGTGTGCTGCTCCACTTTTTTTCTCCATGGGTTGTTTTGGACCCCTAAATATCCAGGGGTCAGAAAACCCCTCCACACTGCTCCCTTGCAGTGCAGGGAACAATGGAACATACAGTATGTGGTATCACAGACATGTCTGCAGTGCCACATACTGCACAGCCATGCTCATCTGGACACAGCCAAAGAGGGAAATGATGTGTTTTTTTCTCCAATTGTATCATGCTCAACTTAATGAATCAGAAGGCAAAGAATTCAAAAGTCATCCAATTTGACCAAGAAGCAGGTGGCAAATGTAGTTGGATTTGAAGCTATTCTGAAAATTGAGGTGAATATTGCTGGAATGGAGGTTGAAGGTAGACTAGTAGTTCTCCTATACAGATTATTTTAAGAGTTTGAAAAAAACGGTGCATCACATGAAAAAAGAACTCTCTCTGATCTTATGCATAAAAAAAATATCCCCAGAGTTAAAAGAGGCTGAGCGAAGGTTTTGTTTTCTAAGTAAAAAATGTCCTAGTTATATTAATGGAGCATAAAAACATTTGTATTTGTACAATTATGAAATTACAGTGGTAAGGACATATTTCAGGATTACAGCATCACATAGTTTATGATCCCAAAGTCATTCCACGTGATAATGCTGAAATTATAAGAATACAGTTATGTAGAATTCAGTTACCACTTACTGACCTTCAGACTGGCCAGTGACTGATAGGCTCAATACTGGATGGCAAGATAATTCTTATGACATGCTGAGTTACAATTTCACATTAAGATTTGCTCAGCATGCAAGTATTGAGGATTGATTGCTAGGTGTGATCTCTATATTGTTATAAGTCAGGCTGTGACTGACCCCGACTCAAGGGCTTGGGATGCCTCATTCAAGAACCAGGAACAGCAGCAGTCCATTATTTTTTCTTGGGGACCCCTTCCCAATTAGTGGATACAAGTTTTGGGTGTACTTTACTAAGTTTTTTTCTTTAAAGCACGTTCTTTATCCCATCATCCAAGTTACTAATTAAAATATTGAATAGTACCAGACACAGGACAGACCTCTGAAGAATCCCATTTCATATATCCTCCCAGGTTGAGAGTGAGCCATTGATATCCTCTTTGAATATGGTTTTCCAACCAGTTGTGTATACACATATATCTAGACCATATTTCCTTAATTTGCTTAAGATGTGATATAGGGTTTTGTCAAAAACCTTACTAGAGTCCAGCTAATCACATCTACTGTTATTCCCTTATCCAAAATACCCATTTTCCTAGTGTAGAAAGAAATTAATTTGGCTGGACATGCCTCTACTATGTACTAGTAAAATTATTAAGTAAAATTATTCTCTAAACACAGAACTTAACAACATTATAGAAGAGGGGTGATTAGTACACTTATTTAACCTAAATTTCTAACCTCTAGTGATCTCCAGGCCAATGTTTACAAGAAATTCAACCCAATCAACACACAAAATAGTTTGCTATTACCATTTTTGTTTGCACAAAACTTTGCATTTATGCCCATGAGTTCAGTGGGCCTAATTGAGGAATCCGAGATCCCTTGATTATTGCTGGTTTTGTGCTATCTTTCCCTACAACAATGTGAATGCAATCACTTTGGACAAAAGAATTCCACAAGGAGGCTGCAGTATGGTCACTCTTGGCCAGTGGGCCTTCTGGCAACAGTTCTATCACTTGTTGGCAATTTGGGGGAAGGGAAGAATATGGCTATACTAAGATCTAGTAGTTCATGTTTGGATCTATGCCTCAAATAGGGTAAAGAGACTTCAAAATATTTGAATTTATGGACCAAACAAAGGTTCTTTTAATTAAAATATTGGAGCCAACTTCAACTGGAGATGCTTGGAAAGATGCCCAGAAGAAAGGAGGAATTATGATATAACAAAATAGACTTGACAAAGTCAGAATCCCTTACTAAAACTAATCCCAGTAAGATAAGCATCCAATTTCATAGTTTCATAGTTTCTAGGGTCGGAAGATCATCTAGTCCGACCCCCCGCCATGGCAGGAAATAATACTGGGGTCAAACAACCCCAGCAAGATGTTCATCCAACCTCCTCTTAAAAACCCCCAGGGTAGGAGCCAGGACCACCTCTCTTGGAAGATGGTTCCAGATCCTAGCCACCCTGACCGTGAAGTAGCGCCTCCTGATACCTAGCCTAAACCTGCCCTCTGCCAGCTTGTGACCATTATTCCTGGTCACTCCTGGCAGTGCACGGGGGAACAGTGACTCCCCCAATGCCTGCTGGTCCCCCCTGACTAGTTTATAACAGGCCACAAGATCCCCCCTCAGCCTTCTCTTTTGGAGGCTGAACAGGTTCAGGTCCCGTAGCCTCTCCTCATATGGCCTGCCCTGCTGTCCCCTGATCATATGAGTGGCCCTCCTCTGGACCCTCTCGATGCTGTCCACATCCCTCTTGAAGTGCGGCACCCAGAACTGGACGCAGTACTCCAGTTGCAGCCTGACCAGTGCCACATAGAGGGGGAGGATCGCCTCCTTGGACCTGCTTGAGATGCATCTGTGGATGCATGACAAGGTGTGGTTGGCCTTCCTAACTGCCTCCCCACACTGCCGGCCCATGTTCATCTTGGAGTCAATTATGACTCCAAGATCCTTTTCCGCCTCCATGCCGACAAGAGGGGAGTTCCCTAACCTGTAGGTATGGTGCCGATTGTTCCTCCCGAGGTGCATCACTTTGCACTTGTCTGTGTTGAATCCCATCCTATTCACATCTGCCCACCCTTGTAGCCTGTCTAGGTCTGATTGAAGCCTGATGCTTCCTTCTAGTGTGCCCCCATCCCCCCACATCTTAGTGTCATCAGCAGATTTGAACAGGGTGCTTTTTACCCCCTCATCCAAATCACTGATGAAGATGTTGAACAGTGTGGGCCGGAGGACCGAGCCCTGCGGAACCCCGCTGCCCACGTCCTTCCAGGTTGAGAAGGACCCATCCACTACCACCCTCTGGGTGCGGCCCTCCAGCCAGTTGGCGACCCAATTGACTGTGTGGGCGTCGACACCACAGTCCCCCAGTTTCTCAATGAGAACGGGGTGAGAGACAGTGTCGAATGCCTTCCGGAAGTCCAGGAAGACTATGTCCACTGCTACCCCTGCATCTAATGATCTGGTAATCTGATCATAGAAGGCCACCAGGTTGGTCAATTTGCTCTTGAAGGTGTTCAGTGTAGGTGCTTGAACCACCTCCGATGGCAGGCTGTTTCAGACCTTGGGGGCTCGGACAGTAAAACAATTCTTCCTTATGTCCAGCCTGAAACGGTCTTGTAGTAGTTTATGACTGCTCGACCTCGTCATCCCTTGGGGCACTCTGGTTCCCCTAGATACTGGTGGTCACCCCTGATAAACTTATAGGTGTCCATCAGATCACCCCGGAGCCCGTGCTTTTCCAGGCTAAAGAGCCCCATGGCTCTCAGCCTGTCATCGTAAGGTCTGTTTTCCTGACCTCTGATCATGCACGTGGCTCTTCTGTGGAGTCTCTCAAGCTTCTCCACATCCTTTTTGAATTGTGGAGCCCAAAATGGACACAGTACTCTAGCTGCAGCCTCACCAAGGCTGAGTACAAGGGGAGAATGACGTCCCAAGATTTGCTTGAGAAGCATCTATGGATGCAAGCCAGCATTTTGTTCACTTTACTAGCTGCAGCATCAAATTGCAGACTCATGTTTATCTTGTGGTCAATGATGACCCCCAAGTCTCTTTCTTTGTAATGCTAGCCTGCGTAGCACTGCCAAGCCTATAAGGATGCTGCAGGTTTTTCTTCCCAAGGTGGGGAACCTTGCATTTTTCAGTGTTAAACACCATCAGGTCCTCGTCCACCCATTTGCTGAGCCTGTCCAGGTCAGCCTGGATCATCCGCCTGTCTTCTGTTGTGGATGCTTTCCCCAAAGTTTGGTGTCACCAGCGAACTTGGCCAGTCTGCTTCTGACACCCATGTCCACATCATTAATGAAGATGTTGAAAAGGATAGGCCCAAGAACAGAGCCTTGGAGGATCCCACTGGTCATGGTACACCACAGTGATTTACTTCTATCAGCTACCACTCTCTGGGTCTGACCTCGAAGGCAGTTCCCCAGCCAGTGGACTGTGATGTAGCTGAGACCACAATTGGCCAGTTTTTCTATAAAACGATCATGGGATACCAGATGAAAAGCTTTTTTTAAATCAAGATATATGATGTCAATCTCTTCTCCCTTGTCTAGGTGATATGTCATCTGGTTGTAGACAGAGATGAGATTGGTCAGACAAGACCAGCCCATAACAAACCTGTGCTGGCTATCCCTTAAGTTGCCTTCAGGCAGTTTGTCAAGAATGGTCTATTGATGATTTTTTCCAAGATCTTCCCAGAGATGGAGGTCAGGCTGATTGGCCTGTATTTCTCTGATCTACTTTCCTCCCTTTCTTGAAGGTAGCCACCACATTGGCCTTCTTCCAGTCTTCTGGCACTTCACCTGAGTGCCATGAATTCTTGAAGATCCATGCCAGTGGCCGAGCAATGATGCTTGCCAGCTCTTTAAGTACCCTGGGCTATAAGCTGTCTGGGCCAGCTGACTTGAAGGTGTCCAGCCTCTCAAGGTGTTCCTTCACATGGTCAACATTGATGAAGGGTAACAGTTCTGTCCCTTGGGGCTGTCCCTTGGGGCTGTCCCTTGGGGCTGGTGAAAAACTGAGGGAAAATACCTGTTGAGCAAGTTTGCTTTTTCCTGGGTGTTGGTTGTCAGTTGACCCATATGGTTTAGCAGGGGTCCAGTGTTACCATTTCATCTGGCTCCCCGCATATCTAAAAGGACTTTTTATTGTCCATGATACATGTAGCCAGTTGGAGTTCAGTTGGAGCCTTGGCTTTCCTGGTTCGCTCCCTACAGGTCCAGACCAGTACAGAGTACTCCTCCTTTGGGGTGGATCCAGCCTTCCATCCTTTATAGGCCTTTCTTTTTAGTCACAGGAGGTCCACTAGTTTCCTGCAGAGCCAAGGGGGCTGCTGTGCCCTTTTGCTGCCTTTCCTCCAAGATGGGATAGACATTGCTTGTGCTTTCAGGATCGCTCCCTTGAGGAGCAACCACTCTTCCTAAACTCCCCTCCCCTTTGGGTCATGGTCCCTTAGCGCCATGCCAACAAGCCTCCTGAACTTATCAAAGTCAGCTTTCCTGAAGTTGAGGACTTCTGTTTTGTTGACTGACTTGCCTGCTTTATGGTAGATGGTGAAGGTGATCAGCTCATGGTCAGTGTCTCCCAGCTTCCCTTCGATCATTAGGTCACTGATTAAGTCATCTCCCATTGCCAGTACCAGTTCAAGCGCTGCTTTGCCTCTTGTCAGTCCATAGACTTCTTGAGTGAGATAGAGCTCATCCACACCATGTGGAAATTTTGCAGCCTTTCGGATATGGCCAAGTGCTCTTCCGATGAGATGTCTGGGTACTTGAAATCTCCCGTGACAATCATGCAGCCTCACATAGTTCCTTGGTAAATTCCTGGTCAAGCTCTTGATCCTGGCTAGGTGGTCTGTAGTAGACCCCAACCATTGTGATCCCTGTGCCTTGTTCACCATGGATTTTGACCCAGAGAGTCTCCAATAATCCCACATGGATGCCAATGTTAGCTTGCAGGAATGCCTAGCTTTCCTTGACATAGAGATCTCCCCCCCTGCCCCTTTTGTCCACATGATCTCTCCTGTACAAAGTATAGCCATCTATACCTGTGGCCTAGTCATAGGTGGAGTCCCACCAGGTCTCTGTTATGCCTATGAGATCGTAACCCTTTTGGTTTAGCAGGAAGACCAGTTCCTCCTGTTTGTTCCCCAGGCTCCTGGCATTGGTGTACAGGCACGTAAGTGTCCTGTTGGGGGCTCTTGCCTTTCCTACAGATTGCTCTGGGGCTGGGGTAGGGGTGGGTTCCCTTGAGTGCCTTAGCCTGCTGGGTTTACAAAAACTGCCTAGCGGGCTTGCAGTGGCAATACTTCCCCCATCCCCCAGTGGGCTCAATTTAAAGCCTGGTCAAGCAGGTCAGCCAGTCTGACTGAGAAAAGCCAAGAGGATCCCAAAGGAAAGTAGCAGACCTCCCAGGCTAGGGGGTGTGAGCAGCAGATTGTCCCCTCAGTCCCCCTTAGGAGGGAGTCTCCAATGACAAGCACTCTGCGTTTCATCTTGGAGAGAGTGGGGGTGGGTGATCCTCCCTTGCCTGCTGGTGCTGGCAGCTCTGCAGGCTCTATTGGGCCTGCAAGAGGTTCATACCTGTTGCAAAGCCCCAGAGGGGAGGGAACCTTGTTGCGGTGGGTCTTGGGGACCTTGACAACCTTGGTCTAACCCCCTGGCTGGACAGCATGGGAGATCCCCGAGTCCTCCCTTGCCCTGTAGGGTGACCTTGCTCTACCTTCTGCTTACAGGGGGCGAAGGGCCTGGCAGTAGGAGTCTATCTCCTGCTCACCATCCCTGATGGCATACAGTCTCTGGACTGCAGCCTGGAGCTCCTCTATCTGGTGCCCCAGAGACTCCAAATTGGAGCAAACCTTGCAAGGGGAGGTGGCCATGCTTCTGGTCCCAGGAGCTTGGAAACGTGCCAGGCAGCCCCCACAGCTGAGAGCCAGAGACTCTGTCAGTTTGGAGCAAGGAACCATGGGTTCCGTCTGGGTGGAGACCTCTGAGGTGCCAGAGGGGGAGGCCACAAACTCCGAGGGGGCCCTCAGGGTGCATGTACCCATCTGCATTTTGCCGGTAGTAGTCTGGCTACTACTGTGACTACCTAACCTAGGGGTGCACTGGCAGGGCTGTGGGCCCTCCTGTGCAAACTCCTGTGCTAACTCCTGTGCCGGGCAGACAAGCGTGCCTCCTTAGCACCAACTCAGCTGCCCCGCAGCTGTTTGGGTTGGGGTCCCTCCCTCCCTCCTGCGGGCCTCACCTACCTCTGGCTGTGCTGGGAGTCTGGGTCGGGGTCCCACAGGGGAGTCCTGGGGGTCCCTGTGCTCAGCGGGGATGCAAAGGGCTTCCACCCACATGTCTCTCACTGGAGCCGGGGACAAACTGAAGAGAGGTTGGTTAAAATTGTTTTGGGATATTTTTGTGTTAGCAGGGTGATTAAAACAGAAGAAAAGGAGGAGTCAAAATATATAAAGACATACATGAAAACTAATGAATATTTGAATGTAGTCAAATGTATATAAGTATTTATTTATTTAGGAGTTCCATATTTCTTACACAGGCTTTCAGAGTCTTTCACTGTAACCACTACATTAGCCTTTTGCCTGGCAGTCTTGCCCTGCTCATTTTCATTAAGAATTCTGCTGTATAGATCATTCTCCTAATCTGCCACTTAACCTACATCACCTCTTTCTTTATATCATTCCACCTGCTCTCCCTTTTTTATTGCATCAAAAAGCAAGCTGCATGTTTTCATTTCCAAGGGCCTCTGTGGCCTATCTCTACTTTCAGTATCAAGAGTCTAAGAGCTAATCAGCACTATGTAGACATAACCTGAAATACCAATCTGTTTTTCTATATTACCTAATCATCATCGCTGTAACTTTTAGACTGCCCAGCCCAGGGTTGGTCAACCTGCAGCACTAGTGCCACAAGTGGCAATAGGCAGCCTCTGTGTGGGGCACACAGCAGATCAGGGAGGCTCAGGCAGCACAGCAAAAGATAGGGCAGGAAGCAGGAGACCAGTCAGGAAGTGCAGAGTACTGGGGAAATGGCTGAGCAACAGATCAGGCAGGGGAAGGGCATTGGAATGCCATTCATATAGGATGCAGAGCACATTTGTGGCACACTTGCCAAAAAAAGTTGTCCCCCATTGTCCTAGCCCATTGTGCCAAGCCCTGGTTTCCTTCCCTTCATTAGCCTAGGATGTTAGCATCCATTTCCCACCTCTCCTTTCTCTTATGCTTAGGAGGACCCCTTGTAAATTCCTCAAAACTGCATTATTATTATTTGCTTTCAAATTCCTCTTTAAAGCTGTCTTTCACCATGATGCTTACAAAAAACTTGACCAATGGTTAGGCTGCTGGTGAGCTGAGGACACCAGCCACCAAACTAAACCATCTTATTGTTTCTTCATGCTCCTTCATTTATCTATCTACATCCATCTCTGGCTTTATAAATTCTCTGAAGCAGAAACTATCTTTAGGTCCTATGTTTGTACAGGGTCTGGCACAATGAGCTAGGGACAGTAAGAGCTATAATAATCCAGATGATGATGATGATTGAGTAATATGGAACAGCAGATTTTAGGCATTTCAGGATATGTTTGCATGAGATAATAACCTGAGAAGCAGCTAATTAACTCAGGTAGATCCCTACTATTACCAGTACTATTTCGAGTTGGTATCTCTGCATAGAACTGCACTCTATTACCTTACCCTGCTCACTGGGGACTAGCGTGGTCATTACTGCCCATGGCCCAGCATTATGCTATGTGCCTCAGTGTAATTTCATTGTCTCTTTCAAGCACAGTGCATATTCTAGTGTCTTTATTGTTTTCTCAGCATCAGTAGAAGAGTGTATATTAGGGAAAATGAAAGTATAGCTTCTCAGAGATGGAGTTCACCTTCCTGCTGAGATGAACAGAACATGGCATTTCCTGCTGTAACTGAATAAACTGAATTATCAGCAGAGAGAATTTCAGTCTCCATTGATTTTAGTTTGTTTTAAGTGCCTTTTATTTATTAGCAGATTTGGGGGGAAAGATTCTTGTCTACAGAGAATCAGGCAATATGTGGATATTAAAGTGGTTTAAATCAAGACATTGAACCCTTCCCACAAAACCAGTAGTGATGCATAGGGGGTGCACAGGGGTGCTCATGCATCCCCTGAGAGTGCCAGTGCACCCTCTGTCAGGCTGCACTCCCCACTGAGGCAACGGGCAGGGAAGGCAGGCGGGAGTGCCAGTGCCCCCTCTGCAAGCATTGGCCAGGGAGTAGGAGGTCCACAGCTGCTTTCTGGCTGGCCTGATCGGCCACAGGGGGACCCCTTCCCCCAGTCTCTGACTGGTTACTGGGGGGGCATGTGCCCCACCTAAGGTGGCACCAGTTGCCCATGCACAAAACTCTTTACTGTTGCACTAAAAGGAATTTTGGCATAAGTATAATTCTTAGAATTATAACAAGTAGGGACCTTAGGCGACCGTGATGTAGTCCAACTGCCTGCTAAAGGGAGAATTACCATTGTCTCCATTATCTCAGCCAACTGTTTGCCATCCAGTTTGTCTCACCTGCTCTTAAAAGCTTTCAAGGAAAGAGATTCCACAACCTCTCTAGGCAGCCTGATCCAATGCTTAACCACCCTAAGCATAATAAAATTCTTCCTAATATCCAACCTAAATTTCCCTTGCTGCAATTTAAGACTGTTCTCCCTATCCTGGCTTGGTCACAGAGAGTCTCTCATCATCCTTCAGTTATCTCGAAACTGTTATCATATTTTCCCTCAGTCTTCTCTTCTTCAGACTAAGTAAACCTAGTTCTTTAGACTTTCATCATAAATCATGTTTTCCAGACTTCTAATAAATTTGTTGCTGTCCACTGTATTCTCTCTAATTTGTCCATGTCTTTCTTGAAGTGCAGAGCCCAAAACTGGAGACAGTAGTCCACATGAGGCCTTACCATTGCTAAACAGAGCTGAAGAATCACTTCTCTTGACTTGCATATGATGCTCCTGTAAATACATACTAGTGTACTATTAGGACTTTTTTACAATAACAACACACTACTGGCTCATATTCTGTGCATATGTTTTAGTCAAATCAGTCATTATTCAATCTGTATTTCTGTAAATATATCTTAATTTTGAACCATTTCTCCAGTTTATCCAGATCATTCTGAATATTAGGTCTACCCTCCAAAATGTCTGCAGTTCCAACCAACTTGGTGTCACTTGCAAATTTAGTAAGTGTATGCTCTATCCCACCCTGCAATCATTAAAGACTATTTTAAACAATATAGACTCAAATCAACAATACATATATTAAACAGACTCAGGAAAGACTCTTTGTTATCTCCTTTCAATTAGGCATCAAGGCACTGAAGACTATTTTTTGAGCAAGATGATCCAACTAGTTACATATCCAACTTGCAATACTTTAATCACAACTATATTTCTTCAGTTTACTAATGATCCACAACTTTCAGCTCATGAATCACATAGAGCTGAAGGTCAAAAGATAAATACTTATATTCACAATCATGTTTAAACTTTACTTTCCTTCTTCATGAGTTGTTTGTAGATTCATAGATTTTAAGGCTAGAATCTGCCATTATGAATATTATGAACATCTAGTTTGACCTGACATAATGCAAGAGACAAGGTTATTAGATAAAGTATGTAGTTCTGAGATGTTAGACAAGCTTACAGACACAAAGTGCCCTTCCTCAGGTCTGGAAGAAATAGCAGATGCAGGCCAAGCTAAATATCAGGTAGAACAATTACTTTTGTTTAACTGTATTATGTAGAAAAAATGGTCATAGACACTTAAAAATGGGGGAAGACAACAAAAAACCTGTGGTGTAATGAGAAGTTATCAGATGTAAGGCCCTTCAAAAGACACAAGGGTCAATATTACCTGTACCAGAGAGAAGTCAGCAGAGGAAGCAGGTAAATTTGTTAAGTCCTTGATTTCTAGTGTTCATTATAATTATTAATTTTTGTTTGCAGACCTGTCTGTGCAGGTACCATATATTTTTCCATTTGAGGACAAGAGCTGTGCATACAAGGATAGAGTAGTGGTTTTCTGAAGTATTCTCTTGCTGGTGACTGGGTGTTTGTATCCTTTATCATTTTTCTGAAAGAGAGCAATTTTTAGTATAGTGGTTATACACATGACAGTGAGGTGACACTGAAGCATTCTAATTAGAACTCAGGGCAGAACTCCATGCACCCAGAGGGTGGTGGTGGATGGGTTGATGTTGACCTGGGATGGTGTGGGCAGTGGAGTCCCCCAGGGCTTGGTCCTTGGGCCAGTGCTGTTCAATATCTTCGTTAGCGACCTGGATGAGGGTGTGGAGTGCACCCTGTTCAAGTTTGCTGATGACACCAAGCTGTGGGGTAAAGTGAATACACCAGCAGGCAGGGACCACATCCAGGCAGACCTGGATAGGTTAGAGAAGTGGGTGGATCTGAACAGGATGTGGTTCAACAAGGACAAGTGCAGGGTGTTGCACCTGGGGAGAGGAAACCAGCATTATGGTTATAGGTTAGGGGCTGACCCTCTCAGTAGCACAGAGGCAGAGAGGGATCTTAGAGTCAGGATTGACTCCAGGATGAATATGAGTCGCTAATGCGATGAAGCAATAGGCAGAGCCAACCGCACCCTGTCATACATCAACAGGAGCATCACTAACAGGCTCCAGAGAGGTCTTCCTCCCCCTCTGGTGCTGGTCAGGCCGCAGTTGGAGTACTGTGTCCAGTTCTGGGCACCGCACATCAAGAAGGACATGGAGAACCTGGAGAGGGTCCAGAGGAGGGCCACTCGTATGGTTGAGGGCCTCCATGGCCAGCCCTATGAGGAGAGGCTGAGGGACCTGAATCTCTTCAGTCTCCACAAAAGGAGACTGAGGGGGGATCTTGTGGCTGCCTACAACCTTATCAGGGGCCAGCAGCAGGGACTCGGGGAAGGTCTGTTCACCAGGGCCCGCCTTGGAGTCACCAGGAACAATGGCCACAAGCTGAGGGAGGACAGGTTTAGGTTAAATATTAGGAAGAACTACTTCACTGTAAGGGTGGCCAGAGCCTGGAATAGGCTTCCCAGAGAGGTGGTGCTCTCACCTTCCCTGGAAATCTTCAAGAGGAGACTGGATAGGCACCTGGCTGGGGTCTTATGACCCCTCCCACCCCCCAGTATTCCTTTCTGCCCCTGGCAGGGGGTCAGACTAGATGATCTGTCTAGTTCCCTTCTGACTCATTGATTCTATGATTCTATGACTTGATTAATCGAATCTGCCCTAACACATTCTAATTAGCACATGAACAAGCACATCTATAGGTACCCTACGTATAGTTTTATTTCTTAAGATCATTGTTATGTATCTCTAGAATCCTAACGAGTTCACCCCTGTTAAGCTCTGCAGGATTTTTCTAGAAAGTCTGAAATCAAGTCTTATGAGAACTTATGAGATTTTGGCTTCAGCTGCAGCAAGAAATGGAGTAAAAATATTCAGAGGTAACTGGAAGATCCACAAAAGAACATAGGCATCGCAGTACTGGAGACTGAGCAATCATAGAGGATCATCCCATGGCATCTTCAACAGCAAACTTATGGATTTGGAGTGTATGTGCAGGAGCAGGCAGGCAGGGTGAGCTCAGGAATGGCCTGGCCAGGACATATCACTGGTATTATGTACACATGCCTTTGGGTGCTGAACAGTGGATTCATAAAAGTCATTATGCTGAACAGGAAGCTGTCTGACATAACCTTTGGAAGCACATTGGGCCTTTAAACTTTCCAGGACTTCAGCATCTCCTGTGCTTATGATTCACAACCCTGAACGTACCTCCTGGAGCTTGATGTCTGCTTCAGCCTTCTCCCACAAAAGATGGGGGGGATGGTTACTGTTTGCTTTGTAACACAGTGGCCAAAACACTGATTCAATTGGATTTGAAATCAGGCTTCCCACATATTTGGTGAATGCTCAAATAATGGATATATGTAGGGAAAGGGAACACTTTACCCTTGTGTGGGATTCAGTGCAGTAAATATGCTGTTAGAACAGCTACCAAATGAGACCCCGCAGAGAAGACAAGTAGGGGAACTCCTTGTCTGCAGATCCCAACAGGGCTTAGGCATCACCCAGACCCTTATTCAGTGTTGTCAGGTTTCAGACAATTCTGTACATGTCCATAAACAGCCCTCTCCGTGACTTGGGAAACTTAGCAATGAAAACTAAGATACCTACAGCCTGTCAATTAGATGACAGCTTTGTGTGTTTTGAGATTATGTTTTTTGAGTTAGACACCTATAGGGCAGTTTGGCAGTGGCAGCAATTCCTCAATTTGAGGATGATCTCTACCACAACTTATTGATGGTGAGGTGGCTTGAGGTGGCTTAAGATCTTTGGTTGTCTGTACACATGTTCCAGGGGGTGGGAGTGTTTTAATTAGAGAGGCTCTCAAGAGTTCTCATTTGACAAGCTTTATTTAAATTACCCCCCCACCATTTTGAAATGTGGGGATGCTGAATACACATGACACCAGGGCTGCTGGAGTGTTCTAATTAGACTACTTCACAGAAGTTTAGGGCTGGAAGGAACCTTGTGAGATCACCAGGTCCAACACCCCTGCTCTGGTATGCATCAAGTAACCCCAGCAAGGCGTGTGTCCAGTCTCCTTTTGAAGATCTCCAGGGTAAGTGCCTGCACCACCCCCACTGGGAGTCTATTCCAGAGTCTGGTCAAATGAATCATGAAGAAGTTTTTCCTCATATCCACTCCGAAACCTTCTTCTAGGAGTTTATGACTGTTGCTCCTGGTTTTCCTGTGGGTGCTTTGGTGGTGAATAGTTGTTTGTCTAGCCCCTCATGCTCTCCCCTGATGTATTTGTAAGCTGCCACCCAATCCCCCGAAGTCTTCTCTTTTCTAGACTGAACAGACCCTTATCTGTCAGCCTTTCCCCACGTGGCTTGATCTTCAGGCCTCTAATCATGTAAGTGGCTCTTCTCTGGGCTCTCTCAAGTTTCTCCTCATCTTGCTTGAAATCCTTCTAATTAGAATGCTCTAGGAGACTCAATTAATCAAGTCTGCTCTGATGCGTTCTAAGTAGAATGCATTGGCATAGGCACTGGGCACATGTACAAGTGCCCTTTGAGTCCAGTCAATGCCAGTTGTCATCTTTGTCCTTGTCATCCTTTGCAGATTTAGCCCAAGGTTATTCAGTTTTGGCATTCAACTTGAGACCTCTTAAAAGGGCTTGATTTTCAGAAAGTGCTCAGTTCCCACCAATGGGAGATTAAATATCTTTACAGATTTTGAAAATCTTTACTTGGTTTAAAACCAGAAGCACAATTAGTGGAGTGACCTGGGGTCCTCCAAATCCTCATAGAAATTCAAAGAAATTCTCTTGATAACATATGGAAAATACCACTAGAAAATTACTTGTCTTGTGTCTTGTCTGAGGTGGACTAGATCTCATATATGAGTTTCTCTTCTGGCTTAAAAAGTACAGCTGCAATTTTTTGGTTTTTAATCTTCACTAATGGATATCTAATTTTGGAACATCATTAGTTTGATGACAGCTCATGTATGCTTATTTTTGACCGCTATGCTGTGTGTATTTCCTATCTGGGTCCATAGAATGCTGTAGTGCACCTTGATCCACTGACACATAGAGTAAAATGGCACAATAAACTAAGCACTTCATCATTTCATTTGATTCTATGCAGTGACATGTATTAATCATCCAGGACTCTGGGAATTAGTGGCATTTTCCTGTTTCTTGTATTTCATAAAACCTCTAATAGATTTCTCCTTTGTATAAGGGCAAACAGTAAAACTATATACCCGTCATACTTGATGAAGAAGAAATATTAGAGCTAATTTATGTTAAAGATGGCCTGCTTGTGTAGATTTTACTTAGCTTTACTGATATATAATAAGAAATGACTGCCAAAATCAATTCCTAGGAATAAAACCTAAAATAGTATAAAAAAATCAATATGAATACTCAGTCCCCAAGAACTTTCATGAATTTAGGAGATGGGAGACAGTCATTGAATACAAATTGATTTTTTCTGGCTGGCAGGCAGCTAAATGTAAGTAACTTGTAAGTCTAGCTCCATACTCAGACATTCTTTCTTATACACGTATACACATGTGCAGTGTTTTACATAAGTAAAGGTAAAATTGTTTTGTGGCTTAATTCCTACTACATATTATACTTTGTTTCATGGAAGATAAAATTCACAAGTACTATGGTTTATAAGATGTTAGGTGTTACAGACCAAGGGCTATATTGAGAAATGTTGTAAATGGGGACAACTTCCATTGTTACTACATGAGTCACACCCAGGGTTAAACATGGTTTCATCCATCCAAGATAGTATCAGACTATTTGCAAATTGGGTTACATGAATATACGGCTCCACCAACGGTAGCCATGCTTTCTCAAGGAAAGACTGCTATTAACTTCACACTGGGTGCATCTACATGTGGCAATTTACGGTGAATTCGCCATTTTTAAAGCACATTAAGGGCATGGGTCTACACATGTGTGCCCTTAATGTACCTAAAAAATGGTGATTTTAGGCTAATCATGCCTAATTTATTATCTGCTTAAAGCAAGTATCAAATTTAGGCATGATTAGTTAAGGTGCCTTAACCTACATGTAGATACAATCATAGAATAGTAGGACTGGAAGAGACCTGTAAGATCATCAAGTCCGGTCCCCTGCCATGGGCAAGAGTTACTTAAGCTCAAACGAACTCAACGAGGTGCTTGTCCAGCCTCCTCTTGAGCACCTCCAGGGATGGCAACTGAACCACATCTGCTGGGAGTGTGTTCCAGATCCTAGGTACCCTTACAGAAAATAAGTTTTTTCTTATGTCTAGCCTAAACTTTCCCTCAATAGCTTGTGCTCTTTGGATCTTGTCCTCCCAAGAGGTGCCTTTCTGAAGAGTTGTTCCCTTGTTCCTCTAGATCTTGGTGTTTGTCCTTTACATACTTGTAGATGGCTATCAAGTTGCCTCTCAGTCTTCTCTTATTCAGATTGAACAAACCCCATTTCTGGAGCCTCTCCAGGCCCCTCATCATATGGGTAGCCCTTCTCTGTATTCTTTCAAGCTTATCCACATCCTTCTTGAAATGTGGTACCCAGAATGGGTAACAGTACTCCAGCTGTGGCCTCAACAATGCCGAATAGAAGGAGAGAAGCACCTCTCTGGATCTATTGGCAACACATCGGCTGATGCACACCAGTGTTCTATTTGCCCTTTTGGTGAGTTCATTGCAGTGATAGCTCATATCTATCCTCTGTTCAATTGTCACCCCCAGGTCCCTTTCAGATGCAGTTTCTTCCTACCCAGATGAAGGACTTGACACTTGTCCCTACTGACCCTCATCTGATTGTCTTGAGTCCATAGGATCACCCTGTCAAGGTTATTCTGGAAACTTATCCTGTCCTCCGATGTGTCCTCATTTCCCCACAACTTGGTGTCACCTGTAAACTTAATCATTGTGCTTTCCAGTCCCTCATTCAAGTAATTGATAAAGATATTATAAAAAAATATATATTAAAGACCACAGGCCCAAGCATCAGTCCCTGGGGGACACCACTTGAGACAGCTCTCCAGGATGAGGCCATCCCATCAGCTACAATTTGCTGGGATCAGACGCTGAGCCAGTTGCCAATCTACCTTACTGTTGACCAGTCTAGTCCAGTACCATCCAGCTTAATTCAGAGAATCTCATGGGACATAGTATCAAAGTCCTTACTGAAGTCTAGGTAGATGATGTCAATGATATGTCCCATATCCAGCTGCTTAGTTACCTGGTCATAGAAGGACACCAGATTTGTTAGGCATGACCTCCCCTTGACAAAGCCATGCTGGTTGTTTCTTAATACCCTGCCAGTTATGAGGTTGTGGTTGATGGCCTCTGTGACAATTTTTTCAAAGATTTTTCCAAGGACCAAAGTCAGACTAACTGGTTTATAGTTGGCTGGGTCATCCCTCTTTCCTGCTTTAAAGATGGGTACCACGTTAGCCCTCTTCCAGTTATTCAGGACCAGTCCTGAGTTCAATGACTTCAAACATCTTTGCCAGAGGCACCACTATGAGGTTGGCCAGCTCTTTCAGGATTCTCAGATGTAGGCATCTAGCCCAGAAGACTTGAAAATGTCCAGATGTTCTAAGAGTATTTTCACTTGTTTGGGACTGATTTTATGTGGACTGCTGTCTTCCTCTTATTCTCTTGGCCTCTGGACAGGTGACAAGTTCCCATGTGATTTCAAGAATGCTGATGCAAAGTAAGTATTTAGGAGCTCTGCCTTTTTGTGGGGATCCACTGTGGGCTGTCCCGCTGTAAGGAGCCTTAAGGAGCCTTAACACTATGTGACGGAGCAGGTTGGAGCAGAGCCTGCTGGGCCCCGTGCTGCTGGCAGGCACCACCAAGACAAAGAAGTGGTAAGTGCTGTTCTGTAAGTGCAGATGATGAAGCTGGAGTGGCAGTTCCAGCAGCAGTGGTCCTTGTTGGGGTGTGGTAAGTCAGCAGAGGTGGCAGGAGGTGCCAGGACTCCTGTCAAAGCACTGAGGAAAGGCTTCCCCATGACTCCCTGCAGGTGAAGGGGGAAGAACAGAATGGGCAGGACCTTTGCTAGTGACTCCCCTGTGCCTCTCCCTAGGGGTGGATTTGCTGGCTGGGCAATACAGCCCTGCTAGGGTGGGATGCCTTGCTGCCCATCTGGGATTCAAGCACTCTTGGAAGCCTGTGCTGGGGCTCCCACACTGGGATAGCAGGTGGGCTGAGGTTATTTGTCTGCCCCCAGCACACGGCACAGTTTTTCCTACTCTATCCACCTCTGCCTCAGGCAAGCACCTGGCCTCCATTCTGGACACTGCTGGTGAGAGAGGAGGCATCAACTGCTGAGGTCTCTGTGTGGCTCAGCTCAGGCAGGCCTTGGATCAGGTGGGCCAAGGAGAAAGCTAAGCCCCCAGCTGCATTATATCCAGCCTGCCTGGGATGAAACAGCCTACTGTCATCCAGTGCTGGGAAGGCACGAACATGGGTGTGGGGAGGGTTACAGCCAGGGCTGGGGCCAGGCTGATCATGTCTGGGAGGACTAGAGACTTCCACCCCCTCGGCTGACACTGGGCTTTATCATCTGGCTACATTGCCATGGGTTTTGGGGGGGCTGTCCATGGTGCTGTCCAGAGTAGGCTGCCCAGTGAGCTGTGTTAAAGCACCTTAAGGCATCCACATGTAAACACATGCCTAAATTGCCTTAATATGCCTTAGGCTAAGGTGCATGAGGTTTAGGTTTGCATAAATTCATGTGTAGATATGCCCACTGGTACATCTGCATGTACAATTAATGCAAAGCAATAAACTCCAGGGTTTGATCTGGAGTACACTGTTCCTGGGTGCAGTGTCTACACATGCATCTGGGACAGCTGCACTTTGAGGGTGGAGCAGGCCTGGGTTGGCAGCAGGATCAGGTGGTCAGCCCCAGGTTCTGAGTGATGGTGTCTGGCTGTGGAGGGGCTGGCTGAGGCATGAGAGTGCTGAACTCGCAGAGCTGTGTGGCTAGGCGTCAGGCAGGGGTGTGGCCTCCTGCTACCTGGGCTGCCTGGGTGCAATTTTCACAGTAGTCACCATCTACATGAGCATTTGACTGCAGTAAATGACTCTGCCATGAGACAAAACTGTCCCTGGATAGAGTTAATTAGTCTACTGCACCCTAATACCAGTGTAGATGTAGACGGTGACACTTTACTGAGGAGCTAATTAATCTACTCTACAGTAAAATGCATGTGTAGATGCATCCTCTTCTTGTCAACCTCGTCAATCTGATTGGAAGCCATGCCTCTTGTTCAGTATTTGTAGTGCTGAACACAAAGGTGGTTGATCCATAATATATACAACAAAACTATTTCTTATAGTAGCACAACGCTATTTGGTTTTATGCAACAATTCCAGTTGCAAATGGTATTTCATTTGCTAGCACTGCTTTCTGTTTGTAATCATTCAGCACACTCCATAAATGTAACTCTGATACTCTGTGGTAATATTGAAGTTCAGAACTGATGAATTAAAGTGGAGAGGGACTTCAGATGGCAAATTAACTGCCCTATGACAGTAAATCTGGTCACCAGAGAAGCAGAGTGGCAGAGTTATGTGAACAAAGTAGTGAATCTTTTCTTTAAATCTTTATTGGATACAACTGGTCCTTTGGAAATTTGTTTCTGTTATTTTTTATCTCCATTGGTAGTCTGCTTCTCAGGATATTTGAACAATTAATTCAATAGCTATATCACATAATTTTAAAAATCATCCTATGCGGTATAAATGATTCTTTTATTCTTGGTTCATCTTCTGTGAAATCTTCCGGCCCTGCCTGTGCCTTAGTTTTATGTACCCAATAGTGTATAATCATTTGCCTTTCATGTGTTAACATGTGAAGGTATATGAGTTAATATGTATTATTTAGTATGCTTAATGTCATTGGTCGTACATGTTTTAGCTCCACTGAAATAAAATAGTGATGTTGAATAATATAGATGATTTCCAGTACAAATTTAATATTAAAAATTTTGGGAAAGCAAAAGAAACATTTGGAAGAATTCAACGTTAAGATTAGCTTTCCTAAATACACTTCCTCCAGAGCTTTTGCTGCAGTTTGGGTCTCATGTGCCTGCCTGAGGAAAAGACAAGGAGGAACTGTGGGAGATTCTATTTTACCTTCTTGTCAGTAATTTGTGTGAGCTTTCAAACCTCTGGCAAATTCAGCTTCTATATTTAGTCTTTTATTTTTCCTCTTCTTTCTCCTGGCTCTCTTGAAGTCACGCTGCTAAGAACAGGCCATCTAGTCTTTGTTACAGGCTCTGTCTATAGACTTTATGGGAGATCAGGAATCCAGGAGATCCAGGAATGGGCTGCTGGGGTGTGCTGTGCTGTGCAAGTGCAATGTATTCAGAGATCACTGCCTAGTCAGCACAGGCTTTTGCTGAAGCTCCACATGAGAAGTGAGCTCTAGGTTCATTTGCTGATAGGAGTAGGGTCTGTCTGAAGCCACCACTTTTGGAGCCCATGGGAGGAAACACTGTAGCTGTTCACCTTCTCCTTCCCTGTCCCCCTCTCCCCTCCACTTTGGTAGCAGAAGGAAAGGAGTGTATGAGTGGTGGGGGTGCCCACCCCCTGGGTTCTTGAGCTATGTGAAAGTGGGGACTGCAGCCAAAACCTACACCAATAGCTTATGTGTGCAGCACAACCAAAGGGTGGATGTGACCATACCACTGCCCCCACATCCCTAATCTGCTCCTGATAGGCAATAGTCTAGTCCCCTTTGTGTGCCTAAATAGAAGTTTTTGTCACTTCCAGGTTGTGATTTTATTGCCTTTGCTCTGTGGACACGTCAGCCTGCCTGCATAAACCAATCTTTCACAGTAGGCTGGTCACTGGCAGGTTCACAGCTAGAAAGCTGTAGGGAACTAAAAGAATTTTTCCTACACTTCCATCTGAAGAAATATTTTCACAGCCAAAATGAATCCACTTTCAATATGATTTCATCCAGTGACAACATTGACAAAAATATTAACGCCAAAAAATTAGAGAAATCTCAAATCCTTACAGTGGATGACATCCAAACCTCAACAGCTATATTGACTGCTTCAGAGAATGAATGAACAATGACATACTCAACAATATACTCAACAACCACTATATCAATTTCTCCCTCCCAGAAAGAAGAGCCATAGAATCTCCAAGATCCAACAACCAAATAGAAGTAATAAAACCAGAAGATAAAGGAGGGGCTATAGTTATCCTTAACCATGAAGCCTATATAAAAGAAGCCAAGAAACAACTCTGACACTACCTACTATGAAAAACTAGAGGAAGATCCAACTCCCCTTTCCACCTCAAAACTCAAAAGTACCATCACATCATTTCCATCTGAACTACAAGAACAATTTCAGACCCTGACCCCTCTACTACCCAATCCAGGGATATTTTACATGATCCCTAAAATCCACAAACAAGGGAATGCCAGCAGATCTATAATTTCCAACCATGGAACCCTAACTGAAGAAATATCAGGTTTCATTGAATCCATCCTAAAACCTCTTGTCACCCAAAGATTGAGTTTTATCCAAGACACAGACTTTCTCATAGATTTCATAGACATTAGGGCTGGAAGGGACCTCGGGAGATCATCGAGTCCAGCCCCCTGCCCAAAGGGCAGGAAGTCAGCTGGGGTCATAGGATCCCAGCAAGATAAGCATCCAATTTACTCTTGAAGGTGTTCAATGTAGGTGCTTGAACCACCTCCGCTGGCAGACTGTTCCAGACCTTGGGGGCTCGGACAGTAAAGAAATTCTTCCTTATGTCCAGCCTGAAACGGTCTTGCAGGAGTTTGTGACCGTTCGACCTTGTCATCCCTTGGGGCGCTCTGGTGAACAGACGTTCCCTCAGATCCTGGTGGTCACCCCTGATAAACTTATAGGTGGCCATCAGATCACCCCTGAGCCTGCGCTTTTCCAGGCTAAAGAGTCCCATGGCTCTCAGCCTGTCATCGTAAGATCTGTTTTCCTGACCTCTGATCATGCGCGTGGCTCTCCTCTGGACTCTCTCAAGCTTCTCCACATCCTTTTTGAATTGTGGAGCCCAAAACTGGACGCAGTACTCCAGCTGCGGCCTCACCAAGGCCGAGTACAAGGGGAGAATGACGTCCCGGGATTTGCTCGAGAAGCATCTATGGATGCACACCAGCATTTTGGTCGCTTTACTAGCCACAGCATCGCATTGGAGGCTCATGTTCATCTTGTGGTCAATGATGACCCCCAAGTCTTTTTCTTCTGTAGTGCTAACCAACGTAGCACTGCCGAGCCTATAAGGGTGCTGCAGGTTTTTCCTTTCAAGGTGGAGAACCTTGCATTTTTCGGTGTTAAACACCATCAGGTTCTCATCTGCCCATTTGCTGAGCTTGCCCGGGTCAGCCTGGATCACCCGCCTATCTTCTGGCGTGGATGCTTTGCCCCAAAGTTTGGTGTCATCGGCGAACTTGGCCAGTCCACTCCTAACTCCAATGTCCACATCGTTAATGAAGATGTTGAACAAGATGGGTCCCAGGACAGAGCCTTGAGGGACCCCACTGGTTACAGGGCACCATGATGAGTGACTGCCATCAATCACAACCCTCTGGGTCTGACCACGAAGCCAATTTCCCAACCAGAGGATAGTGGTGGAGCCAAGGCCACAACTGGCCAGTTTGGCCAAGAGGTGATCATGGGATACCAGATCAAAAGCTTTTTTGAAGTCAAGATATATGACATCAATCTCTTCTCCCTCATCCAGGTGATAGGTCACCTGGTCATAGAAGGAAATGAGATTGGTCAGACAAGACCTACCCGCAACAAACCCGTGCTGGCTGTCCCTCAGGATGTTAGCCTGGGCCAGTCCCTCAAGGATGGCCTCCTTAATAAACTTTTCTAAGATCTTTCTGCGAAAACTGAAAACCATTGACCACTTTCCCAACAATACCCTGTGCCCCCGTGGATGTGACCAGCTTATGTACCAACATCACACACCAGGATGGCATTTAAGCCTGCCTCACATATCTACAAGAGCAAGATTACAACTCAGAGTACAGTCCTCAATATATTGTGGAACTTATGCGCTTCATCCTCACACACAACAACTTCAGTGTCAACAACCAACACTTCTTCCTCCAGTCCAGGGGCAAAGCTATGGGCACCAACACGGTCCCACAATAGGCCAACCTTTTTATGGCCCACCTGGAAGAATTCCTCGAGAACTGTGCCATTAAGCCCATTCTATACCTGAGTTATATAGATTACATCTTCATCATTTGGAAGGAAAACCTATAGTCTCTGATTGATTTCCATCACAATTTTAACTATCATCACCCCTCCATCAGACTCTCTCTTGAATACTTCAGCACCAATATTTTCTTTTTTACGCCATGATCAATATCCATAATGGTAATATACAAACCACCATATACAAAAAATCCATGGACCAACATATATATCTACACAGAACCAGCAATCACCCTAAACACACCAAAAAAGCTCTAATTTACAGCCAAGACCTCCGATACCACTGAATTTGCACTGAGGAGAATACCTATCTCAAAAGGTCTTTCACCCAACAAAGAAACTTCTCCAGAGAGATAGATTGCACTTTTGAAAGAGCCACCTGGATACCATGTGAAGAATTGCTTTAGTACAAAAAGAAAATCCACATGACTCACACACCATTATTTATGACATACTGTCTTTCTCTGGAACCTGTATGGAAAAACCTCAAAAAATTGCAACCCATACTAGAAGAAGACCCAATTGTTAGAGAGATCTTTCCAGAACCACCCATCCTAGCCTTTAAACAAGCACTGAACTTTGCTAACCTCTTCACCAAAAGCATACTCTATGACCGAAACCACACCAAATGGATCCAGACCATGCCAAGACAAGAAATGTAAAACCTGCCAGTACATTCCCCCCCACAACTATAACTACACCCCACAACAGAACCATCACCGTTCCTGTATCTTACACCTGCATGTCCAGAAATGTAATATATCTCATCCTGTGCACCAGATGCCTTGATGGAAAATGTGTAGGAGAAACCAAAAAACAACTATGTACCAGAATGAATGCACACTTAAAATCCATCAAAACCAAAAATATCCAACTACCTGTGGATGCACACTTTGCACAAGACAATCACTCCCTCTCTGATCTCTCAGTTCTAATCTTCCAAGGGAACGTACAAAACACCTTTTGTAGATGAGCCTATGACACATTACAACCAACATGACATCTAACACACCAGGTAACCTGCCTTTTAGCTAATGACCTGCATTCCTTCACACTTTTCCCTGCTTCCGCCCACCCCCATCTCTACTCCTTGTCTTCCAAACTTCCACTCTTCACAGACATCTGTTTACCCCAGCTTCTATTCTACTTGGGAGACCTCAGAACAGCATCAGAGTCTCCCAATGCCTGAGGAAGGGTATTTGTGTCCAAAAGCTTGCAAATAACATTTCCCAACTATTTATTTGGTTTAATAAAAGATATCACATCTACCCAAGGGACCTTGCCTGCCAGCTAGAAAGCTCTCCCCACAGGGCTATAAGAAGAATATAATTCCACCCTACCCTTCCCTTTCACAAAGGTGCTGCCTTTTAAGCTATTGACAGATATTTCTGAGCTTCTGGACTTTCAAATTCTTTTGATCTCACCAATGGAATTATTTTTAATTATGGGCACTGAAATGATCCTCATTAAAAATAAAATATTCAGGATAAGAATAAGCTTCCATTTAACTGCTCATCTTCATTGCAGTTTTCTTTTCCTATCCAATTTTCTTCCCTTTCATTTCAGTCATTGAATGTTAATGCCTGTGGTTAGTATAACTACTCAAAAATAGCAAATAGAAAGGTTTCATCACTGTTGTATATTTGCTGTGAACTTGTGACAATGAATTTAACGAGTTCAACTCTTTCAAATTTATCTTCAGTGTCCTGAGTCATTTTATTCCTAGGTCTTACTCACTTGATAGAGGAGGCTGATTTTCACATCTATCATCATTGCAGAAAGGAAAATCTAATATCAAATTCTCATGGGAGTCTTCATCTAGCTGCTTCACATAAATATGAAAACAGTAGTGGGTTAAATGAGACTTGGTCCTTTGGGTGTAATGAAATGTGAAAGTGAAAATGACCAAGAGCGAGTTTCCTAGCAGAAATGTCAAGGTAAGCAGAGGCACTGGGTGTTGGCTGGGGATTTTGACTAGGTTGTGCCAATGCTTTTGCTGGGTCTTAAACCAAGGGATTACTAGCTAGAGGATCTTGACCCTCCACTCAGGATTTGACCAATTTGCCATATTTGAAGTCAGAAAGGAATTTTGCCTTATGGTCAGATTGGTATAGATGGAGGGGGGAGATTTGCCTTTCTCTGCCATGGTCTCCCTGCTTAACCTGTGGCATATTAGGGTGGTATGTCTTGTATTGTGTCAAAATTGACTGTGCAGTTTTGCTAAGAGGCTAAGCAATGTACAGAATGGTTTGGTTAGGAATGATTCTGCAAGTGTTTGAACTAGATGACCTATGGATGTCCCTTCTAGCCCTACTTCTCTATGATTCTTTTATTCCAAATGTCTCTTTCTTTTGGTTTTCATATACTCCCCCCTCCACCACTTCAGCATGCTCAATGTTATGAATCCCTTTCTTAGGTTCCTAACTCTTCTCATTCCCTGTATAGGAAATTGAGGCATCTGTACTGCACCTCGGTGATCAGATGCCAAGCACTACCATGCCTAATTCCCTTTGTTTCCCTGGGCCTTAGGGGCCTAAATCACTTTTGAAAATAGAATTATGCTCCTAAGTCACATTGTCTTTCATAAAGATGTAGGATGAAATTTTCAAAGGTGTTTAGACATAAAGTTCTGGGTGTCACACTTCAGGAGGGATGTGGCCAGCATTGAGAGGGTCCAGAGGAGGGCCACTCACATGATCAGGGGGCAACAGGGCAGGCCCTACAAGGAGAGGCTGTGGGACCTGAACCTGTTCAGCCTCCACAAGAGAAGGCTGAGGGGGAATCTGGTGGCCATCTATAAACTGGCCAAGGGGAACCAGCAGGCAATGGGAGAGTCCCTGTTCAACTGAGCACTACTGGGGATAACAAGGAATAACGGCCATAAGTTGACTGAGAGTAGATTCAGGCTAGACATCAAGAGGCACTACTTCACAGGGTGGCTAGGAGCTGGAACCAACTTCCAAGGGAAGCAGTGCTTGCTTCTACCCTGGGGGTCTTCAAAAGCAGGCTAGATAATCACCTAGCCAGGGTCATCTGACCCCAGCATCCTTTCCTGCCCATGGCAGGGGGTCAGACTAGATGATCTGCTCAAGTCCCTTCTGACCCTACCATCTATGAAACTATGGAACTATAAGCATATGCAGATAGGCACCTACTGTGATTTATACAAGGGCTTAATTAGAGTCTGACTAACATTGAAAGTCAATAGGAGCTGGGTTTCTAACTCCTTTAAATGCATTTATAAATCCCCCTCATTGCCTAAGTACCTTTGCAAATCTAGTCTCAAAAGTCACTTTTGATAGTGGTCTTTTGGCTTCTAAGTCATTCAGGCACCTCTGAAAATTTTACGCAGCAAGCCCAAATTTCAAGAGTGTCTGACATAAAGGGGCATGATTAGATCCTAGTACATCAATTTTCAAAAATACTCTTGTGCAATTTCTGTTCACAGTATGTCCTCATAAAACCACAAAACCATGCATTCTTGCAAATCTATAAAATATATAATCAGAATATGTATCTGGATGCAAATAAGTCTTGATGCTGATGCATTCTCAGTGCTGTCCTTTTTACAGTCTGAATGTCTCTAATTTCTTTTATGCAATTCCTGCAAAGAACTGGCAAAACAGTTACAATTAAGAAAACTCTCTCGAAGCTAATAGGAAGAGAAATCAGGCCTCCTTGACAGTCAGCTGTAATTTACAGTTTTCAGGAGTGCAGCAATGTAATTATATATTGACAAACACACGGTGTTTATATATCTAAATTGATTACTTCTGATGACCAAAATATCACTTTCAAGTAACATAAAGCTTGCATAAAACTTTGATTCACAATAAACTAATGAATATGCCTTATGATACATTATAGTATATATTTCCAGGAACAGGACTGTGTGGGCTTGAAAATAATTACAAGAATGAACTCCAGATGGTCCTGCTGTCAAATAATAGTAGGTCTTTCTTTGGCTTAACTACCTTGACAGTGAACTGTGACAGATAGAAATCAGATAATCACTAGACTGAGCAGAGAATATATTCAGTAGTATGTCCCTTATTTTCTTAGTCATTCAAGTATCATACTTTGAACCTCAGAAAGAAAGAGAAAACAAACCTGCTTGAACAGGTAAATAGAAGCAAAAGAATACAGCAAAAGATTGTATCACATCAGGTGTCATGTCTTCTGGCAATAATGCTGGTACACAGCATGGCACAACATTAAACATGCTATCTCTAATTGAAATTGGACCATCATAGAGAAAAATATCAAGCTGAAAATAATGCAGGGGAATGAAATCAAGAGGCACAAAAATAAGAGGTCAGACTAGAATAATTCACCGGTCTCTGTGGTTGTGTCTACATGTGCCAAATTAAGGCACTTTAGTCATTTTAAGGCACATTAAGGGCATAGGTCTACATGTGCATGTGGCATCCAATGACCGGTGTACCCTCGACCTGCGAGCCTGGGTTGGCATGACCAGCTGGACATGGGTGGGGTAAGGTGGTCGGACAAGTGGGTAAGCGAGAGGAGTCAGGAGGTTTAAAGCGTACTGGTTACACAGAAAGTTTATCTTTACTTACACTACAGAAGAATGCAGCATAGGAAGGAAGTCGTGGTTGCACAGTGTAAAAAGAGAAGTTGAGCTATTTAGCACAGCACTGTAGATATTTTGTTGTTCAGATTACAAACTGAGTAATACAGATTTTTAAGCAAAGCATATAGGTGACTTCGGTCAGCAGGCTTTCGAGAGCTCTTGACGAGAACGGACAAGTTGACAAAATTGGATACGCCTGAAAATTTTTACCATAGGTGGGGAGAGAGGTCAGCGACTGGCCAAATCATTGGCTATGTCTCCTGGGCGTGCATGGAGATCTCCACCGAAGGCGGAAATCTTTCCAAAATTATAGCTTGCAGGGTGGCCTATTACAACACGCCAGGCATGAATAATTACTGGACTGCCAATCATGACTGTGAACAGACTCTGTGTGTTTCTCACTTCTGCTCAGGTTTCATGCGAGATTGACTGTGCATGTGTTTTACATTTAAGTTGGGGGGGGTTGGATATGGAACTATAATGACAAAATATGTTATGTTAGCCTTTGACCTTTTTGCCATCGGCATCTGAAACCAAAGATTTTTCTTTGACAGTGCACACCCTTAATGTGCCTTAAAAATGGTGATTTCAGGCTAATTGTGACTAAATTCAAATTAAATGTAAGCCAAAAAGTTAAGGTGCCTTAAGGGATGTGTAGAGACCTTAAGGGACCTTAACTCTGTGTATGTCAACTGAGTGGGCTAGAGCTGAGCCTGTGGCATCCCGGGCTGCTGCCAGGCACCACCAAGAAGAAGCAGGGCCAGATGCTGTTCCCCAAGGGGCAGACACTCGACCTGGAGCAGCAGTTCCAGAAGCAGTGGACCTGTCAGTGTGCCATTTAAAAGTGGCTAAAGCACCTTAAATTGGGATGTGTCGATGTGCCCATAGCATGAGCGACTGGTGCCTCCTGAATCTGAAGGAGCACCCACAGAAGCACTGGCCCTGCTGACTGCATCAGTGTTAGCCATTGGGGGGGCACTGGCTGCAGCAGAGGGGGCACATGCACCTCTGTGCACCCCCTACCTGTTGCCTATGGCCCACAGAGACTGTGGCAAATTATTCTAGTCTGGCCTCTTACAGTTGTGCCTCTGGCTTCCATTCCCCTGCATTATATTCAGCTTGATATTTTTTTCTGTGACGGTCCAATTTCAATCATAGATAGCATGTTTAAATGTTGTGCCATGCTGTGTACCAGCATTATTGCCAGAAGACATGACACCTCGTGTGATACAATCTTTTGCTACGTTCTTTTCATAGTTTCATAGTAGCTAGGGTCAGGAGGGACCTGAGCAGATCATTTAGCCTGACCCCCTGCCACAGGCAGGAATGAATGCTGGGTTCACAAGACCCCAGACAGGTGATCATCCAAACTCCTCTTGAATTTGCCCAAGGTAGGGGTGAGGACCATTTCCCTGGGGAGTTGGTTCCAGATTTTGGGCACCCTAACTGTAAAAAATTGCCTTCTGATCTCTAACCTAAACCTATTCTCCATCAGCTTATTACCATTGTTTCTTGTCACCCCAGGTGGTGCTGGGGAGAAAAGGGCTCTACCTATTTGCTGTTGATGTCCCTGATGAGTTTGTAGGCAGCCACCAGGTTCCCCCTCAGCCTATGTCCCAAGCTGGTCGGCACACCAACAAGTATGGCTGCTGTTGGAACAACCACTCCAACTCAGCATCTGAACCTTGGAGAACAGCACCTGCCACTTCTTGTTGGCAGTGCCTGGCAGCAGTGCAGAGCCCTGTGGGCTAGGCTCCAACCTGCCCTCAACCAATGGTGGAGAGGCAGGAACATGGGGAGAGGGTTAGAGCCAGGACTGGGGCCAAGGTCAGAGCTGAGCTGATCATGTCCAAGGGGACTGGAGGCTTCCACCCCCTCTGCCAATGCTAGGATCTGTGGGCAGTGGGTGGGTGCCACACTGGGAAAGTGGCTGGGGGCAGCATGTGCGGGGCATGCCCAGGGGCCATGTGGTCTGTCAGTGGTACACGTGGAGCTGGGGACACTGGACTGCACCCAGAGGTGGTACAGCTCCAAGCAAGCAGAGGGCATGCCCCTTTGCAAATGTGTTTGCCCAGTGAGCCACGTTAAGGCACCTGAAGACATGCATGTGTAGACGCGCACCTTAATAACCTTGATGCACCATAGGCTAAGGCACATTAAGTTTAGGGATAGCCCCTGGGCAGGTAAGTTTACGTGTAGACATGACCACCATGTATTAGCTGTGAGCTGTAACCATAGCTTTCTGCACTAATTAGAATTGTTTCAGAGTTACCATTTACTCCCCAGTCTGGTTAGCATGCCTCTGTTGTCTCTTACCTTACATTTTAAACTTTTGAGGCAGGGATTAGTTTTACATGATGTGTGTATAGTGCTATAACAATGAGGTTCCAGTACCTGATTTCAGTGTTTGGGCATTACCACAATTCAGAAAACAAAAAGATAATAGGTCATACAGGAACTCCCCAGAAGGTGAGTAGGAATTGTTCAGGTAGAGGTGCATAAAATATTTATCAGTTAAAGTTACTTGTTTAACCAAGATATGGTGAGATTTTGGCTTATGAATAATAATAATGATGACTGAATCATGAGAAAACAGAATAACCCCCCTGATTCCATTATTGTGATCCTGAAAAAAAACACAGAGTTCAGCCTGCTGTTTGTTATTTATCAATATCCATCAACCATTTGCAAAAATGCAAGTTTGTGAATCACAAAACTTTCCCAGATTATAATCATGAGTGATTATTTGTTTGTGAATTATAGTGGAAAATTATTATTCATTATTTTTATGTTGTAGAAGTTTTTGGTCTCCAGCTGGGGAACGGAAACCTCATTAGATGGCACAAGGATAAACAAAAACTAAAATAATGAACAGCAAATAGTGAGCACTTCAAAACCAGCCCCCAATCTAAAATGTATTCATGTAGACTATTCAGTGAATACCCATGGAATTCCTTAGATAGGTAAGAAATAAGGGGTGTATGGGGGGTTAGGGTAGTTCTGGTAGTTTAGAAAGATAAAGAGAAGGCAGACCATGAATTCATGAGATTTGCAATAAAAAGGCTGAAAATTCCAAATTGATAAAAGGAAATATTTGTTCATACACTTTAGAATGTGGAATTCACATTTTCTTATTCCCAATGTTAAAACATATCCAGGTATTCAGTAGATAGAGTAGCTGTAGGAAGTTGCTGAAGCCAACAAATTAGTAAGATTTCAAAAGGGAATTGGAAATTTTTGTGGCTATGAATATTCAGAGTTATCATGGTGAATGATAACATTTCATAGATTTCATAGATTTTCATAGACATTAGGGCTGAAAGGGACCTCGGGAGATCATCAAGTCCAGCCCCCTGCCCAAAGGGCAGGAAGTCAGCTGGGGTCATAGGATCCCAGCAAGATAAGCATCCAATTTACTCTTGAAGGTGTTCAATGTAGGTGCTTGAACCACCTCCACTGGCAGACTGTTCCAGACCTTGGGGGCTCGGACAGTAAAGAAATTCTTCCTTATGTCCAGCCTGAAACGGTCTTGCAGGAGTTTGTGACCATTCGACCTCGTCATCCCTTGGGGCGCTCTGGTGAACAGACATTCCCCCAGATCCTGGTGGTCATCCCGATAAACTTATAGGTGGCCATCAGATCACCCCTGAGCCTGCGCTTTTCCAGGCTAAAGAGTCCCGTGGCTCTCAGCCTGTCATCGTAAGCTCTGTTTTCCTGACCTCTGATCATGCGCGTGGCTCTCCTCTGGACTCTCAATTCTAGAAGGGATATTAAAGCTCATGACTTAGAGCCAATCTCTAAGTACTGAAAGCCTGGGTAAGGCTTAGTATTGGGAATAGATTATCTAATATCTGTCTACTTCACCATGCATATACTTCCTTTTAACCCTTCTGATACTGTATGTCGTCTTAGAAACAGGGTGTGTCAAAAGGATGGGCACAAACCGAAACGCCACAGTAACATCTCTGTAGCGATGTATTCCCTTGCTATAGCATGTTGCTACGGTGTTGTAGTGGCTAAAAATAAGTGTACACTGCCAACACTGTGCCATCATTTAGTACTGATAAATGAAATACTAAATGACAGTGCAGTAACAACGGAGCCATAGGGGCACATGTAAATGCACCTGCAGGGTACGAGACTCTAAGCATCTTGGATACAATCCAGTATAACAATTCCTATATTTCACAATAGCTGCCTAGCTACAACCTCTCAAGGAATGTGCAGATAGGTTCCAGTGTATTGATAGATGAGGACAAAAGATGATTATTAATGTTTACCAAATCATTCATGGCATGATCAGTTGCCAACCTTAACCATTTTCAAGGAGCCTAGGCCAAGCTACAGAAGTGTGGCTAAGGAGGAGGCCCCAAAACCTGTTTTTGAGTCACTGTGGCATGAACCTTTGCAGATCTGATAAATAGCTTGGTCAGTAAAGCACAGGAAGCCATCAATATGTCTAACCCAGTAATTACATACAATTAAACAAAGCACAAGGACTGAAAGGAGATATTATAAGGAAAGACCATACCTTAAGTAATCGAAATATACTATATTATACCTTTATCTTAAAACTATCAAATTGCCTGTCAAGAATGATGGATGAATTTCAAATAACAAAAACAAACAGATAGATTTTACTTTTTATATTTATTAAATTAAGTATTTATAAATTTTAAATAAAATAGGCTGAAGATTTGAAGATACCTATCCCTTCCTGCATGCTCATCCAACGGGGTGGAGGCAGACCCACCCATGCTGCTGCCTGGCTGTGGTCTGCATGCCTCTTTCCTGGGCAAGGGCATGGGCCAGGGCAAGGGCAAAGGCAAGGGCAAGGGTAGGGGAGCTCTGCACCCTGCAACAGCCACCAATGCCCCAGGGCTTCCTCCGCACTGCCCCTGGGCACCTCCTTCCCTGCTCGGGGCTTGAGATGGGGCCACCACTGCTTGCCCACTGCCTTGTGCCTCTACCTGAGTCCTGCATTTCCTCAGCTGGCCCCTCCCTGTGCCCTCCCTGCCATGCCAGGCTCCTGGCGCTCTCCTGGGAGGAGCTCAGTAGAGTAGCCCTGGCCTCTGACATTTTTCCCAGTTCTGGAAGTGGAAATCATCCTGAAATGGTCACTAAACAAATGCTAAGGTTTAGCAAAGAAATTTCTCTGAAGACACAAACGAAGAGAAATGTCTCTTATGGTTTTCAAGCTATTCACATTTAAAGAGTGTTATGGACAGCTGATGTGGAAATTCAGACAGGATTACTGTTTGGCTATCAGAAGTGCTTTATTTTGCATGGCCATGGGAGAAAAAGCAAGGGACAGCTAATTCTCAACAAAAGCAAAGCACAGACTTCTTTATATACTGATAAGTCACATATAGATTTGCCCACCCCACAACATACCCTTGGCAGTCTGACAGCAGCTCATCCTGGTGTCTTGCTGAACCAGATGCATTTTCTCAAGCTGTTTCCTGATAAGCTTATCCTGAAGGCCGCTGTGTTGTTCCTACTCGGCCTTCACCCACATCCCCCATCCTGCCTCGACACGTGTAGAAGTGTATACTTCTTTCAGTACTTTTCTATTCCTCATCACAGACAGACACACAGACAGATGGACTAAGCCATTCCAGCTATTAGTAGGAGTGATTGATGTAACCAAATGTATTAAATGCTATTTTTGTCCTAACAGATATATTTTTCTTTAGATGCTTAATTTATAAAAACAAAGCAGCTTTGTCAGAGAAGACCAGAAACTAAAGTAAAGAAGAAACAGGACAGTGTTGAACAGCATTCCACAATGGGGAAGGAAAGGAGATAGAAAACAGTCCCTTTTGTTCTTCTAAGACTATAAACCCTAACTAACTGACACCTTCCAAGTCCACAAGAGAACTGGTTCAGTTCTGTTCCAAAAATGTCAGTGAAACAAAGAACTATAAATAAAACCAATCAAAAGTCATGTATTAAAACATTAGAATCGGTTGCGTAGGTTATAGCTGTGTTGGTCTAAGGACATAGGCAAACAAGGTTCTTTGGGTGAACCTGATATCTTTTATTAGATTTTACTTTTCATTCCATCTAGGAAGAGCACACACCAACTGCTGAAACTTCCTTAGCCTGTTGAAGGGTTTTTGAACCCAAAAGCTTGCTTAAAAATTGTTTTCCAACTATTTAAGTTGGTCTAATAAAAGATACCATATTCACCCAAAGATCCTTGTCTGTCAGCCAACATTAGAATCAGGAATTTATAAATAGGGTTTACAGGCTGGAGGGAAATTTGGAGAAAATGAATTCAAGACCTGCTGCCAATTTGCATGCCACCCTCCTCCCACCTCTCGAGTCTCTCAGCTGATATAGGTGAAAATCTGCCATGGGTAACCAAATAGACTTTTGGATAAATGTTTGGGTTTTTTTTAAAGTGCAAGCAAATAAAAGTTTGAGCTGTAAATCTGTTTTTGCCTCTTTCATCAGTAGCCAGCTCACAAGGTTACCTGTAACCTGTGTAACAGGTCAGTCAAAGAGCTATAATAGTCCCTCAAGGCACATTGGAAGCACAGATTGCTTACTATCTACTAAGACTGGACCAACTAAACAGATTTTAGGAATGTCTAACCTGGTTCTAAAAATTGAAGCTGGATATCTCTGCCCTTCAATATCTAATTTTACAGAGCTGGCACATGAACATTTCCCTCATTATTCCAGTTATAATGCCTTCCTGTTCACTTCTCTCCATTTCTAAGTTGTAGTCCACTCTGCCCCTCTTAGTGCTGAAAAGCTCTTGGAGAATGATGGGTACAATTCTGCCACCTGTAGCACCTAGCTCGGGGGATAATCTCACTACCATCAGAGTTCCTTTCAGTCAGAATGAGTAAGGGCAGTAGAATTACTGTTCAGGAATTTCCTACTCAATATCAAATTTGTCTTTGACGTTTATGCCATTAATCAAGGCAATATTAATTTTTTTCTATTATTTTCTTTCTCTGAATATTTCTATAATCATGTACCTTCAGATAGATTTGGATTAATTTGCATAATGCAACAGAGGCAAACAATAGTTGGAAGATAAATGGGTAGATTACCTAAATTATATCCTCCAGGTGTATCTAAGACAAAGTCAAGATATACAACACAAAGAAAATAGTGAATAAAATGGGGGAAAAAACACTAAGACACTACCAGTGTGTACAGGTTACTGAGAACATATAACAGACCTGAAGGGCAGCTTTCTATTTTTGTCTCTTCATATGATTGCAATGGAATAACTACTGGATGCTTCTACTTTACATTATCTCTATTATCTTTTAATAATAGCATAATGAGTGATTGTAGGTGGGATGACATATTTTAAAAGAAAAATCCCTCCCCATTCCCACCTCCACCCTATAATTTTCTTCTGTATTCAAAGGTTGATTTCATACTGACTGAGCTATCTGAATCTCAATTGAAATCATCTCTAGCTTATTTATCACACGTTCCACTGAGCTTTTCGCATGCTGATTTTTAATAAGTCTTCTAAGTTATGTGTTGCCTTCTCAGAGGGTAAGCTTGAGTAAGTCACGTTATAAAGCTCAACATTGCTGAAGACTAGAGAAGATTCCTTCTCCTTGCCAAAGCTGATGATAGAGGTTTGAAACAGAACAGCTGGGAATATGAGAGATTTAAAATGTTTTCTGAGGTGGCTGCAAATATTTGGTCAGTGTGAATATATGCTTGTTTATTATAGACATTCTAGCCACAGACAAGTAGTGAATAAGGCTCCATATTCTTAAGCAAGAACAGGGGGTTTGCTGCAGTTATCTAGTGTTATATTAAACAAAACTATTTTAAAGATCTAGGACAAATATACATTGTTCAGTTATGCATTCTTCCATCTATGAACTGGTGAAAAATATTTTTCAGTGGAATTATTCTCTTCTCCTCCATAGCCATCCCCAAAGAATCTGCTTTATCTTTCCTGATGACAGGAGAGGGAGGAAGAAAGAGGACAACTCCCTCCCAAGACTGCATATATGAGGAAGGAATGGAAAATTGATTTTCAGGTGGGTTGTCTGTGTGAGTGTGTGTCTGAATACCCAAGTACTAAGATGGATGCCAAGATAGGTAGATAGACATGACAACTAGAATGGTCCAAAGTAAAAAATGGAACAAGGCACTCGATCACTATGTCACCTTAAGCACATCACCTGACCTCTTGGTTCCTGAATCAATTCCGTATTAAGAATTAATGGAAAATTGAATTTCTCTAAACCAGAGGGACTAATGCCAAATTCATTGAATTCAGTGGAAATTTAACCTGACTTCCATGTGCTTTGGATCAGGTCCCAAATATTGCACTTGAATCAAACAAAACTTGGTTTGCTGTCTCTCTCTCTCTCTCTCTCTCTCACTCACACACACACACACATAAAATGTTTAAGCCCAGAAAGCAGAGGACATAATTTCATTGAAAGGCTGTGAGGCATGAGATCTTTCCTCTTTTCAACCTCTAATTTTGTACTTGTTTTACATATGACGTCTCTTTATCAGGATTTTAAGATGAAGGTGTTGTATATAGGTATTGCGGGCAGTGCAATTTATCCTACAATGGTGAAGCTGACAGTGTGGTAATTAAGAATAGAATAAATGCCAAGGGTAAGAGCAGATTGCAGTGAATGACTGATTATTCTTGATAAGGAAATTGCCCTGCTGGTAGCAGACTCCGCAATACTTAGGAACAGGGTGTAATACTTGAGGTGTCTGAAACAAATGCAAATAAATGATGTCTTCATCAGTATAGATATACTTCCTTTGCTGTTCATTTGTGATATACAGTTTAGCTCCACAAATAACTTCCAATAAGTGAGTGACGCACAACAGAGGCTTGTCAATTGCACACAGATAAATAGGCTCGCAAATTCAGAACCTGCATGGATATTATGTGACTAGAACATGAATTCCAGATGCTTTGCTGTTTGTATTGTAGCAAAAGCAGGCATGGCCTCCTAAAAAGATGCAATAATTCAAGATTGGACTCAAATGAGTTTGTCTGGGAAGTGATGCTTTGCATTTCTATTTGGCAAGGATGTCTGAGCACTGGAGAAACATAAGTGTAAATCCTCCTAACATCTCTCTGGGGGGAGAAGGGTGTTAATATCTCCTTTATATGGATAGCTGAATCACTGTGGAAATCCAGTTGCCAGTAAATTAGTGACAGAGCTGAGAACTGAATTCTAAAGAAGGGAGTGACTCAAAAAGAGGCTTAGGATCATGACCATTCTCCTACTGCTAAACTGGTTGTGGCATCCAAATAGTGAGTCCCTGTAAGGGACAAGAGGTCATAGTGGGGAAACAACTCAGCATTTTTGGTTTGCAGTCTTACCTCTCAACCTATTGCTTCAATCACTCAACACATAATTTACTGAAACAGAGATTAGACAATAGAATCCAAACTTAAACACAGGCTCATTCATCTCTCCTAAGAACTCAACCTTGGGAGGAAAAATATAATATTCAATTACAACAACAGCCTGCACTTTCCTCGAACCAGAGCAAGTATAGTGTTTTGAACATTAGATCCTGCTCCTGTTTAAATCAATGGGGATTTTGTCTTTGATTCCAGTGGGAAGGGAACTGGGATCTGAATTCTCAATACTGGGAACATCTGAGGACCATATAATTACTAGTACTTTCTGGTTACAGTTTGCCACAAGCAGCCAGTGTCCTTATGATTCTATCTCCTTCTTCCTCTGAGTCCTAAGGTACTGAAAACAATAAAAAAAAACCTATCTTCTGTAAACACAGCCTAAAAACAAAGCCCCTTTCTCTGTCAAATCACAAATTCCTAGTAGCAGCCTTGTGTGACTTTTAATTTCACCAGAGGAGATTTGGTAATTATTTGTAGTTTATCACACCTGGGAAAAGGTTTCTTGAGGTACAAACTAATTATGCTTTTAAATAAACTGATTGTCCATGTAATAAATGATCACATTTTCTAATCATTGGGAGATTTATGTTACTTTATTCAAGCATCTGTGCATAGAATAGAAACCTTAGTAAATCAACCAGGAAGAAAATGTCCAAATTAAATTATTGAGAGCTCTGTGACTACAAGCCATTCTGAAATGAACCCAGCGGGAAACAATACCCTGAGTGCAAGTAATTTATCAATAGATATGGTTTCATGTATCAGAGGAAAGGCTATAATTGACAGGCATACAAGGATTTATATTCATTCAAAATAAAGTCTTATCCAGTGCTGCAAAAGCATGTTATGCACTAATGCATAAAACCAAAGACAGTCCTGTTGGCTGCTGGATATCTTAGTCACAGTCATTTGTTTAAGGACAGTAATTAGAATGAATTAAGGAATGAAAAACAGGTGGCTCCATATGACATTTCATTTATGTTTAGCAATAAGTGACATGATCCTATCATGGAATTAGTCATCATAATAGACTTCTGTCGATCCATAAATGAAATGTCATGCAGGGCAGCATATTTTTCATTGTTATACCAACATGGCTTTTTCATAACATGCATCATTAAAGTAAACCTGGGAATTGGAACATGCAATCACAGTAATAGCATTAATAATGTTTAATTTATGGGTTCCAGTGCACAAGACCTCTTGGTGTCTTAATGAAATTGAACTGATAACAAAATTTACCCTTAGTGGGCTAGCATGTAGTGCCTTGACAGCATTCATATGGGGAGGAAAAAAGAAAGCCATGACTGGACTAAAAGAAGCTCTGAGCACAGCACAGTAGCACATCATGGATAGGAGTTACATAGCTTAAGCTTTTATGAGCCCAAGCTTACTTCCTCAGATACTCAAGTGAGCTTAGGCTCATAAAAGCTTGTAGATTAATAGGAAAGTAGGGCTGCAAGGGACCTCATGAGGTTATCTAGTCTAGTCCCCTGCTCAAGACAGGATCATTCCTGACTAAACCATCCCAGCTAGTGCTTCATGGTCCCTGTCTAACCTGCTTTTGAAAACTTCCAAGGATAGAGATCCCAACATTTCTCTAGGTAGCATTTTCTAATGCTTGACCACCTTCATAGTCAGAAAGTTCCTTCTAATCTCCAGCCTAAAAAATGTCCCCTTCTGAAGCTTGAGGCTATTACTTCTAGTCCTGCCACTGCAGCCACAGAGAAAAATCCCTCTCCATCCCCTGTGAAAACTGTAAACAAAGCCCTCTCAGTCATCTCTTCCCCAGACTAAATAATCAGAATTCTTTCAGCCTCCTAAGTCCTGCTTACCAGGCCCCTAATCATTTCTGTTGATTTGAACTGGACTCTTTTCAAACTGTCCACAACCTTTTAGAAGTGTAGTGCCCAAAATGGACACAGTACTCCAAGTGAGGCCTCACCACTGCTGAAGAGAGTGGAAGAATCCCATCTTAAGAACATAGGAAGTGCCATACTGGGTCAGACAAATGGTCCGCTTAGCCCAGTATTTTGCGTCTGACAGTGGCAGAAATGGGTGGTATATAGAGGAAGAGCATTGAACTGAGTAGCTCTAGAGTGATCTATCTCTTATTTAATTTCCTTCTTGGCATCTACCATTATTGGTTTACAGCTGGTAGAGGAAACATCTTCTCCATTCTGTTCAATAGCAATGACTTTATCCAGTCCCTTTTTGAACCTGACAATGCTATCTTCTTCCACCAGCTGGTGTGGCAATAAATTGCAGAAGTTAACTAGGTGCTGCATAAAAAAGTGCTTTCTCTTCTTAGTTTTAAACCTGTCACATACTAATTTCAGTGGGTGCCCTCAGTTCTAGTATTCTGAGGATTGGGAAACAACAGCACCCTGTTCACATGGTCCACACTGCTATCATATCCACCCTTCAGCCTCTTCTTTCCAAACTGAACAGTCCTAACCTTTTTAGTTTCTCCTGGAATGGCAACGGCTCCATGGCCCTGAGCATTTTGGTTGCCCTTCTCTGTGCTTTTTCCAATGCCACTATGTCCTTTTTCAAGATGTGGGGACCAAAATGGCTCACAATATTCAAGATGTGGGTGCACCATGGATTTGTATTTTATTTCCAGTTACCTTTTTAATGATGCTATGGCACCCCAGTTGAGAATCACTGCTTTATGCTATATATCTCTGGTTTAGTTAGTCTAGAAGATTCGTATCTACCCTGCCATCTACCTGATTTCAGACTAACATGGCTAACTACCTCTCTCTTCTCATAAACAGGTATGTCATAGGCAGAGATCCACTGCAGTCCACAATCCCAAATTGGTAGATGGCTCCTTTGTGGTCAGTAACCAGTCGATCTAATTTAGAGCAGCCTCATGGATGTTTTCATTTATGCCAATATAGGCATCATCACAACTATGTCTTTTGTGCCACATCACCTGCCTTCAGAATTGCCCATGGACTACGAATGCAGCAGAGACTCTGGGACATTTAAATCATGGCAAAGATAATGACACATTCTGTGATTTTAATTAAGTCACTTAAACCTACATCCTCAAAAGTATTTTGGTACCTAACTCCTGTTAAAATCAATAATGAAATAAGCCTATTAGAAACAATGTAGCCGAGCACATTCACCTATTGGGTTATGGTGGGGGAGGTCAGGAGGGGATCAAGCCCACCTGCAGGAGCCTGAGAAGCCTGCCTGCAGCTGAGGAGCTACCCCTCTCCTCCATCTCCCTTCTACCAGCTCCAGAGCTGTCAGCAGGAGGGGAAGAGGGAGGGGAAAGGGGGAAGGAGGAGTCAGTTGCCAGCTGGGGAGCCATGAGGTAGTTTAATTGAAATTAAACTTAAATTCGTATTCTGATCCACCAGCCCCTCTCTCCAGTTCAAGCTGGGCAACCTTCAGCCAGCATCTCATTCCGCCCTCTCTTCTTGCTAAAAGCCCTGGGGGTAGGGCAGGGCTGCATCAGCCTAGCACTGATCATCAGGGATCTGGGCTTTCTGTTTCTCACAGAAAAACAGAGTAAACAGCGGATTTTGCCTTTACTAGAGGCAAATGTGAATTTCCCATTTTACCAGAGAAACCTGTGGATCTTGCTATTTTGTAATGAGCTCCCTGCAGGCTGGCAGAGTTCCATCCCGCAGGAAGCTGGGAGGGAGCGGGAGAAAGGTGGAGAGACAATGGTGTGCTGCGTGCATGGACATGTATGTGGCCCCAGGCAGCCTGAAGAGCAGCTCCAGCAGGTAAGTGTGGAGTGGGGAGGCGGGCAGATTGACAACCCTATAGGGAGGGAGCTGTACAGAGCTGAGGGTGGTGCTTGGGGCCCAGGACTGCAATGCCCAGCTGCAGGGCCCTAATGGGGAGCAGAATGGGACCTCATCTGGCTCCCTGCTGCTATGTGCACTCCCGGAGGGTAGAAGGGTCCTGTGTCACCCAGATCTGTATGCAGGGCAGGCACAGGCTGCAGGGCTTGGGATCCCACCCTCCCTTTCTCCCCTGGAGCCCCCACGGCCCATCAGGTATGACCCAGGGTGGCAGGGAAGAACAGAGGTGCCAGGGATCTCCTTGCCTCTGTTCCCCACCTCCCACTGCTCTGGTGATACACCTCCAGTGCCTGCTGCTGCTTTGAGGAGCACAGTCCCACGCCGCTGTCCTTGCTGATGCACTGCTTGCAGAAGGAACATCGCAGCGGCGGGGTAAGCAATGGTGAGGAGATCCCTGGTGGCTCCACTGCTGCCTGCCACACCAACTCATGTCTGCTACACCAGATCATGCCTGCTGGGCTTGGGAGCCCCCTAGGGAGGCCCCTGGGGACTGTTCCCTGCTGCCCTGCTTCCCTTCCCTGGGGCCTCCCCAGCCCAGCAGGTACAACCCAATGTGGCAGGCAGCAGTGGAGCCACTGGGGAGCTCCTCACCAGTGCTCCCCCTCCTCTGCTGCTCTGGTGACATGCCTCCTGTGTGTGGGGCTGCAGTGAGGGCAGTGGCGCAGGGTTGTGCCCCTTAAAGCAGCAGTAGGTGCTGGAGGTGCGTTGCCAGGGCAGCGGAGGGAGCAGTGGCAAGGAAACCCCCAGTGGCTCCACTGCTGCCTGTCACACTGGGTTATGCCGACTTTTACTGCAGCCAAGTTTGCCTCGCACAGCTGCTACAATGGCCCTTGCCACGCTGTGCACCCTGGCCATGCTCAGCCTGACTGCTGCCTCCCTTCCGCGCACTGCATCCTGGAGCAGCCAGGGATCTCATCACTATTGCTCACCCTCATGCTGCTCCGGTGATGCGCCTCCTGCACACAGGGCTGTAGCTAGGGCAGTGATGTGGGGCAGCTCAAAGCAGTGGCAGGTGCAGGGGGCGTGTCACCAGGGCAGTGGTGGGGGATGAGCACTGGCAAGGAGAACCCTGGTGGCTCCGCTCTTCCCTGCCACACTGTGTCATGCCCACTGGGCTCAAGAGGCCCTGGGACAGGGAAACAGGGTGTGAACTTGAGCATGCAGCCTGCACCTTTCCCACATACAGATCTGGGGGCGTCGGGGGCAAGGACCACCAGCAAAGCTGTGGGGGCTGTGAGTGGTGTGTGAGGCCACCAGCAGGGCTGGGGGGGGGGGGCGGGTTCTGAGGGACCTTTAATTTTTAATCATGGATTTGGGGGTTTTAGCTGACAATTTGTGATTATTTTTTAGCAGAGAATTTGGTATTTTTTATTAGGAAAAAACCAGGATCCCAGCTGATCATGCTACAAATTAACCCTAGGGAGCACAAGTTCTCTAAGGTGCTGTAAAGCGGAGCACCCTCATTTGATAAAGCTTAATTTATTCCACAATCAGCCACTTTAAAAGTGCTCTGCAGCCATGCAAGTGTGGCAGAGTCTCTTTTGACATTGTGTTTCAAAACACTTATCATTGGGCTGCATACAGCCTCAGGAACCTTAGGATTCTGTGCCTAAAGCTTCAGATTCCAATTCTAACCATATCCTTTAAACTGCCTAGGAAGAATCAGTAACAATTCAGATAGATCCATGCTAATTTTGTCATACATTCAATACAATGACCAGAAAATAGAGAAAACCCATTTGCTGTACACAGTGACACGTGCATGATGTTACATTTCTAACATGGCATCTTTCAGGAATGTTGGGATGATGAGCATAACTTTAGAGCAGACATCACCAAGGATCCAGGTTTTCTGTTTGCCATGGAAAAATGCAGAAAAACACAGATTTTCTCATTTTAAGGAGAAAAACGCAAATTTTCTCTTTTGAAGGAGAAAAACATGGGAAACTGCACATTTCCCTTTGCAGGATAGCAGAGTTCCAGCCTACAAGGGGCTGTTTGGGGCTTGGAGGAGTGGGAGGAGGATGGTCAGGCAGGGGTCGGCATGCGCATGTTCACATGCACACATGCACCTGGTAGCCAGGTAGAATAGAGAGCAGCTCCTGCAGCTCCTTGCAGCCCCCAAAGTGAGGGAAGGAGGGAGGGAAGCAGTTGAGCAGATCTGGGGCTGGGCGCACTGCCCAGCTGGGGTAGTGCATGGGGACTTGGGGCCCAGGTGGGAATGCATGACCACAGGACCCAGCTGGGAGTGGGATGGAGCTGTGGGTAGCTCATCCAGGGGATGATGGGGTGCTGGCTCCTTGCAACCATGCATACTTCTGGGGGAGGCATGGGGGGTCACATACCTCCCAGATTTCTGTGCAGGGTGAGGGCAGATATGAGATGCCAGCTGCAGTCTTGGGGATCCCTATCCTGCTTCCCCCCACCCCTGGGGTCTTTGCAGCCCAGAAGGTGGGACCTGGCATGCCAGAGTGGGGTGGGGAGTCTTAGTGCCACCAACAGGAGCCCTGTGCTGCTGTGGTGAGGTGCTCCCCACCCACCCTGCAGCAGCAGGGATAGTAGCATAGAGTTGTGTCCTGTGCTGCTGCTGAGTGGGCAGGGGGCACTTTGTCATGGCAGCACGGGGTTCTCAGCAGCAGCACTGAGCCTCCATGTCCTGCTCTTCCCTTTTGCACCAAATCCCACCCTCTGAGCTTTGAAGGCCCCCAGAGGAAAGGCAGCAGAGTGGGGAACCCTGGGCCACAGCAACCAGCTCAGATCCCCCCACTCACCATGGGCTCCACTCTAGCTGTTCTGCCCATGGAGGATGGGGAGTCAGACTCAGTGTTCTGGTCTGGCTGCAGCAGCTACTGCCTCCCATAGGTGGAAGTTGGGGCTCAAATGCTGCTTGGGAGGGGGGCAAGGGCTTCACCTCTCTTCTAAAGGCAAGCGTATCTTCTCTTCCAGGTTGGCTGATCTCATACGGTGAGTTTTAACTAGCATCGCCAGGGGAGGGGGCCTCAGGAAGATGAGGAGACACCACCCAAGCAAGACAGATGACAAATGCAAGGAGTACCCACATAAGAAACAGGGGTCCAAACAGTCTTCCAAATCAGGGGTGGTACACGCAGCTAGGCAGGGCCTTAAATGCCTATATACCAATGCTCATAGTACAGGGAATAAACAGGAGGAACTCGCCCTCAGAATAGCCAGTTCAGACCCAGACATAATAGGGCTTACAGAAACGAGGTGGGATTCATCCCACGACTGGGCAGTTAGCATTAGGGGCTATAGGCTTTACAGGCATGATACAGAAGGAAGGAAAGGTGGGGGTGCGGCGCTTTATGTCAAGGAGCAATACACATCCTCTGCCAGCAAAATGGGGTCAGAGGGGCAAGCAGAAGTGCTCTGGGTCAAGATACAAGGGGGCCGTGGGGAGAGAGATTTAACGGTGGGGGTCTACTACAGACCCCCCAAACAAGGGGAGGAGCTGAACCGGGAATTTTCAGGCCAGCTGGCAGAGGCACTTAAGGCAATGGATGTAGTTGTCATGGGAGATTTAAATTACCCAAACATCTTCTGGGAGGAACAGTCAGCCAGGTCGGACCATTCCAGGAGGTTCCTGGCTGAGATACAGGACCTCCACTTAATTCAGGAGATGCATAGTCCCACCAGAGGGAATGCCCTGTTGGACCTGGTCCTCCCCACAGGTGATGACCTGGTAAGGGGCCTCCAGGTCCTTGACCATCTGGGTGATAGTGATCATCACTTGCTGGAATTCACCATCCAGCACAGGGTGTCAAGGGCCTGCAGCAAGGCGGTAGCCCTAGACTTCAAGAGGGCCAACTTCAACGAGTTGAGGAAATTAGTGGGAGAGGTGCTGGGGTTCTCGAGAGCAGGGGAGCTCAGTGGCCAAGATGAGTGGTCATTCCTTAAGGAGACAATACTCCGGGCCCAAGCGGTGATCATCCCAACAAGAAGCAAGGGGGGCAGGAGTGCCTGTAAGCCCCCCTGGCTCACCAAGGGTGTACAGGAATGCCTGAATGCCAAAAAGATGGCGTACACCCGGTGGAAGTGGGGTGCTATCTCCAAAGAGGAGTATACCTCCTCTGCTCGGGCCTGTAGGGGGGCTGTCAGGAAAGCTAAGGCAGACATAGAGCTAGGACTTGCGTCCAAAATCAAAGATAACAAAAAGTCTTTTTTCAAATTTATAGGGAGGATGAAGAAAGCACCGGGAAATGTGGAGCCCCTGCAAGATCCTCTGGGCAATCTGGTGGTTGTGCCAGAGGAGAAAGCAGACCTCTTTAATCAATTCTTCACCTCTGTTTTCTTGGGCAGGGACCGGGACTTCCCCACAGCGATGCAAGATGGACTCAAGGGGAAAGCCTCCAGATCTCAGATTGAGGAGGACTGGGTTAGAGTGCTTCTGGAGGGGCTGGACATGTTCAAATCAGCGGGTCCAGATGCTCTCCACCCCAGGGTGTTGAGGGAGCTAGCAGGGGTTTTTGCAGGGCCCTTGGCATGGCTTTATGGGCCAGGTGCCAGATGAATGGAAGAAAGTCAACGTGGTCCCCATCTTTAAAAAAGGGAGGAGGGAGGACCTGGGCAACTATAGGCCCGTCAGTCTTACCTCAATCCTAGGGAAACTCTTTGAGAAGATCATCAAGGAGCACATCTGTGATGGGCCGGCTTCAAGGATGATGCTCAAGGGCAACCAGAACAGTTTCATTAGGGGCAGGTCACGTCACAAAAGCCTTGGATGCAGATATTGCTGTGGATGTAGTCTTTCTGGACTTCAGCAAGGCCTTTGACACTATCTCCCACCCCATCCTCATTAAAAAATTTGGCAACTGTGGCATTGATGCCTACACAGTCAGATGGATTGCAGATTGGCTGAAGGGTTGCACTCAGGGAGTGGTGGTGGATGGGTCATATTCGACCTGGGGAGAAGTGGGCAGTGGATTTCCCTGGGGCTTGGTCCTTGGGCCCACGCTGTTCAATTTCTTTATCAGTGATTTGGATGACGGGGTGAAAAGCAACGTGTTTAAATTTGCTGATGATACCAAAATCTGGGGTGAGGTGAGCACGCTAGTAGGGAGGGAAAGACTGCAGCAAGACTTGGATAGGTTACAGGGACAAGGAGGTGATCCTCCCCCTCGATGCAACACTGGTCAGGCCACAGCTGGAGTACTGTGTCCAGTTCTGTGCACCCCACTTCAGGAGGGATGTGGACAATATTGAGAAGGTCTAGAGGAGGGCCACCCAAATGATCTGGGGACAACAGGGAAGACCCTACAATGAGAGACTGTGGGACCTGAACCTGTTCAGCCTTCACAAGGGAAGGCTGAGGGGGGACCTGGTAACCACCTATAAACTCTCTGGGGGGACCAGAAGTGTTTGGGAGAGCCCTTGTTTCCCTAGCACCCCCTGGCATAACAAGGAATAACGGCCACAGGTTGTTGGAGAGTAGGTTTAGATTAGACATCCGTAAGAACTACTTCACAGTTAGGGTGGCTAGGATCTGGAACCAACTTCCAAGGGAAGTTGTGCTGGCTTCTACCCTGGGGACCTTTAAGAGGAGGCTTGATGCCTACCTAGCTGGGATCATTTGAGCCCAGATTTTTCTCCTGCCCAGGCAGGGGTTCGGACTTGAAGATCTACAAGGTCCCTTCTGACCCTACTTCTATGATTCTATTATTCTATGATTCTATGAAGGGGTTGTGGACTAACCCTGAAGCCCTCACAGGTGGAGGTCCCCTCTGGCAGAGTATGGGGCCAGAGGGCTGTGGTTCAAGAGTGACAGGCACCAGCTGGGGCGTGTGGGGGGTGCATGGGTTGGGGAGTGAGGAGCACTGGCAGGGATAGCGATCTGTGGATTGGGAATGACAGGCACCTGGGGATGGTAAGGAGCTGCGGGCTGGGAGTGAGGGGCACCAGTAGGGCTGGGGGAATAAGGGATTGTGGGTGGGGAGTGAGGGGCACCAGCAGGGCTGGGGGACTGTGGGTCAAGAGTGAAGGGCAATGGCATGGGCAGGGCACTCAGCAGTGCTGAGCTGCTCAGCACCTCAAAGCAACAGCGGGGACAGCTGAAGCTGGACACATATCCTGGTGAGTGAAAGTGGCAGAGGAAGCTCTGCTTTTCCATGATAAAAATCCTAAATCAAACACCACAACTTATAGCTATTTAGAATTTATTTTATTGTAGTGAATGAGGCATGGATAGGCTTCCAAATTGATTTAAAATTGTAAATATATCAATAAAACATTGAGTTAATCTGATACCTATATATATACCTGCATTTCATTTTAATCATGGAAGAATGCAGATTTTGGGGTTTTAAGCAGAGAATGTGCAATTTTTTTTTTTTTAATCACAGAATTCTTTATTTATAAACATAGAAATCCAGGATCCTTGGACCTCACATTTCCCTGTGATATTTAAAGTGTTACCTTTAAGTCAGCATGAGCTTGTATTTCTTGGGAGCAAAATATATGCTTCCTTTGTTGAGTTTCATATAAACTAAAGAGCATACGCTTATGCAGGCTAAGAAGTAGGAAGTTGGAGGAAGAACAAAAGCAACATTGGCTCCCTGCAAGATCAAATCAGACAGCTGATGTCTGATGCCCAAGAAAAGGGCAATCTCCTAAACAATTACTTTGAGTCAATTTTCAAGTAACCAGGGCTTGGGAGATGGGCCCACAACTGACTAAGATAAAGTGAGAGAACACTTTGAGAGGCTTGACATCCATAAATCTGTGGGCCTGGACAGATTACACCCCAGAGTCTTAGAAGAGCTGGCGGACATTATAGCATACCCTATGGCCTAGATAGTTGAAAGCTCATGGTGCTTGGGTGATGTACTGGAACACTGGAAAAGAGCCACCATGGTCCCAATCTTCAAGAAAGGGAAGAAAGAAGATTCAAGGAATTACAGAACTATCAGTCTGATGTTCATCCCTGGAAAGATCTTGGAGAAAATTATCAAGGGATCCATCTGCACCAGACTAACAGAAGGCAACCTACCTAATGCCAGCCAATATGGTTTTATTACTGGAAGGTCTTGCCTGACCAACCTCATCTCCTTCTATGACCAGGTGACGCATTGCCAGGACAAGGGAGATGAGGTTGATGTCATTTATCTGGACTTCAAGAAGGCCTTTGACTTGGTCTCCCATGGTGTCCTCACAACCAAGCTGGGTAACTGTGGCCTCAACCATCTCAAGGTCCGATGGCTGAGGAACTGGCTCTGGGGTTGGACTCAAAGAGTACTAGTTGATAGAAACAAATCAACATGGTGCAAAGTTACCAGTGGAGTCCCATGGTGCTCAGGCCAGTACTCTTCAATATCTTCATTAATGACCTGGATTCAGGCATCAGATATGGACTGGCAAAGTTCATGGACAACACTAAACTATGGGGGAAAGTGGTCATGCTGGAGGACAGGCTGGAGGTACAGGCCAACCTGGACATGCTTGCGAAGTGGGCAGACCAAAACCTGATGGCATTCAACATAGAGAAATGCAAGGTACTCCACCTTGGGAGAAAAAATCAGCATCATACTTGTAGGCTTGGTGGTGCTATGCTTGCTAGCACCATGATTGAAAGGGACTTGGGAGTCTTGATGGACCACAAGATGAGCATGAACTCCCAGTGCGATGCCATGCCTGGCAGAGCAAACCAGACTCTGGCATGCATCTACTGATGCATTTCAAGCAAAACCAGGGATGTCAACCTCCTGCTTTACTCGGCCTTAGTGAGGCTGAAGCTGGAGTACTACATCCAGTTTTGGACCCCCCACTTCAGGAGGGATGTGGATAAGCTCGAGAGAGTCCAGAGGAGAGCCAACTGTATGATCAAAGGCCAAGAGAGCAAGCCTTACGAGGAGAGTCTGAGGAACATGGGACTCTTCAACCTGACAAAGCGAAGGCTCAGGGGGGACTTGGTGGCTGCCTATAAGGGAGGTGCATCAGGATCTGGAGGAACAGTTGTTTACCAGGGCTCCCCAAGGGATAACTAGATGTAATGACCACAAACTTCTAGAAGGCCAATTCAGCTCAATATAAGGAAAAGATTCTTTATAGTCCAAGTGTCCAAGGTCTGGAACATACTTTCCCCAGAGGTGGTGTAAGCACCTACTTTGGACTCATTCAAAAGGCATTTGGATGTTTATCTGATCCCTGCAGACTTCCTGCCTCTGGCAGTGGGGGTGGACTCAATGATCTCACAAGGTCCCTTCCAGCCCCTAATGTCTATGAAATCTATGAGTGTATTTTGTAGTGTTCAAGAACAAGATAATGAATTGTGACTCTTGGGTTCTGTTCTTGACTAACACTGATTCACTACTGAGCTCTGGTGAGTCTCTTCGCTGTCTCAGGTCCAGGTTACATATAATAATATAGCATCACAGGGGTGTTGTGAAACTATATTTGTGCTTTGACAGCTTCATGCAAAAGTGTATTATGTAAGCATTAAGCACCATTATTCTTCAAGAGCAAAACAAGCTGAAAGTAAAATCTCATTTAAAATATCTCTGGGCTAACTGAGGAGCACTTTTATAAAAACAAACATTTACGTCTCAGATCAATTAAGCTACTTGCTTAGTTGTGGCAGCTTATATGCTTTTCATTATGTTGCAGTCACCAAACTATTTACTGTTTTTTCTCTATTAAAGAAAAATGTAGTCTCATAACCCTAATCATGGAGGAGATAACAAACTCCTGTTAGCTGCACTTTTCTACAAGTACTTAAGGCTTAATTCCTGGAATATATTCCAAGCCAAATCTTTAGCGGGTATAAATCAGCATGACCCCAGAAATTTAGATCCTAGATCTGGTCAGCTCCATTTGTTGATAGCATAGAGCAGTTTCAAAGGGCAGCTTTCAAAGGGCAAAGTGGGCATGGACATATGATAGGGCAGGAATAATACATTTTCCTTGGCCAGGACATTTCTGTAATAATATGTTATTTATTTCATGACTGCGACCTATGAACATGGGAGCCCTTGTAAGGTATGTTAACTCATACCAAACAATTAAGCCATGAGTCTCTATCAAAGAACCAAGTGTTGCCCTGTGGGATCAGGCCAACTCTAAGCATCTCAATATTGTGCTGTTAGACAGGAGGGTGTGGCACAATTGCACATATACAAATACACAAATCAATTGGGTGTACACACACACACATACACACACACACATTACCAACTCAGACACATACACAGCCAAGCTAGCCTAGGCACATGCGTACCTATCACCAATTCAAGCACATGCACTATATACCCCAAAAGTTAGATAAAAATCAATGGTCCATACCCACACACTCAGTACACATACACAGATCACTAATTCATATCTCATACACACAACTACATATATATACACACACACCAGTTCACACACATACAACCCACCTACACATAAGTAAGTTCCTAATTTGGATGGCACGGTATGTATGTGTGTGCTTGGGGTACCTGGGATACTTGGGGGAAGGATAAGGTGAGAGAGAGAGTTAAAGTGTAGGGAGTGAAAGTTACCAGAACTGAGATCAGAACTGGTGGACTAGAGAGAAGCTGGCTGAGGAGCTAAGGCTTGGGGTTATTTAAGGTAGATTGGGGCTGGAAACTGAGGCAGACAGCTGAGATATTAGGAGGGTGGGGGGCAAATAAGTAGTGGCAAGGAGGAGACATCCAGGAAAGACAGAGAGAGAGAGAGAGGCAGACACCTGGGAGCTTGGGGCTAGAAACAGTCTGACAGCTTAGAGACTGGGGGAGGGGCAGGCAGGTAAGTGATTTCAAGGAGGAAACAGTCAGGAAACAGACAAAGACCCAACTCAGGGTTTCAAAAAAACAGGTTTATTATACAGACAACACACTACACAGTATTGCTTCCCTCCCCCCCACCACACAAGCACTCATAATGGCAGCAGGAGAAAGAGACTCATTGGAAGGGTTGGAATCCAGGTAGGGAAGAGAGACAGAGTCCAAGTCCTTGGTTGAAGAGAGGGTGGGGGGTGATAGCTACCTATCCAGGCTGGAATGCGGTCTTTGTCCAGTAGATGTTGTCCAGAGTGGAGTTGCCGGCAGACCTCTGGGTGGATAGGTGGTGTGGCATGGTGCTGGTCCAGATGGAGAGGGCATCCCAAAGAGTCAGTCTTCACTACCCCTTTTTATGGGGCAGGCTACCTCTGATCTTCTATGGGAAGGCCTGTCCAGGCAATGTCAGTACTATCCCAGAGGGCTCCAGGTGTTCTTACTGAGCATGTGCAGCCTTGGCACAATGGTGGGGTGCCTCATCTTTTGTTTCTTGAATGCTGATGGGTGGTTCCAAGAGCTGGGTTGTTGGTCCAGGTATTGCTGTTGATGGTTCGGTCGTTCAGAGGGAGCTATTTTTAGACCTACTGCCATTGTCTCTCAAGCACCCTCATTCATCCCCATTCATTCTGAAACCAAGTTACTTAGGAGGGGTAGGTGTGAGTCATGGGTTACACATCCAGGCCTGGGGACAGGATGGAGACTTGACAAACAAAATGGAAACTTGACATGACTTATGCTAACTTACATATGTAGGTCTAAATCATATAGTACCAGTAAAACAGTAATAAAGAAGAGTAAAAATCAATATAAACATAATAATTATACAATATAAAGAAGGAGAAAAAAACAAAACAAATACAACTTGCTACCAAAATAAAATGCTGAAGCTTATCCTATGTCTTAGCTCAATTACACTTATCTATAGGCAATAGAGAGGGAAAGAAAAAGTCAGAAATGGTTGGGGAAGGGGAGAGAATGCATTTTAAAAGAAATAAAAGAAAAACTGAGGGTTTTGCTACACAAGAATTACCACAGTGGATGGGGGCTGAGCTGCTGATGTGCACTGAGCTGCAAGGGGTCCCAGACTTTCTCTCCATGGTGGTGGCACACCCTGGGCAGCACCCACCCACTAGCAGCCCACCCAGGCAGCCCCAGGGGACTGCCACCCCAGAGGGAAGGACTGGGGCCCCCCTTAGCTCAGGGGCCACTTGGCCCACCAGCAGCTCACCCCCCAGCCATGGAAGCTCACCCCCCAGCTCACCCCCCAGCCTTGGCCCACTGGTAGCTCACCCATGGGAAATGCAGGCAGGCTCCACAAAGAAAAAAAAAGGATTGTGTCTCTCACCGTAACAGTGATGGAAGCCCTTAAATTGAAACAATGGGTTTTTAATTGTCACAATTAAAAATGCACCATTTCAATTTAGAGAAGTAAATTTCCATCATGTGTACAAGAGGTCAAAGGTAATAACTATGGGCACAGACAGAAGTGACAATTTTTGCCTGATCTGGCCAAAGAAAACAGCCTACAGCCATGTTCAAACACATGTGCATGGCTAGAGAACACTTAAAAATGGCTATTGGGTGAAAATCTTAACCATTATTGCCCACAATCCAAAACCCCACAGCCTTCTGCTCAGCCTCACCATCTACGCTAGATTCATATCTTCATCAGAAGCAGAGTTCCTGCAGAAGCACCAAGTTTGCTATTACCAGGGGCAACACTGCAGTCATTGCTAGCTTTGCTTAAACATCTGAGCAATATAAAAGACAGAACCAGTATGTATAATATTATTGTGATGTATCTCCCTAAGTTTCTCTAAGTTTCTAAGTAATTTGGGTTATTTTATTAGAGTGTATTTTTATCATTTGGCAAAGGAAAAAAACCACACACATCCAATGAAAGAGAATTATTTTCTGAAGTTGAAGAACATATTGCAAAAATAGGGTATTTGCATTTTGCAGTTGTGCATCTGCTTTAGTGCCAATGGGCACAATATCCCAGACCTTCAGTAATCCCAGACTTCATCGCTATGGAGTGATCAGTGCTCCCTTGCTTGTAAATGTATATATCCCCTGTTATTTGTTGTGTAAGCTACTTCTAAGTTGAAGCTTACACTTCTAAGTGTAAGCTACTGCTAAGTAATCTGTTTCTAATGGTTCCCTTTAGCCTTTCATATAAACAATGACCTTTGAAATGAAGAAGAAAATTAATAGCAGGCAAAAGCTTACTTGTAATAATACCTCGATCAAATTGTTCTATAAATGAAAATATTATTTTTCATCCCAATCTCTTGTAATTCATCAGAGACATTAATTATAGTTTATCCTTGCTCCTTTTATTCCTTATCCTCATTTTCCTCCTCAAAACAACGGGCACATAAAAGATTGTCAGTTTTTAAAGTCAGGTTTGGCAGCCTTTTTTATTTACTTTGACTTAGATATAAATCCTGTTTGAAACTCTCAGGAATACTTGTTATCTAAGTATTTATTAGCAAAGCAGAGGTTGACAAAATGTTCCTGTTATGGCTGTTTACTAAATCTACTCTACATGGACCTGTATGACTATGGCTAGGTACAGACATTTGGGGAGGTTAAGGGGAGGTTAAATCAAGTTAAAAATAGCCACCCAATCTAAGGTAAGTGGGGATGGGGGAGGTATTGAGGGGGCTAGGGAGATCACAGATGCAAGCAGGCTCGCAGGGGATCAGGGCATCCATGGTGGGATCCAAAGGGCCTAGTGGGATCTGTGAGGGATTTGCAGGATTGGGAGGGCTAGTGGGATCCATGAGGGGGGATATGAGGGATAGGGGAAGGTAACATCTGTCAAGGGGATTCGGAGGGATTGGGAGAATTGAGGGCCAAGTTGGGCCAACGGGCTTGGTGGGGTCCAGGAGGGTTTTGTGTGATCAGAGGGGCTTATGGGAGGGGTTAGGGGGACCAGGAGCTATTTTTAGCCCCCAAACCCCTCCAGCCAACCTGCTTCCCAAATCTTCTCACACCTCCACCCACTGAAACTTACTTGCTGGGCTCCTAGCATCAGCAAATGCTGATAAAACCAGCAGTGGGAGTGGCTTCTGGGGTGGGGGGTTTGGAAGAGGGGTCTGTGGGGGTGGGGGAGTTGTCCACCTGGAAGTGGGGCAAGGGGACGGGGAGCTAAAAATAGTCCAGCACCAGTGGGGCAGGTAGGAAAAGCATAGCCCCAGGGCTGGGGCCACCTGCTGGGCTCTCACAAATTGGGGCTATGCTAGGAACTGTACAGAAGTCTAGGAAAGTTTAGATCAAGCTAAAAATGGCCAATCTGATCTAAGTAAGACTATCTTGCAGGTAAGGTTAACTTAGCTTGCGTCAGCTATTTTGATATCGATCTAACATTCCTGGAACTTCTGTACAGTTCACACTTACATGGACCTAACTAGGGATCTAAGTGTTAAGGTCCACATCTGAGCAAACAAAGCTAGATTTTGTGTTCACCTTTAACATGATCTAACCTTCCCCTAAGCTCCCTGAATGTTTGTATGCATCCTTTATATTTTTGATGACTTTGTTCCTGACTAGTTGTTAGATTAGTATGAAATATGGGTAAAATAGATTTCCTATAAAGCTGTCACACCAACATACCATCCCTGTGCCTTCATATATACAAGTATTGCTCTCTGTCTTATTCTTTCAGAGGTGGAGGCTGCCCCAAAGGAGATAACATGGGCGATGGCATCAGCCACTTACACCAGCCCCCTGATGTTTAGATAGTAGTTAGCTTCATCCTCTCCCTACATATTACTTGTGTCTGGGATGAAGCTCCAGCAGGTGTTCTTTTCCTTCAGGGAAAACCATCTCCTAAAATTCTTCCTGCCACTCCCTTAGTAGTGGGGTTTGCCTATGAGAACAGCCAAGCCCTTAGTTGCTATTTTTGTATTTCTTATACTTTGCCATACTATGCAGCTGAATTTAAATGTGCCACACAAGATATTCACTAAAAAGCCCTCCAGTCCCTAAATATATTGAAGTTGAATACGTGGCTCAGTAAATTGACTAGCTAGAAATGGAAAGCAAAGCATTATCAATGAAGTTTGTTTTCTGCCATTTGTAATTCCTCCTGGACTAATCCCTGCTTGTTTCAGAAACTGAGGCATGAAGAGAGTCAGTGTGGTCTACTTAGAAGGCACATATGCTGTGGAGCACTTTTTCCACTTCTGGCTATGCACTTGAGAATTCACACAAATGGCTGTGTCCTTAGAACCACCCACACAGTTTTACTATCTCCTTTTTACAAACAGTAGGTTTTTTACTTTTAAGTGGCACTTCTTGAAAACCCACTTAGATCTGACAATTTAGATACCATGGTGGTGAGGAGTTAGACATATCTATGTAAATTCAGTTAGACTGCAAATGTGAAGTATGCCCAAGTACACTTGCCCTCCTGATTGTGTGCACAGCTGCACATTTTGTCTGGTCACCTCTCTCTTAAACATAGCTCTTAAAGTGTGGAGATGATCAGATAAGTGACTCTAGGATGGAGATGATATATGATTAGCATTTACAGGGAACCCTCACTATTCACGGGGGATATGTTCTCGCAATCCCTGCAAATGGGGAAATCCTCGAATAAGGCACTGTGTTCATGGATGCAGTGCCCCCGGCAGCTGGGGGGTTGGGAGGGGAGGGGGCACGGCTGTGCTGGTGATAGCACAGTGGCAGCAGAAGCCCTGCAGCGGCAAGCACAGAGCTCCCAAGGAGCCCCTGTAAGTGTATTTAAGTTACGCGTTTGGCATTCACGAATATTTGAAACCGCAAATGCCCAACCTGCAAATAGTGAGGGCTTCCTGAATTAGTGATATTGTGCCAAAAACAGACTAGCTGCCTCACAGAACAAGTAGACAAGTTTTTGTGCACTTAAAACAGTAGCTGTGGCTTTTAGGCACCGGGTAGAAAGGAACCCTGTTTCACTGTTGCCTACCGTTCATGCCTTGAGGGTGAAGTTCAGGAGTGTGGTTCCTCAGGACAGCTCTTTCCAGTTGCAGTATGTCATGATCCTAAATCACAGCATTCTTGTGCAAGCAGCTTGTAAACTCCACTCATAACATTCAGGTTGAGTTCAGCACACTGGAGCACAGCTGGTGTGTAAGAGATTGAATTTCCATCCAAACTGTTTAAACATAGCTACTTGCTATGGTACCTCTGGGGGAATCAATGGCTGTACATCTACCCTGGAGTGCTACTGGTAGGAAAGTGGAGTGCTACTGGTAGTATTCAGACAGGATAAAAGTATCAGGTCAGAATTTAAGCCAAGAGTCCTGTTTTCAAATCCATGTGTATAGCTGTAAATCAGAAATCACTTTACAGAAGTGAATTCACACTGGTGTGGAACCAATTAAAGAAAACCTGAATTAGGCCCAGATTCTTTTGAGTTTGGATGAACACAAAGCCCATCCACCTGATTCCCCTTAAACTCACATCTTGTTTGGTCAGTGACCTGGAAAGCAGAAGGAAAACACCAAACCTGCTAAGTACAGATGTAGGTGACTGAGGGCACGTCTACACGACATGTGTTACTGAAAAGTTGCCTAATTTACTGAGCAGTGAGCACACGTGTCTACACATGTGTGTGCTTACTGCACAGTAACAACCCTTAATCGTGATTAAATTTGCTACCTGCAAAGTGTGATTAGTAACTGCAAAGTAATGCATGTGTAGATGAGACCTGGCAGAAAAGGCCTTCTGGGTGGGAGCTTCTCCTGCTGCAGGGCTGGGCTGGGCTGCCTCACTGGAAGCCCCTGCCTTCAGACTATAAAAGTCTGTGGTCGTTTTTGTCCCTTGAGGTACATACAACAGGCAGCCTGAGGTCTCTACAGGCCCTGTGTGTACCCCTGGGCAGGCAACAGCTGAGTTACGCCTGCCTGTCTTGACCTCTGCCCTGCTGCTTGGCCCTGCACAACCTTGTGGCTGCCAGGGCACTGCTGTAGGGCCAGTAGGGTGCTGGGCAGTGCTGAAGGCTGCTGCAGCCCTGACAAGCCATCATATCCAAAGGGCTGCCTGCAGGCTGCTTCTGGCACCAAGACCAGAGCCACCTGTCTGCTGCCCACCCCCAGCAGCCTGCCCTGCACCTGCAGCTGCCGCAGGGCATTGCCTCTGCCATGCAGCTCCCAGTCCTTTGCGGTGCCCCTGACCTGGGCACTGCTGGCAGCTGCAACAGAGCCAGCAACAGAGGGACAGCCACATGGGGCCCAGAGAGCTGGTGTGGGACCCAGCATGGCCTTGTCCTTTCCCTCCCGACCTGGCACTGCCCACATGCCCATGCCCAGGCTCTCCACCCTGGGACCTTAACTGGACCAAGGAGGAGGTTGGTGACCTCATGGCACTGTGAGGTGACACATAGGTGCTGCACCAGTTTGAGTGTGGTGGGTGCTCAAACACCCACATTTATTAGGCCCTGCCAGGTGGGATGGGGGAGCAAGGGCACAACTGGCTGGCACAGCAGTGCTGCATAAAGGTCAAGGTCTTGTGGGCACAGTGGGTGGCCATGACCAACCGTAATAGTTGGTCCGGCCATGTCTGCAAGACCATGCCCTTTATGTGGCAACTCACTATCATTCTGTTGCCCTGAGACCTAGGCTGCAACCATGTGAAATATACCAGCATGGGTGGCCTGCACAGGCCACTGCCCTGCCCTGACCCCTCCAGTGACACTTCACCAGAGGAGGGGCCCTCAAGCATTGAGCATCCTGTCCCACCCAGCTCCCCAACTATGTAATCCACCAGCAGCTTGGAGAACCCTGGCCAGTGCCTGCCTCAACAACCACATAGCCCCAGGCCCCACCATGAGGACTGGCCATCCATGTCACTGCCAGCTGCCAGCAGTGCCAGCTCCTCCCCAGGGGGGCCTCTGGCCAGGCACCTGCATATCACAGGCCCAGGACACTGGGCACAGGTGGACAAAATTGCTGACAGGAAAGACTATGCCAAGCTACCAGCCATGCCAGCCCTGGACACATGGTAAGCCCTGAACTGCCTCTCTACCCCAGCCCCTTCCCCTGCTCCTAGCTCCAGCCCTGGTCTCATCCCTGACTAGCCTGCCCGCACACCCCTGGCCTTAGTTCCTCCCCCCACCCCCAAACAGCATCCAGAGATGCAGGACATTATAAAACTACTGAGTAGCCCATGCCCCCACAGCTAGGTCATGGACCTGTCATGCTCTAAGGAAAGTGTCAGTGCTGGCCCTGATGTCTTCCTTGGCAGATGGGACAGAGATGTCTAGTGCTGGAGGTAGTCCTCCAGGCAGCAGCAGAGGTTGTGGGGCAGCGCAGGCCTGCTCCACCCATGCCATTGTAGCTCAGGGTTCCAAACCAAGAGTACAGGTGTGCCCAAAGCATCATGAGGATCATCATCAGCAGGGTGCAGTGGGTTGGGAACCTCTCAGTCTGCACAAACAGCTCATTGCACACCACCTGGTCATGTGCTATTATATATATATGAAAATATTATATCTTGCAAGAATATTTTGCCGTACTTTGTCAGAATAATTTGTGCTAACCTCCATCCTTTCAAATAAGAATAATGTGTTTTAAAGGGTGAGGATGACAGAGAAGTCCAATGACTTGGCAATGTTTTTCACTTCCCACCCATCAAGTGGCAAAACTGGGAATAAGGACCAATGACCAGTGCTGGGTTGCAGGGACCTGGCAGCAAATTTTCTCCCTAATGCCTGCACGTGTAGATCCAAAAACCCTTACTGTGCAGTATCTAGATTGGAGTAAATGCATGTGTAGACATGCCCTGAATGAATCAAAGAGAGGTAAACTTCAGAACAAATGTTTCCCCACGGCACACTGAGGAGATTCATTAGATATTCATTCCAGGATAAAGTGCTTATTCATCAGTGCCCCAGCCTCTCACTTTGACCATATTTCCTGTGCTTAATAAAATCCTGGCTCCTTACCATTTATAACTAGAAATAAGGCTCACAGATTTGGAATGGTATATTTTCATAACCTTTCTCACATAGCTACACTAAATCTTCTACTTCTTTGAAGGGAGTACAAGGAAACCCATTATTTTTTTCTGTAAAGGACACGAAGTACAACTAGATAACAAGAGAACACAATTGCCTTTTTTAATCAATCATGTGACTATCTTATACTGAAAGGTTAGCACTGTTCCTACTTCCTCTGATCTTCAAAGACTTTCCTCAGTAAAATCGCAGTGCTAATATTATATCTTGCAAGAAAACCTTTGTTGGTATAATTTGTGCTAACCTCCATCCTTTCAAATAAGAATAATGTGTTTTAAACGATAAGGATGACAGGGAAGTCCAAAGACTTGGCAATGTTTTTCACTTCCCACCCATCAAGTGGCAGAACTGGGAAAAAGGACCAATGACTAGTGCTGTGACTTTGTACTAGATTATGCTGCTTCTTAACGTGAGCTCAAGAATGTTCAATGCATAAAGAAATTAAGAATAAAATGTGATCAGACTTCAGATGGTTGTTTTTCCTGAGGCCATCTGGTTAGCAGCATGCATTTGCAAGAGGGAGAGACAACTGTTATAAGTGTAACAGTAAGGTTGATGAATGCGGATTGAAACCACCAAGTTTAGCACTTGATGATATCAGCCTGGGGAGACACAACACATGCCCTAGTAAACAACTTAATGTTATCACCTGAAATACTCCCCTTGCACTGACCTGCTGGATTGGATCTTTATGTATATCTTATGATGCCATCCAGACCATCTGTAAGACTAGCTGCAAAGAGCCATAAGGAGTTTAGCTGCTAGTTTGGCTCAGCATTGGCAGGCTACAGAAATAAAAAAAGAACAAGATAGCAATGCAAATAACACCATTGTCAAAATATTGGACAGAACTGCACTCAAATTTCCCACAGACAACTGGTCTTTATCCTAAACCTTATGAAATTAAAATGTACACTTAGATCATGCGGCAATAATTTGTTGCCTTTTCTCCCCAGTGAAGGGGAAAATCTTATTTCTTCAAGTCATGCTGTGACCGTTCACTGTCACTAAGGGCTCTAGAGCACAACAGAACAAAATGGGATTCAGCAAAGCACTTATAGTCCTATTGAAGGCCCTGGGACTTAAACACATATTTTCCTGACTAGGAGTGTGCTTACTCCTGTGCTTAAAATTAAGCATATACTTAAGTGCTTTGATAAAAAGGCCCACATTCTCATTCCACACATATCTGTTCCCCTCCTAGTCATTTAAATTATTGATAACCTAAATGCAAAAAGCCAGACTCCATACACCTTAACTAGTAAGCAGGTACTCACATAAGTAGACCAAATGTAGCCAAACTCCTTCCATGAGCTTATGAACATTAACAGGAAATACACAATATGGCCTTGAAGCCTGTTTATCATTACACATTTTAGAAGAAAAAAATAAATTGTCCTTGTTTTTTCTGCTTTGTGTTATAAAATATATTTGGAAGGGGGTTTTTTCCCCTCCAAAATACTATTTTGAAAATGTTTTATTTTCTTTCCTATTTCATTGGATTACCAGTTGAAATCTTTTTACCCTGTTTTCCACAGCAGACCCTATGAATAGCTGAAGGCCCTGTAGTATTTGTGACACACAAGACCTCAGTAAATTTCATGGAGAAATGAAAATGTTCATCTTCTCACTGCCGAAGATTTTATCTTTTTGGTTTGATTCACTTGACATCTATTTAACTAATAGTCCATTTTAACATTTGCAATGGAAGATATTCTGGTGAGAGACTCAACACTTGTACACCTTTAGTTAAGGAGTCACACTGGGAAAGCTCAACCATTAATTGTTAGTATTATTACCCTTTTCCTTTTGTGCCATCCATAAATGTGGTAGGTGCTTCACAGAACATATGGAAAGACAGTATGTCAAACAGTGTGTGTACTTTCATGCCGGAAGTATCAGGCAGCAATAGTACACACAGAGTGCTTCTCCATGTGTGCTTTACTGTGGACTAGACTAATTCGTTTTGCAGTAAAGTGTCACTCTCTATGCTTGTTCTGGTATTAGGGCACAGTAAATTAATTAACTCGGCTGTCAGGGACAGTATTATCTCATGGCAGAGTAATTAAGTACAAAGAAACACACATGTGGATGGTGACTGCGGGCATAAATTGTGCCCAGTCAGCCAGGCAGCAGGGGCCAGCCTCCTGCTTACCACATAGCCACATGGCTCTATACTTTTGGCACTCTTGTGCCCAGCCACAGCCTACAGCAGGGGTTGTCAACTGGAGGTACTTGAGAAGGCCCTAGGAGGTATGCATGGGCAGGTGGGGACAGAGTGCCACCATGCACCATCCTGTGCTGCCACAATTTCTCAGACTCTTTGCAGAAAAACAAGTTACATAATGGTATAGCTTGTGCACAGTCAGTAACTCCATAAATGCACTCATGCCAAGATTAGGCCTCATGGGCCTAACAGATCATTTTCAGTCCTGTCAAGTGGCAAGAGGTTGAACTGTCTTCACATAATGAGCCAGGAGGTCAAGTGACTCCTCAGCATTTCCTGACTAAAAATGCTGCTGCCACTGCTAGGCCATTGGTTTTAAACCTTGGCTGGAACAGGAATCAAAGAGAAGTGAAAGTGCATTATTGCATACTGGACCCACCCTTGCTTATTAGGAAAGACTGAAAGAGCTAAGGTTATTTAGTCTAGAGAAGAGAAGACTGAGGTGGGATTTGATAACAAATGTCTTGATCTTCAAATGTCTCAACGGCAGCTACAGAAAGGGTGGAGATGGGGGTTTCTTTGTGACTGAAGGGGACAGGACTAGGAGCGATGGTCCCAACTTCAGCAGGGGAAGTTTAGGTTGGAGGTTAGGAGACAGCTGGGCAGTGCTGTTGGGATGAGATCCCTGAAGAAAGTGATTGCCTGTGTGTTTGTTTGTTAACCGCTCTGTTTCAGGACAGACGTACCTCCGTCAGTAGAACAGGTTACACTAAGATTCCAGTATACCACAGCATTCATCTGTCCTCCAAATGGAAGTAAATCTACAAGATCCCATATCTGCCTCTGCATCTCTGCAATGTACTCTGCATCAGAGAGTGGCTCTCAGTATTTATGAGGTACCCCTCCTTTGACTTGAAGCACCCCTTCATAACTTTGTGAATTAACCACCACCCCATTTCAAAAGGTAACATATTCACTAGAGTGCTTACTTTTGGGCAGGGGCCAGACAGTGCGGGGAAGGCAGCAGCCAGCCAGGGATAAGCCTGAGCCTGCACTTATCTCCTCAAACCTGCTTATTTCCTTATACCTTGTTGCATCTTTTAAAAGATCTCACCAAAGCACCTAGCACCCTGGTTGAGAATCACTAGTATAGGAAGAAGAATAGCCCACAAGAAACTTATTATAAAACTAAGTCCTAGGTGTGACAAGAGTTACAGCTGAAGTGACAGATGAGACTGTGAAGATTTCATAGATTTCATAGACATTAGGGCTGGAAGGGATCTTGGAAGATGATTGAGTCCAGCCCCCCGCCCAAAGGGCAGGAAGTCAGCTGGGGTCATAGGATCCCTGCAAGATAAGCATCCAATTTACTCTTGAAGGTGTTCAGTGTAGGTGGTTGAACCACCTCCGCTGGCAGACTGTTCCAGACCTTGGGGGCTCGGACAGTAAAGAAATTCTTCCTTATGTCCAGCCTGAAACGGTCTTGCAGGAGTTTGTGACCGTTCGACCTCATCAGCCCTTCGGGCGCTGTGGTGAACAAACATTCCCCCAGATCCTGGTGGTCACCCCAATAAACTTATAGGTGGCCATCAGATCACCCCTGAGCCTATGCTTTTCCAGGCTAAAGAGTCCCGTGGCTCTCAGCCTGTCATCATAAGGTCTGTTTTCCTGACCTCTGATCATGTGTGTGGCTCTTCTCTGGACACTTTCAAGCTTCTCCACACCCAAGATGTCCCTGTAGAAAACTAGGGCAGGTCAATCTTAGCATTGCTAAGGTAAAAGCAAAGCAGGGGGAAAAACCCAGTTGAGGCCTTCTCACTACAACACAAAGATGCAAAGAAGGGCATGAATGTAATTTTTTTCCAGTTGAAGACAACCTTTGAAGAAATTGACTCTTCCCTACTATACATTTCTCCTTTTATTATTTGCAGTTGTGTACCACATTTTGAGTCTGCCTCACACTTCAGTGGTCAGCAGCTTACATGTAGGTTGTGATGGGTGAAAGCAGTGAAATTATAAACAAGGTGGGCCCATCATGCAGTATGTGGTGCTAAAAACACATGTGCAGTGCCACGTATTGCACAGTCCTTTGTCCTCCACACTGCAAGGGCGTGCTGCCCAAGCATGTGCTGCTCTCGGGGGGTTTTCCCGTGTTTTTTTTTGACCCAGGGATACCCAGGGAAAATAAAACGCAGAGCAGCTCATGCTCAGCCAGCGCATGCTGCTGAAAAGCGGAGCCGGTCGCCTGGAGCTGCGCTGCGGTTGCTGGCCAGACTCTGCCTGGCAGGACTGCCATGGCTGCAAGGCCCCCAGCGCCACAGGTAAGGTTGCTGGGCCCAGCACTGTGGTGGCCCCAGCCTCCCCTACTGCCCCAGGGGTAACTTGCTGTGTGCCAAAGTACACGTGGCACAGTCATCCCTGAGGAAACAAATGTCCACGCACATCTGGACATGCCCAGTGAAATTATAAAAGACTGTATTGTGTTCCCTCAGGTTTCCACATACAAAGAACATTTGCCTCTTGATATTAAGGCCATATTCTGACCCCAGACAAATGTGAGAATTTTGAAAAAATACATGAGTGCACTCAGTAAACACTCAGTCTCCGCAAAATGTGCAAATATGCCTATATTTCAGGTACAAGGAAGTGCAGAAAGCAAAAGTAAAAGGGTGAAACAAAATAGCATATAACAATTGTTTTAATTTTGTCATTTTCATAGGGGTACAGCTACTCTGGCACTGGGTGAAACTACTGATCAGAGACTGAAGATGCATCACTAATAAGAAGTTGGCTGACAAAATAATAGGTCAGACTTTGCTCTTTTACACCTATGCAGCTTCTCTGAGACCAATCATTAGTTAAGTTTGGAAATGTAACTGTATGTAATGTAAATTATCAATCTAAATTGTTACAGTGGAGCTTGCTAATAGCTTGCATGGTTGGGGCAATGCATGGATGTGTAAACCTTCTCTTAAAGAGCTAAAGACACCATGCACTAACTATACAAACTTACTAAAAAACTCACTCACTATGGGAACCTGGGAGATTAAAGCACTCTTCTTTGTCCACCTGTCAAAGCTCTGAGGTTCCTTTGTACGGTGAAGTAGCAGCCCAAAGGGAAAGTAAATGCCCAAATTCATCTTTCCAGACCACATGGCCTGAATGAATAGACTTGGACTGGGTATTTTCCAAGTGAAAAAGTAGGAACAGAGGGAGGAAAGAAAATACTGGTCTAAGCAGGCGTACTTCTATGAAAGAGACAGAAGTACAGGTTGTTTCTGGAAACAGGGTAGGGGGGTTGTCTGAAAATGCTGGGCTGGCTGGTCACTATGCAGTGAATCGGATGGTGGGGAACTTCGCTCATTTGATGAAGCCAGTTAGGGCATCCCCTGATAAAGGGGTCTGGAATGATCAAAAGGGCAGGGTCTTATGTCATCTGTTATAGAAAAGGAGGATGCTGACTGCAAGGGATCAGAGAGACACTCCGTGATTCAAAGGAGAAACCAAAATCTGCTTGAAAGAGAACTTAGAAGACTTAGCTTAGAGGGATCTGATAAAGCAAAGGGCCACTTTCTTTAGCATATCCACTCTGTCTGGGAAGTTCTATTCACATGTCAATGAGTCATCATAAACCACTGTGCCAGCGCAGCCATCACTTCGGGACACATCCAGTAGTCTTTTGATTTCCTATTCCTCACTCCTAGTGAATGCTTCTAGAAAGATACCCACTCCTCTCCTCTTGGTTAGGTGACAAGCTATCCAATAAGAGGCAGTCATATTCTAATATAATAAAAGTCTTAATCTATCTGTGTGTAATGTTTTATTTGCACTTTGGTTGTCTCAGCAGCCAATCACAATGCAGACTGAAACAACCGATCAGAGTGCTCTGTGCAGACAGACACACATGGCAGAGGATTGAAGGGCCTTAGCAGGGAGGCAAGGCCAGAGGGGGAGGGGGGCTCACCCTTCCCCCCCAGCCCTGCTCCTTGAATGATGGGGACAGACAGTGGAGCGCCGCCACGATGGTGGGGATGGGGGCAACAAAGAGAAGTGTTGGCGATGCAGCAGTGGCCTCACCCCCCCGGCTCTGGTGCACAGGACTGGACATGGGGGGTGGGAAGAACGCATAGGGCCAGAGGCAGAGTGGCAGCACCATGGGGTGCTGGGTGGTAGTGCTCCAACCCTGCCCCTCTCCCCAATTCATGACAGGTAATTTGCTAGTTATTTCATAAAAGTAGTGCAGACCTTTCCAACATTCTTCACTTGAGGTAAGTATAAAAGGGAAGTGCTCTGCTCTGAGATTAACAAATCCAAAAATCTTGTTTACATTTGTTCAAATACAGTGGTAATTAGCCAAAAAATATAAAGCTATTAAAATAAGGCTCATGCATATGACAAGTCTCCTGACCAGAAAAATCTAGCATATAGCCGCCTTGCTCCATAATAGTATTTATACAGTTTAAGGAGCTGGACACCTTACAGAACGAATGCAAGCATAGCCCCTTAATTTGAGGAGTTTACAGTCTCAATGAGATTAGCTGTCTCAGTAAATTGTATGTGGAAGTGAGGTTTAGGAGGGATGGCACGTTGCTAAGACTTCTAACAGAATTTACTGTTTTGTTCAGTGGATGCACTTGGACCCTGTTTCCAGGGCACAGAGAAAATCAGTTTGGTTTCATAGACTCTTTAGCAGATTACTAGTTATGAAGATGTGTTTACTGTTGACCTTCCATATGTTACAAGAATTTGCATGACATTTCCAAGTGTTGTAAGCCCTTCATGGGCACATCCAGACGAGTAAGCACATGCTTGTTGTGGCAAGAAGCACACTGGGAATGAAAAAATGTTTCATGTATTGCATATGTGCAGCATAGACTCTAATTTTGATATCAGGAAATCCCAGTATGAAAAAAAAAACATGATAAAAAAAGTGGTGCAGGGCACGCTCCAGGGCTGGGTCCTCCAAAGAGACACAATGGCATCTGGCTAGCGCATCTCTATCCCCCTTCCCATGCTGCTCCAGCATGCTGAGGCAAATAGGAGTGGGGCAAGGCTGAAGCGGTGGATCATCCCAGGCTCTGTCCCAGGTAAGTAGGGATGTGGGGGTGGAGGGACTGTGGGGGTGGGGGGGAATGTGTGTGTGGGCATGGGGGGCTGCTCAGAAGGGGTGGGTCCCCATGGAGCTGGCCCGGCTTGCTGATGCGCAGGTCTTGCATGCAGTGCTGGGGGCCCTGCGTGACATCAAGAGTGGCTTGGTCCTGCCTGAAGGTACAAGCCCCTGGGCCAGGCCAGGCCCACATGTTGCACAGGAGGTGCTGGGTCTCAGGTGAACAGGGCTACACTGCACCATCTAGGGACTCTGCCAGTAGTAGGCTATGAGCACCCCAATGGCAGCTTCTGCTGCTGGGGGGGGGGGGGGGGGGGGGGGCTGTGCACCATACCAAGGGGCAGGCAGGAGATCCACTCCTCCTGAGCATTCCCCACACACACACTGGCCAGCCTGGAGAAGGTTCAGAGGAGGGCCACCTGCTTGGTGAGAGGGCAGCAGGACAGGCTCTGTGAGGAGAGACTGAGGGACCTGAACCTGTTCAGCCTCACCAAGAGGAGGCTGAGGGGATCTGGTGGCTGCCTACAAACTCATCAGGGGAGATCAACAGCAAATAAGTAGAGCCCTTTTCTCCCCAGCACCACCTGGGGTGATGAGGAGCAATGGTAATAAGCTGATGGAGAATAGGTTTAGGTTAGAGATCAGAAGGCAATATTTTACAGTCAAGGTGGCCAAAATCTGGAACCAACTTCCCAGGGAAATGGTCCTCACCCCTACCTTGGGCAAATTCAAGAGGAGGTTGGATGATCATCTGTCTAGGGTCTTGTGAACCTAGCATTAATTCCTGCCTATGGCAGGGGGTCAGGCTAGATGATCTTTTCAGGTCCCTCCTGACCCTAGCTACTATGAAACATGCAGTCCCCCCATACCCATAAATGCTCCACAATCCACCCACAAATTGGGGTTTTTATAAAAGAATTTGTAATTTTTAAACATGGAACACATCCCTCCTGGTGAGGCAAGTGGCAAGACCTGGGCAGAGGAGTCTGCCCAATGCCAGCATCAGGGACCCAGCTGGAGGACAGATGAGGTGGCTGAGCTGGCCCTTTGGGGCCAAGAGCACATGCTTTGACAGTTCAAAGTGGGCCCCCGCCCAGGCCCCTACTTGGCCCAGCCCCGCAGGGAGCCACGCGACCAGAGCTCCGTGAACAGGCTGCGTAAACAGGTGCTCGAGTTAGCACGGAGTTTGCATGGGAGAGGGCGTGGGAGGGCACGAGACCCTGCCTGCGACCCCCCCAGAGTAGTCAGCCCCAGCCGTAGCCAGCCTACCAGAGGCATGACACGGATGGGCACGTGCCGCACCCCGAGGGTCCCCTCGGGCTCTGCGGCCCCCCCATCGGGCACCTCAGAGACAGCTGCCCAGACGGAGCCCCTGGTTCCGGGATCCACGCAGACGGAGCCCCTGGCTCTTGGCTGCGGGGGCTGCCTGTCCCTTTTTCAGGCTCTGGGGCCCGGGAGCATGGCCACCTCCCCTTGCGGGGTCTGCTCCCTACTGGGGTCTCTGGCGCGCCAGCTGGAGGAGCTCCAGGCCACAGTCCAGAGACCGCGTGCCATCAGGGACTGCGAGCATGAGATGGTGCTCTACCCTGCGGCTCCCGGGGGAGAAGGGCCTGGCAGTAGGAGCCTATCTCCCTCCAGAACTAAGGAGGACTCTGGGACCTCCTGCTCTGCCCAGTCAGGGGCATGGACCAAGGTGGTCAAGGGCCCTAAGGCCCGCCGCACCAAGGCCCCCCCCCTTGCCAGAGCTTAGCAACAGGTTCGCACCTCTTGCAGCCCCAGCAGAGCCTGCTCAGTTGCCAGCTCCCGCAGGCAACCCAGGCTCAACCACAGCTACTGCCCCCGCTCTCACCAAGACAAAGCGAAAGGTGCTTGTTGTGGGAGACTCCATCCTGCGGGGCACTGAGGGGGCAATCTGCTGCCCCAACCCCTTAGCCCGGGAAGTCTGCTGCTTCCTGGGGGCCCACATCCGAGATATTGCGGAGAGGATCCCACAGCTCCTCCGGCCCACAGACCACTACCCCATGCTCCTTATTCACGTGGGCACCAATGTCACGGCTTGGAGCACCCCCAGCCAGGTCATGAGGTGCTACAGGGATTTTGAGCTGGGCTTAGGGGTCTGGGAGCTCAGGTGGTGTTTTCGTCGATCCTCCCAGTCTCGGGCTATGGGCTGAGGAGGGAGAGGAGGATCCATGTAGTGAACCAAAGACTGCGGAGCTGGTGTCATCGGGAAGGCTTTGGCTTCCATGACCACAGCCCGCTTTTTTGGCGAGAGAGGCAGCGAGCTGCTGGGAAGAGATGGCCTCCACCTCTCCCCCCTAGGGAGGAGGCTATTCTCAGCCAGGCTGGCTGACCTGCTCCACCGGGCTTTAAACTAAGCCCGCTGGGGGATGGAGGGACTGCTGCCACTGCTGGCCCACTGAGCGACCCTTGCAAAGCCAGCAGACCAAGGCACTTAAGGGAGCCCACCCCTGCCCCAGCCCTGGTACAATCCCCAAGGGGACACTTGCCTGCCTGTACACTAATGCCAGGAGCCTGGGCAACAAGCAGGAGGAGCTCATCCTCCTGCTCAGTGCAAAGAATTATGATGTCATTGGGATAACGGAGACCTGGTGGGACTCCACCCTTGACTGGACCACAGGTATAGAGGGCTATACCCTGTACAGGAGTGATCGTGTTGACAAAAGGGGTGGGGGTGTAGCTCTCTATGTGAAGGAAAGCTACATATCCCTGCAAGCTGATGTTGGCGACCAGCATGGACAGCTAGAGACCCTCTAGGTAAAAATTCGTGGGGAATATGGCACAGGGGACACAATGGTGGGAGTCTACTACAGACCTCCCACTCAAAGTCCTGAGCTTGACCAGGAGTTAGCCTGGGAACTGACTGAGGCCGCTTGCTCCAGGACCTTGGTTGTCATGGGTGACTTCAATTACCCAGACATCTTGTGGGAAGATCACTCAGCAAAATCCGAGCGGTCGCAAAGCTTTCTCTCGTGCGTGGATGACCTCTACCTGACTCAAGAAGTCTATAGGCCAATGAGAGGCAAAGCACTGCTCGACCTGGTACTGGCTACAGGGGACGACCTAATCGGCAACCTAGTGATCGATGGGAAGCTGGGTGACAGCGACCACAAGCTGATCACCTTCACCATCCGCCGTAAAGCTGGTAAGTCAGTCAGCAACACAGAAGTCCTTGACTTCAGGAAAGCCGACTTTGACAAGCTCAAGAGGCTTGTCGGTCAGGCCCTTAGGGACCATGACCCCAGGGAGATGGGAGCTCAAGAAGAGTGGCTGCTTCTCAAGGAAGTGATCCTCAGTGCACAAGCTAAATCTATTCCAACACGAAGGAAAGGCAGCAAGAAGGCACAGCAGCCCTCCTGGCTCTCCAGGGACTTAGCGGACCGACCTCCTACGGCTAAAAAGGAAAGCCTACAACGGATGGAGGATGGGATTCACCTCCAAGGAGGATTATTCTGCACTGGTCCGGTCCTGCAGGGAGCAAACCAGGAAAGCCAAGGCTGCAACTGAACTCCAACTAGCTTCAAGCATCAAGGACAACAAAAAGTCCTTTTTCAGATATGTAGGGAGCTGGAGGAAAAGCAAAGGCAACGTTGGACCCCTGCTAAACCAGATGGAGCAACTGACAACTGACGCCCAGGAAAAAGCCAACCTATTAAATAGGTACTTTGCGTCAGTCTTTCATCAGTCCCATGGGACGCCCATGCCTGCTATGGGACAGGGAGATCCGAGTGATGGGGATCCCCTACACTCCAGAAATGCTGACCTCGTGAAGGAACATCTTGAGAAGCTGGATACCTTCAAGTCAGCCAGCCCTGACAATCTGCACCCTAGGGTACTCAAGGAGATGGCGAGCGTCATAGCCCAGCCCCTGGCACGGATCTTTGAAAACTCCTGGCGCTCTGGTGTAGTGCCCGAAGACTGGAAGAAGGCCAATGTGGTGCCGATCTTCAAGAAAGGGAGGAGAGTGAATCCGGCTAACTACAGGCCCATTAGCCTGACTTCTATCCTGGGGAAGATCTTAGAAAAGTTTATTAAGGAGGCCATCCTTGAGGGACTGGCCCAGGCTAACATTCTAAGGGATAACCAGCACGGGTTTGTTGCAGGTAGGTCTTGTTTGACCAATCTCATTTCCTTCTATGACCGGGTGACCTATCACCTGGATGAGGGAGAAGAGATTGATGTCATATATCTTGACTTCAAAAAAGCTTTTGATCTGGTATCCCATGATCACCTCTTGGCCAAACTGGCCAGTTGTGACCTTGGCTCCACCATGATCCGCTGGCTGGGAAATTGGCTCTGTGGTCGAACCCAGAGGGTTGTAATTGATGGCAGTCATTCATCGTGGTGCCCTGTGACCAGTGGGGTCCCTCAAGGCTCTGTCCTTGGACCCATACTGTTCAACATCTTCATTAATGATGTGGACACTGGAGTCAGGAGTGGAGTGGGCAAGTTCGCCGATGACACCAAGCTTTGGGGCAAAGCATCCACGCCAGAAGATAGGCGGGTGATCCAGGCTGACCTGGACAAGCTCAGCAAATGGGCAGACGAGAACCTCATGGTGTTTAACACCGAAAAATGCAAGGTTCTCCACCTTGGGAGGAAAAACCTGCAGCACCCTTATAGGCTCGGCAGTGCTACGTTGGATAGCACTACAGAAGAAAGAGACTTGGGGGTCGTCATTGACCACAAGATGAACATGAGCCTCCAATGCGATGCTGCGGCTAATAAAGCGACCAAAACGCTGGCTTGCATCCATAGATGCTTCTCGAGGAAACCCCGGGATGTCATTCTCCCCTTATACTCGGCCTTGGTGAGGCCGCAGCTGGAGTACTGCGTCAAGTTTTGGGCTCCACAATTCAAAAAGGATGTGGAGAAGCTTGAGAGAGTCCAGAGGAGAGCCACGCGCATGATCAGAGGTCAGGAAAACAGATCTTACGATGATAGGCTGAGAGACATGGGACTCTTTAGCCTGGAAAAGCATAGGCTCAGGGGTGATCTGATGGCCACCTATAAGTTTATCAGGGGTGACCACCAGGATCTGGGGGAACATCTGTTCACCAGAGCGCCCCAAGGGATGACGAGGTCGAACAGTCACAAACTCCTGCAAGACCGTTTCAGGCTGGACATAAGGAAGAATTTCTTTACTGTCCGAGCCCCCAAGGTCTGGAACAGTCTGCCAGCGGAGGTGGTTCAAGCACCTACATTGAACACCTTCAAGAGTAAATTGGATGCTTATCTTGCAGGGATCCTATGACCCCAGCTGACTTCCTGCCCTTTGGGCAGGGGGCTGGACTCGATGATCTCCCGAGGTCCCTTCCAGCCCTGATGTCTATGAAATCTATGTCTATGAGCACATCTTCTGGGTGATAGCTGTCCATATGGCAGGACAGGGGCACCAGTGAGATTAATATATGCTAACACGGGGCATGTCCAAACATGCAGGGGCATGCTGTTGCAGCAACTCAAATATCAGTTTCAATACGTGCCTCAGAATACTTGCTTGAACATGCACTTTGGTGTGGGGCAAATTGTGTCACTTGGGGCAAACTGACCCTGCCCGCTCCTCCCACATCCTCAGCTGGGGGAGGTATAGGCTGGGGTTAGCACCTGTGCTAGCCCCAGCAGTATAAAACACACTGCCTTGGTGAGCAGCTCAGGGCCACTTGCCTTCAGGAGCTTCTGAGGCCCAGCCAGTTGTATTTCTAGGGACAATAGCCTCTTGTGGAAGCTGTACTACTGAAGCAGCTCTAACCTAGAGTGGCCTCTGCGCTCTCTACCCACTGCAACAGTCTGGCAGTGGGGGCCACTGCCTGGCTGTGACCTGCTGCCACCTGCAAGAGCATCTGCTCCCTGGATGTGCAGCTTTATGACTGTATGTCTGCCAGACCCAGACAGGGACCTCACGGCCACTTGGGCTATGGCAGCACTACAGCAGAGCCTTCTGTACCTCTGGGCCAGCTGCCAGTGGGCTGTGACTCCATGGTTGACCTTTGTGTGGCACTGCTGTCACGTCTTCTGGTGCTCCCACTCTGCCATCTGAGCAGCTATTGCTCAAAAGATGTGCTCATTGTGGTGGCCCGCTTTGAACTGTCAAAGCACGTCCTCCTGGCCCCAAAATGGCCAGGAGGCCAGCCACTTCATTTGTCCTCCAGCTGGTTCTCCAGTACTGGCTCTGGGCAGACCTCTCTGCCCAGGTTCCACCACTTGCCTCACTGGTAGGGATCATAGTGTTCCCTGTTTAAAAAATTGCAAATTCTATGATTAAAAAAAATTATCATTAAAATACCACAAATCCATGTTCTTCCATGATTAAAATGAAATGCCACTATATATAGAGAGATCACTTAGGCAATGTTTTATTGATATATTTACAATTTTAAAGCAATTTGGAAGCCTATCAGCCCCTCTATCATCATCATAAAATTAATTCTAAATATCTATACACTTTGGCATTTGCTTTTGGTTTTTTATCAAAGAAAAATCAGAGCTTTCTCTGCCTCCTGCACTCATCAGGATGTGGAGCGCTGAGCAGCCTGGGAATGCCAGTGCCCTGCCTCTGCCCATGCCCTTGCCCCTCACTCCCAACTCACAGCCCCACCAGTGCCCTTCACTCCTTCCTGCCTCCCCACTCACTCTCGACCAGCAGCAGTTCCCACCCAGCACCAAGACATAAGTCCAGACATGGCTGTCCCACCCACTGCTTTCTGGTTCTGAGTAGTGCCAGTCCTAGCTGTTCTGCTTTTTGTGCCTGTGCCCAAGACCCAGTGATCTCCATGGTATTCCTAGGAAGCCCCTGACTGGGGTTCAGTGACTGGGCTGGGCAAGCCCCTTCCCTTCCAGGCTAGCCTCTCCATGCACAGGATGCTCTAGGAGGGCAGGGGGGCTCTAAGCTTGGCTCTGGGGGCCTCTCCTACCTGGAGGTCTCCCCCACCCCAAACTCCATCTCTCTCTCTCTCTCTCTGTCTCACACACACACACCTGCTGCCACCTCCCCCCCAGCCCAAAGTGGTTCCTGGAACCAGGAGCCCTCCTAGGCCAGAGCTGCATGTTCCAGCAATAATGTATGCACAGGGGACAGCTGCAGTGTGGCAGTTGCCCCTGCAGCCACAGCTCCTGCCAGCAGGTCCCATCCCATCTGGCAGCTGGGCATGCAGGATGTGAGATCTGGGGGGGGTGTTGGGGGGAAGAGATGTGGGGGGTGAGTGTGGGGTTTGTGGGGGCATTAGGGTGGATTTGTGGCTGTGTGTAGGGATGGTGGGCATGGGGTTTGTGGGGTGAGGTTTGTGGGGGGTGTAGGGATTGTGTGTGTTTGGTGGGGTGTGGGCTTTGTAGGTGGATTGTGGTGGGAGTGTGGGTGTGGAGGGACTGAGTGGGAGGTATGGTTCTCCTGTTGCCCCCAGCAGCAGCCATCCCCGAGCCCTCTGGTCCTCGGGGCTCTCATAGCACACTGCTGGTAGAGGCCCCCAGAGGCATGCCATGCCACCTGAGACCCACAGTTCCATGTGGTGCACAGTACCAGCCCAGCCTGCTGGCATAGGTCTTCAAACAGGACTAGACCAGCTCCTGCTGCAGCTCCTGGTGCCACAGGGAGGAGCCACATGACATTGGGCTGGGGAAGCTCGTGCCTCTGCATGGCCTACATGCCATCGAGACAGGCCAGCAACATGGAGGCAGAAGCCAGCCTGGCCAGTGCCAAGAGTTGTAGCAGGAGTTGACCTGGTCCTGCCCAAAAGTGTACTTAAGCTGGCTGGGTTGGTGCTGTGTGCCACATGGAGCCCCCTCAGTCTCAAACAGTATAGCACACTGCTGGGAGCCTCTGCCAGCAGTGGGCCACAAGCACCTCAAGCACCCACTGCTGGCTGCTGTTGCCAGGGGTGGCAGGAGACCCTCCGCTCCCACACAGGCCCCCCAACCCCACACAGTCCCCCCATATGTACAATCCCCTCCACCCACACAGTACCCCCACCCACTCACAAGAGAAATTTGGCAGGAATCAGTGTGTTCCTTAGCAAAAAAAATACTTACTTGATTTTTGTGAGTGACCACTGACACTAAGACAGACCCAAGGCTTGAAGGCTTTGGGCTTGCCCTATGAAGTGTGGAGTTCCTTCAAACTCCCTCTGTCTCCAATGAGGTTTGAGAGAATGTAACACTTCATAGTGTGCACACAGACACCCAGAGGACTGGAGTGACTCTGTTAAATATATTTGATACAAGTTGACTTCATATTACATTTTATAAGTTGTGTATTTTCTGATGACTTCCTGCTAGGTGTAATTCTGTCTCTTAGACCAGTGCAGTTTTTTTTTAATCTAGAAACATTTTACTTGGAGTGTATCTATCATATTGCTTCACTTTAATTTTTGTCTTGTTCCTTTGGAAATATGTCTTCTTGGAGATAAGAACCCTCTTGTTGCCATGGAAGAAATAGAAAAACAGAATTTTAATTCTTCAGTAGAGTTATCAGTGGTTGATAACAGTGGGCAGCAGTGATTGACTCTGCCTTCTCTACCTTGCTTACATGTGGTAGTAATACCATGTGCTATGTATCAGGAATCCTCATACAACATTTAAGCTAAGATTGGAAACAATGATGTATTCAATGCATTAGCCTCAATAATAGCATTGAGGACTTCAATTGCAGGGGAATAGGCTGAACCTAAATCTTTTCCCCCAAATCTTTTTTCTTTGTAGAGAAGCTTAGAAAGGAGGAAACTGAAAATTACAATGGTAAACATTATCCCAAGCTGACTTTCACTTTTGATTTAAAATTAAAAGCAATTATTGGCACCCTATCAAACAGTTTTTGTAGATATATGGGTAGATTTAAACTGTTTCCAGCTTAATAGTTGTTCAGCAAAACCCAGTGCTAGCACTGTAATGAATGGAAATGAGAGGATAATGTAGTCACATTCAAAGTAGCGTTGCATTAACAATCAGTTGCTTTGTTATAATGTGACCCAAGTATCCTATATTATTAATGCAAATAATTTTTATCAGTTGAATCAATAAGAGAAATTTATTATTAATGCTTCTTGCTCAATTTTGGAGAGCATAGGAACAATCAGGGCCTGATTAGCCTTTGTGTAAATGTTGACAGATGTTAGTCATATTGCTTAATACATTATGGGAAAGCACAGAGTTTATGTTGACGGAGGCTGGATAAAAGCCTGAAGAAGAGAAGCGAATAGATTTTGCAAAAATCAGTGTAGTTACACTGATGTAAAAGTTAATTGACCTTACATAAGTATGAACTCTGAATTAGACCCTGACAGTTTAAAAAGTTCATTTTTAAATCCTTCACAACCTTGTTGTGTGGATACTGTAGCTTTCTTTCTACAATCATGGCATCACAGCATTGCTGGAGTGGAAAGAAAGCTACACGAACACACCTGGTTCCTCTCTCTCTGCTTATCTCTGATGTGTTTTGGAGGATTTTTCTGATATATCTGTTATACTACTTCCCTTGGAAACTAGTTCCATTCCTTAACTGACCTCATTGTTAATATTTCAGATTTAATTGAAATCAGTTCTTTCCCCGCTATTATTGTTAGATGTTCCAAATTACCTCCTTTTCATATAACCTACACTTGATCAAATTATTCATTACAAATTAATCAACCAAAGAACAAAGATCATTTTTCTGTGGCTGCATTTATACAAGACTCTTACTGCACAGTAGCTCATTAGTACTGCGCAGTAGCATCACGGGGCATGAATCATGATGCGAAACTATTGCGCAGTAGTAACAAGCTACTGCACAGTCAGCATCACCAGGAAGCTGTGTGGGGACACTACTGCACAGTAATGCTGGTTACTGTGCAGTCATTTAGTACTGGGGTATGCAATACCAAATGACTATGCAGTAGCAACTCCATTAAAGTACTGGCTATATTGAAAATTGATTAGAACACCCACTAACTTCAATGGACTTTGGATTTGCTTATACTATACGGGTGCATCTGCACATGCTATTAATTCACTGTAAGCTTACTGAACAGTAATGTAATGCACAGCAAGCTTTCCCCAGGACTGTGTCTACACATGCACCCATTGGGAGCAAATTTACTCTGAACAGGACCAGTTCAGTGCAGGACTACTCCTGCCCTGCTCTACCCCACTATAGCAGCCAGCGGTAGGTCCAGCCCCCACCCAGGTTCCAGCCCTGGGCTGGCAGGGGGCACCAGGGTCAGGTCTGGGCTTTGACAGATGGGGGGAGCTATCCCATCTGTGGGACTAGGAAACTGTCCACTCCCCTAGCAGCTGTTTCCCAGCCCCATGCCCCAATCAGAGTTTATTCCTCCATGCTAATAGCATGTACAGATGCATCCTTGAACTGCTAACAGCTTCAGGGATAACATAGGGCAGTGGTGAAAGGGAGGGGCTCCTGAGCTAACTCTGTGACCCTCGTGCCCATAATCCTGAGATCTTCTTTTCCCCTCCAAAGAAAGAGGGAGCCAAGGCCCCACGGACCAGCATCAACAGAAGCTGTGGAGGGATTGTTTGACCTGGTGGTTAGGACACTATTCTTGCAAACAGGAGATACTTTTTAACCCCTCCCCCACTGACAGATATGGGCCTAGAAATTGAGGAAGAGTTTTCAGGAACTGAGTCATGTTACTGTTTTTTCTGCAACTAACATTTGTGGATTTACTCAGACTTGTGGGTATTCCCTGATGGAATAGGACTGCAACAGGGTGTAACTAGCTGGAATGGATCATTTCTGAGAAAACCCAGAAAGATGAGGCAAGCTGCCCCAGGGAGTAGGATCTAAAATACACATAAATGGTACAACATGAAATTTACCCACCTAAAAGGTAGGATTTGGGATGAGGGATTTTTCCGTTCCTTGACAGGAAAATTGGGATTTTTTAAATGAAAAAAAAGAGTAGCAAACAAAAAACTTATCTGAAGAACACTTCTTTTTTAAATGAAGAAAGCCCTGTTTTCTGAACTGTAAGCAGCAAATAATATGGGATATGAATTGGGTTGCACCAAACAACTTTTCAAAAATTCATTAGACATTCATAAATGCTATCTGACAGTATTCAGTCATCACTGGCATCCCTCAAGGAGTGTAGGACTGTTTACACTAATCTTCTTTCATTATGGCTAGGTACAGATGATACACTATAGACATAACTGAACAGACATTCACAATCCTTAGAATATTTTAAAAATGGTGGCGCGTTCTCTAAATTAACCCTCAATGGATGAGGTGTTAGATTAAAGAGCTTTCTGTTAGAGCACTTTATTGAACACCTATGCCAGATCCCAACGAACATGATCACTGCTATCCCAGGAGAGGTTGTGCAGGGCTGAGGTCTAGCCTTGGGCAGTGCTCCTGTGCTCTGCTCGAGTCTCTCCCCCTTGGCCATCAGTGACCCGAGGCAGCCTCTGATCCCAGGCCCGCATGCAGCCTAGCTGGTGGGGTGAGGGGGTGGGGAAAGATGGTTTCTCTTCCCACAGCTGCCCTGGTTCCCACTGCAGCCTGGCTGGAGGAACCGTGGGGGAAGGAGTCCAGGGTCTCTTTCCTAGCAGCTGCACAGGTTGGGTCCACATGGCAGAGAGACTCCATTTCCCCAGATACAGCTAGGAGCCTGGGGAAATGGAGTCTGTCTGCTGTGCAGATCCCCTTCCTACTTCCCCCTCCCCCTCTCCCCAGGCTTGTAGGCACAGGTTTTGGTTGGGGGCCAGGCTGGGTCCACAGACCACAGAGGCTGTGTTTCCACTCCCCCACTGTCACTCCCCAACCACCGGCACTGACAGTAGCCTGCTAGCAGAGGGACAGGGCTGGGAAGAGGGACCCACTGGCCACTCAAGAGTGGCTGGCTGCTCAGCTGCTCCCACAGCCTCCTAGGGGCATGCAGGAGCACCCCCAGGATGCTGGCCACAGCCTGTGCAGGCAGGCTCCATAGCCCCCACACTGAACAGCACACGTGTTCTGTTCTGTCACGACCTAACCTAGAGCACTTTGAGTAAAGTGCTATACTTAGAGCTTTTCCACCTCAAGCTTCTTGAACATCTGTACTTAGCCTATGTGTCCTACCTTTGTTACTACCACTTCTGCACTGGTAATAACATGGTGAGAATACAACTACAAGTACAGCATGAGTACACTTTATCATTTAGATCAGTTCTGGGCAGTGTTACTGAACTCACTATTAAAATCAAAGATCTGTGGTAGCCTTATCTGCCTTTGTTAGACAGTCAAGATCCAGATGAGGTCAGCAGCTCATTGAGCTAGCATGGGTAAGCTTGTCTAATTTAATGCTTTCATTATGTCTATACCTACTACAGTGAGGCTGCACTAGTGACAGAAAATAGGAAAACTTAGGGAAAAGCAAAAACTTGGGGCAGCCTCACTGTATGAACCAAAACTGTAATAATAATACCAATACTTAGTTCTTATAATCTCAAAGCACTTTACTTTGGATGTATTTTGTGCTATTGTATCCTAGTATCCAGTATTAGAAGTGCTACAATTTCTTTCTTCTAAGATATACATATATAATAAGCTGAATATGAGCCAACAGTGTGTCCTTATTTCAAAAAATTCCAAAAGCAAGTAACTAAGTGGGTTGAACTTAGGTGGGGAAAAATGCTAATCTCAGACCCCAAAGTGATGTGGTGTGATTTGCTTATTGGATAAACCCAGGTTTAGGCAGTAACCTATTATAATAATTTCTAACACCTTTTAACCCTGTGCCCGTCTGGCCTCGAACATCCGGTCACGTACCGCTCTGGCCCGGATGTTCAGTAGTGTTTGCCTGTCTGTCCCAGATGTTCCATTGAGTAGGTGTTTCCCTCCAGTGTAGTCTTCCCCAGTCTCACCTGCCACGACTTTGAATCTTATTTCAGTGGGGGTCAGACCACTGGGAGTCTCTCGACGGCAGGACATCTGTCTGGCAGTCTTCTGTGAGGCTCCACCTCCCCTCTACCTTGCCCTTACACCCTGCCTTGACGGGTCACAGATGTCCTCCTGGCCAGATCCTCCACTGTTAAGTCCTCAAGTGCGTTCGCCTGGATGGTCCTTTCTGCCTATGGGTAAACAGCCCGCAATATCCTACCCACTCCTTGTGGTCGTCTATTTTTCCATGAGGCTGTCAACTACCTTGAGGCTTAAACAATAATAAGGCTCCACGAGCCCTGCCCCTAAACCCCTCCAACAGAAGGGAAACATAAAATACAAACGAAAATTGCTGAGACACTCTGAGAGGCCAGCTGCTCCTTTATCCCCGGCACTTCTGGCCTAATCACCAATACCTACCCTCAGATACTAATGATCAATATTCTTCCCTATATGTGTCATGGGAAGCCACCTCCAGCTCCTGGCTCCTTTCGCTGCCACCAGCAGCATCTGTCTTGTGGCGTGCTCTACTGCATCCTCCCCCCCTGGGTGAAGCAGCTGCTGGCCCCTCTTTCCCCTGTAGGAGCTCGGGGAGAACCTCCCCTGCTGGTTCTCCCGCTGGCCTCAATCTTCTGCCCTCCTCCTTGCCAGAAGCCGGCCTTTATACAGCCTTTATACAGAGGCTGTATAAAGGCATGGTTAATGAGCTGTGTGGGTCCCTCCTCCGGCTCTGGCTTCACCATGGATCCTGCTGCAGATAAGAATTTCCCTTTTTCTTTTCTTTTACTTTCATTTTCCTTTGAGGGTTCCTGGCCCTGAGGCTCCCCCCAGCCTTTTGGGGTCTTCCTTTCTGTTCGTCCCCGTGACAAACCCCATAGGGTAACAGCTGTAGGGTAAGATTGTGAGTGGCTTTAAAGCCAACAGATTAGCATAGGACAAGATATATAAGAACACGCACGTCAGGTGACCCGTAGGAAGGACAGAACAGAATGGTCATTGCTGTTCCAAGCCTGGACTCCAGACTCCCAGTGTGGGCAAGGACCAGATCCTGACTGAGGGACTTTTCCCGGTGCTCCCTCCAGCAGTGTTGATCATGGATGCCTGACTTTGCTGGATCAACTTGGTGTATACCTGGCACTGAGGGACTATCGATAAGTTGCCAACCAAGTGGGAACTCTTTATCAATTTGTCTGTTTGTTCTTATTATCACTGCCAATTTTTAACTTTTACCGCTATTATCAAAGTAACATACAAAAAAGAGAAATCACAGCACGTTATAAAATTTCAGATGCAACTATTCTTTTAATGTTTCAGGGACCACAAATGGATTTGCTAAGCAAAAGATGCCAAGGCACAAATCAGAGCATTTGAATTTTGGTGCTGTTAGAAGAACGTTGAAAACAGCTGGATATCCAAACCACAAATGAAGAGGTTTTGATAAGAATGAATTTTGAAAGGGCACAGCAATTTGAAATACTACGTAAAAGAATAATACTGTTTTATGGATACCCTGATTGACAATCATCAAATGACTGAATGCCAGCCCTTGAACTACAAATACAGAAGAAAAACAAGGAAGAGGGAGAAAGACAGATTAAGAAGAAAAATTAAAGTAATAGACTAGGAATAGCCATTGAATTTATCTGTGGATTAGTTGTTCCTGTGTTTGTCCTGGAACAAAATATCCTGGGATTGTTGTGTACCACACAATATGCTGTGGTCCTGGGTGCACGTGAAGATGCAGCACCCAGGAGCAATAAATTATGGAACAATATTCACCAGAGTTTATTGCTCCAAGCTAAGAGCATGTGTAGGTGCACTCTTGAACTGCTATACAGCCTCAGGGATAACATAGAGCAGTGCTGAAAGGAAGGGACTCCTGAGCTACTTCTGTGGCCCTCCCTCCCATATTCCTGTGATCTTTTTTTCCCCCTCTACAGGAAAAGAAAGAGGGAGCCAAGACAGGGGATCACATCAGGAAAGGAGAGAAGGAGCCCCCAGTTGTTCAAGCGATCAAAGATCACTGGTCCTATAGTTAAGAATGGGGAGAATCATATTCTGCATTCCATGATCATCCAGGTCAGTGCTAGATCAAATCAACTAACTGCTCTTTGACCCACAACTCAGCTAGTGTGGGCTAGCTCCCAGGCTGTGCAGCAGGCATATCTCATTGACTCAAAATACTGTGTTAAAGAAGATAGAGGGTGGGAGGAGGAATGAGGAATTTCTATGTTCTAATCCTGGTTCCTTCTGTTATTGCAGGCAAGTCACATAATGTCTCTGTCTTTAAGTGTCCTCATACTGTTGCCACAAACTTCAGTGAAAGCAGGATTGTGATCCAAGTGAAGATAATAATCACCTAAGTACCTATTTCTGCAGTGCTGTTCTGACAATCCAGTCAGTAATGGAAGAGATCCTGGCTTTAGTCTATCATCTGAAGTCTAGGAGCTAGGGTTGTTCAGCAATGGGGACATCAGCAAGATTTCCATCTGACTATCCCACTGAAAATTGCACATATAGCAGCAGCCTTGCCACCCTTCACCATGGGGAAGTGTGTGTGTGAGGGAGCGGGCGCTAAGGGCGGCCGTGAAACTCCCTAGTGCCACCCACCGTCACGTTAGGGTGAACGTAGCACCCTCAGAATCTCGCCCGCCACGACTTCGATGGTTAAATATATTGTGGAGGCTGCCTGTTCCCTAATGGACGGTATTGGTGTCCTGTCCCTAGTCCAAAATGGGGTTTTGATATGCGTCCCGCCTTAAGGGCAATGCGTGCCTCCAAACCTCCCCTTCAGCACGCCCCAAGCCTCGCAGCTGTTCCGGGGGACGTTTGTCTTGTCCCTCGCCCGTCAGGTGCCTCTCGGCCACCAGGTGCCCCACAGGGCCGAAAGCGTCACCGCCACCCA